>NW_027077569.1:359572-719145 GCF_963924675.1 Phocoena phocoena | reverse complement strand
CCTACAGCTAGTCTCTCATTGGTTCTCCCTATTCCTGTTCATTTTGCACAGAAATTGCAAGCTGTGCCAAAGAGGAGGTTAAAGGCACTGACTCTCCAAGTGGGGAGAGTGTTAGTAAAGCATCTGGAATGGTGAACCCGAGGACCAGGATACGAAAACTGAGATGCATTTTAAATCATTTCCCAATCACATGGTGGACGATACTCTTGGTTTCCCATGCATGTTTTAGCTGGAGGAAGAATCCCTTGAACCTGGAGAGTTGGGACCCATGGAATGGGTACCATGCAGTATGACTTCAAAGGGTCTGCATTTGCTCACCGAAACTCACCAATGCTATCAGCCTGAAGTGTCCAGCCTTATGTCTCAACCAGCTCTGGGTGTAGATGTGTTAAATCCCGGTTGCATCACATGCCCTGAGTGAATTATTTAAGAATTGCTCTCTATTTCACTGTCTTTATGATTTTTTTTTGAAATTTATTTTGATAATGGGATTTATCGGATTTTCACTGCTGCGTTTATGCCGCTGTACACACGCTTGATTCTCTTACGGAGACATATATATCCATGGGTTTTAAGATTCTTCCTAGTCAGGTATATTCCTAGGCGTTGAATATGTGGTGTTGGGTCCATTTCGTTGAGCAAGGAGTAGGTCTTGTCTATTACATATTTGGCTTATGGAAAGTTATCTGTGCTAATTTCAGTCTCTGGTTTTATGAAGCACCCCAACGCACCTTTCCCCATAAGCAAGCACTAGTTGGTTTTCTAAATTTGAGACCCTGTTCTGTTTTGTAATTCAGTTCATGTGTAGTCAAGTTTACATTCCGTGTATTAGTGATATCTTATGATGTTTCTTTTTCTGTGTGACGTAGTTCACGTAGAATCACCGTACCTGCATCCACTCACTATGCCGCTACGGGCCTGATGACACAGATTTCATTGCTGAGTGATATTGCATTGTACGTACGTGCCACAACTTCTTTATCCATATTTTGCTTTCTGGGATATTTACCTGTTACTGTAGACGAGCTTCTTGTGAACACAGCCGTCCCAAATATTGGGGTGGCTGTCTGTTTTTGATTTTAATTTCCGTAAGCTATAGGACCATAAGTGGAAGTGCCATAGACTGTGTTGCTTTGTTTCTTATGTGTTTCAGGAAACACCATACACTTCTCCAGCTGGCTGCTGGCAATTTACATCCTGCCAATCAGCATAACAAGGCTCCCTGTTCTCCATATCCTGTCCTACCTTTCTGGATTTTACACTTTTTTCAGATGGCCCTCTTGCCCGGGGGGCAGTGAGACTTCATTGTAGTGCAGATTTCCTTTACAGGCTTGCTTGGTTGGCCAAAAAGGGCGTATGCGTTTTTTCCTGAATATATTCAGGAAAAAACGCATACGCCCTTTTTGGCCAAGTGCATCATTGTCGACGTTCTGCCTCTTTTCCTATGCTTTCAGGGCAATTCCAGTCTACCCCCTGCAATCGTTTTCCTGAAATTCTGCCCCGCTTTCAAGTCCCCTTCGCAGGCTTACTTCAATATATTTTTGGAGGATAGCTGTCATTTATAACTCTGCAGGTTTGTGAATTACAGTGCCCCTGAGCTCCTTTCTTCAACTCGCTTTCTTGTGAACTGGGCACAAAACCGCAGGATTGCTTCAGGCCCTAATCTGTTTCGGGCAGGGCATGCTGAGCCTTTGGTAAATTCCTCTTCCTGGTGGGAAATGAGCGTTACATTTGCCCGTGCAGACACCTACAGCTAGTCTCTCATTGGTTCTCCCTATTCCTGTTCATCTTGCACAGAAATTGCAAGCTGTGCCAAACAGGAGGTTAAAGGCACTGACTCTCCAAGCAGGGAGACTGTTAGTAAATCATCTGGAATGGTGAACCCGAGGACCAGGATACGAAAACTGAGATGCATTTTAAATCATTTCCCCATAACACGGTGGACCATACTGTGGGTTTCACATGCATGTTTTAGCTGGAGGAAGAATCCCTTGAACCTGAAGAGTTGGGACCCATGGAATAGGTACCATACAGTATGACTTCAAAGGGTGTGCATTTGCTCACCTAAACTCACCAATGCTATCAGCCTGAAGTGTCCAGCCTTATGTCTCAACCAGCTCTGGGTGTAGATGTGGTCAATCCCGGTTGCATCACATGCCCTGAGTGAATTATTTAAGAATTGCTCTCTATTTCACTGTCTTTGTGTTTTGTTTTCGAAATTTATTTTGATAATGGGATTTATCGGATTTTCACTGCTGCCTTTCGGCCGCTGTACACACCCTTGATTCTCTTACGGAGACATATATATCCATGGGTTTTAAGATTCTTCCTAGTCAGGTATATTCCTAGGCGTTGAATATGTGGTGTGGGGTCCATTTCGTTGAGCAAGGAGTAGGTCTTGTCTATTACATATTGGGCTTATGGAAAGTTATCTGTGCCTAATTTCAGTCTCTGGTTTTATGCAGCACCCCAAGGCACCTTTCCCCATAAGCAAGCACTAGTTGGTTTTCTAAATTTGAGACCCTTTTCTATTTTGTAATTCAGTTCATGTGTAGTCAAGTTTACATTCCGTGTATTCGTGATATCTTATGATGTTTCTTTTTCTGTGTGACGTAGTTCACGTAGAATCACCGTACCTGCATCCACTCACTATGCCGCTACGGGCCTGATGACACAGATTTCATTGCTGAGTGATATTGCATTGTACGTACGTGCCACAACTTCTTTATCCATATTTTGCTTTCTGGGATATTTACCTGTTACTGTAGACGAGCTTCTTGTGAACACAGCCGTCCCAAATATTGGGGTGGCTGTCTGTTTTTGATTTTAATTTCCGTAAGCTATAGGACCATAAGTGGAAGTGCCATAGACTGTGTTGCTTTGTTTCTTATGTGTTTCAGGAAACACCATACACTTCTCCAGGCTGGCTGCTGGCAATTTACATCCTGCCAATCAGCATAACAAGGCTCCCTGTTCTCCATATCCTGTCCTACCTTTCTGGATTTTACACTTTTTTCAGATGGCCCTCTTGCCCGGGGGGCAGTGAGACTTCATTGTAGTGCAGATTTCCTTTACAGGCTTGCTTGGTTGGCCAAAAAGGGCGTATGCGTTTTTTCCTGAATATATTCAGGAAAAAACGCATACGCCCTTTTTGGCCAAGTGCATCATTGTCGACGTTCTGCCTCTTTTCCTATGCTTTCAGGGCAATTCCAGTCTACCCCCTGCAATCGTTTTCCAGAAATTCTGCCCCGCTTTCAAGTCCCCTTCGCAGGCTTACTTCAATATATTTTTGGAGGATAGCTGTCATTTATAACTCTGCAGGTTTGTGAATTACAGTGCCCCTGAGCTCCTTTCTTCAACTCGCTTTCTTGTGAACTGGGCACAAAACCGCAGGATTGCTTCAGGCCCTAATCTGTTTCGGGCAGGGCATGCTGAGCCTTTGGTAAATTCCTCTTCCTGGTGGGCAATGAGCGTTACATTTGCCCGTGCAGACACCTACAGCTAGTCTCTCATTGGTTCTCCCTATTCCTGTTCATTTTGCACAGAAATTGCAAGCTGTGCCAAAGAGGAGGTTAAAGGCACTGACTCTCCAAGCGGGGAGAGTGTTAGTAAAGCATCTGGAATGGTGAACCCGAGGACCAGGATACGAAAACTGAGATGCATTTTAAATCATTTCCCAATCACATGGTGGACGATACTCTTGGTTTCCCATGCATGTTTTAGCTGGAGGAAGAATCCCTTGAACCTGGAGAGTTGGGACCCATGGAATGGGTACCATGCAGTATGACTTCAAAGGGTCTGCATTTGCTCACCGAAACTCACCAATGCTATCAGCCTGAAGTGTCCAGCCTTATGTCTCAACCAGCTCTGGGTGTAGATGTGTTAAATCCCGGTTGCATCACATGCCCTGAGTGAATTATTTAAGAATTGCTCTCTATTTCACTGTCTTTATGATTTTTTTTTGAAATTTATTTTGATAATGGGATTTATCGGATTTTCACTGCTGCGTTTATGCCGCTGTACACACGCTTGATTCTCTTACGGAGACATATATATCCATGGGTTTTAAGATTCTTCCTAGTCAGGTATATTCCTAGGCGTTGAATATGTGGTGTGGGGTCCATTTCGTTGAGCAAGGAGTAGGTCTTGTCTATTACATATTTGGCTTATGGAAAGTTATCTGTGCTAATTTCAGTCTCTGGTTTTATGAAGCACCCCAACGCACCTTTCCCCATAAGCAAGCACTAGTTGGTTTTCTAAATTTGAGACCCTGTTCTGTTTTGTAATTCAGTTCATGTGTAGTCAAGTTTACATTCCGTGTATTAGTGATATCTTATGATGTTTCTTTTTCTGTGTGACGTAGTTCACGTAGAATCACCGTACCTGCATCCACTCACTATGCCGCTACGGGCCTGATGACACAGATTTCATTGCTGAGTGATATTGCATTGTACGTACGTGCCACAACTTCTTTATCCATATTTTGCTTTCTGGGATATTTACCTGTTACTGTAGACGAGCTTCTTGTGAACACAGCCGTCCCAAATATTGGGGTGGCTGTCTGTTTTTGATTTTAATTTCCGTAAGCTATAGGACCATAAGTGGAAGTGCCATAGACTGTGTTGCTTTGTTTCTTATGTGTTTCAGGAAACACCATACACTTCTCCAGGCTGGCTGCTGGCAATTTACATCCTGCCAATCAGCATAACAAGGCTCCCTGTTCTCCATATCCTGTCCTACCTTTCTGGATTTTACACTTTTTTCAGATGGCCCTCTTGCCCGGGGGGCAGTGAGACTTCATTGTAGTGCAGATTTCCTTTACAGGCTTGCTTGGTTGGCCAAAAAGGGCGTATGCGTTTTTTCCTGAATATATTCAGGAAAAAACGCATACGCCCTTTTTGGCCAAGTGCATCATTGTCGACGTTCTGCCTCTTTTCCTATGCTTTCAGGGCAATTCCAGTCTACCCCCTGCAATCATTTTCCTGAAATTCTGCCCCGCTTTCAAGTCCCCTTCGCAGGCTTACTTCAATATATTTTTGGAGGATAGCTGTCATTTATAACTCTGCAGGTTTGTGAATTACAGTGCCCCTGAGCTCCTTTCTTCAACTCGCTTTCTTGTGAACTGGGCACAAAACCGCAGGATTGCTTCAGGCCCTAATCTGTTTCGGGCAGGGCATGCTGAGCCTTTGGTAAATTCCTCTTCCTGGTGGGAAATGAGCGTTACATTTGCCCGTGCAGACACCTACAGCTAGTCTCTCATTGGTTCTCCCTATTCCTGTTCATCTTGCACAGAAATTGCAAGCTGTGCCAAACAGGAGGTTAAAGGCACTGACTCTCCAAGCAGGGAGACTGTTAGTAAATCATCTGGAATGGTGAACCCGAGGACCAGGATACGAAAACTGAGATGCATTTTAAATCATTTCCCCATAACACGGTGGACCATACTGTGGGTTTCACATGCATGTTTTAGCTGGAGGAAGAATCCCTTGAACCTGAAGAGTTGGGACCCATGGAATAGGTACCATACAGTATGACTTCAAAGGGTGTGCATTTGCTCACCTAAACTCACCAATGCTATCAGCCTGAAGTGTCCAGCCTTATGTCTCAACCAGCTCTGGGTGTAGATGTGGTCAATCCCGGTTGCATCACATGCCCTGAGTGAATTATTTAAGAATTGCTCTCTATTTCACTGTCTTTGTGTTTTGTTTTCGAAATTTATTTTGATAATGGGATTTATCGGATTTTCACTGCTGCCTTTCGGCCGCTGTACACACCCTTGATTCTCTTACGGAGACATATATATCCATGGGTTTTAAGATTCTTCCTAGTCAGGTATATTCCTAGGCGTTGAATATGTGGTGTGGGGTCCATTTCGTTGAGCAAGGAGTAGGTCTTGTCTATTACATATTGGGCTTATGGAAAGTTATCTGTGCTAATTTCAGTCTCTGGTTTTATGCAGCACCCCAAGGCACCTTTCCCCATAAGCAAGCACTAGTTGGTTTTCTAAATTTGAGACCCTTTTCTATTTTGTAATTCAGTTCATGTGTAGTCAAGTTTACATTCCGTGTATTCGTGATATCTTATGATGTTTCTTTTTCTGTGTGACGTAGTTCACGTAGAATCACCGTACCTGCATCCACTCACTATGCCGCTATGGGCCTGATGACACAGATTTCATTGCTGAGTGATATTGCATTGTACGTACGTGCCACAAGTTCTTTATCCATTTTTTGCTTTCTGGGATATTTACCTGATACTGTAGACGAGCTTCTTGTGAACACAGCCGTCTCAAATATTGGGGTGGCTGTCTGTTTTTGATTTTAATTTCCGTAAGCTATAGGACCATAAGTGGAAGTGCCATAGGCTGTGTTGCTTTGTTTCTTTCGTGTTTCAGGAAACACCATACACTTCTCCAGGGTGGCTGCTGGCAATTTACATCCTGCCAATCAGCATAACAAGGCTCCCTGTTCTCCATATCCTGTCCTACCTTTCTGGATTTTACACTTTTTTCAGATGGCCCTTTTGCCAGGGGGGCAGTGAGACTTCATTGTAGTGCAGATTTCATTTACAGGCTTGCTTGGTTGGCCAAAAAGGGCGTATGCGTTTTTTCCTGAATATATTCAGGAAAATACGCATACGCCCTTTTTGGCCAAGTGCATCATTGTCGACGTTCTGCCTCTTTTCCTATGCTTTCAGGGCAATTCCAGTCTACCCCCTGCAATCGTTTTCCTGAAATTCTGCCCCGCTTTCAAGTCCCCTTCGCAGGCTTACTTCAATATATTTTTGGAGGAAAGCTGTCATTTATAACTCTGCAGGTTTGTGAATTACAGTGCCCCTGAGCTCCTTTCTTCAACTCGCTTTCTTGTGAGCTGGGCACAAAACCGCAGGATTGCTTCAGGCCCTAATCTGTTTCCAGCAGGGCACACTGAGCCTTTGTTTAATTCCTCTTCCTGGTGGGCAATGAGCGTTACATTTGCCCGTGCAGACACCTACAGCTAGTCTCTCATTGGTTCTCCCTATTCCTGTTCATTTTGCACAGAAATTGCAAGCTGTGCCAAAGAGGAGGTTAAAGGCACTGACTCTCCAAGCGGGGAGAGTGTTAGTAAAGCATCTGGAATGGTGAACCCGAGGACCAGGATACGAAAACTGAGATGCATTTTAAATCATTTCCCAATCACATGGTGGACGATACTCTTGGTTTCCCATGCATGTTTTAGCTGGAGGAAGAATCCCTTGAACCTGGAGAGTTGGGACCCATGGAATGGGTACCATGCAGTATGACTTCAAAGGGTCTGCATTTGCTCACCGAAACTCACCAATGCTATCAGCCTGAAGTGTCCAGCCTTATGTCTCAACCAGCTCTGGGTGTAGATGTGTTAAATCCCGGTTGCATCACATGCCCTGAGTGAATTATTTAAGAATTGCTCTCTATTTCACTGTCTTTATGATTTTTTTTTGAAATTTATTTTGATAATGGGATTTATCGGATTTTCACTGCTGCGTTTATGCCGCTGTACACACGCTTGATTCTCTTACGGAGACATATATATCCATGGGTTTTAAGATTCTTCCTAGTCAGGTATATTCCTAGGCGTTGAATATGTGGTGTTGGGTCCATTTCGTTGAGCAAGGAGTAGGTCTTTTCTATTACATATTTGGCTTATGGAAAGTTATCTGTGCTAATTTCAGTCTCTGGTTTTATGAAGCACCCCAACGCACCTTTCCCCATAAGCAAGCACTAGTTGGTTTTCTAAATTTGAGACCCTGTTCTGTTTTGTAATTCAGTTCATGTGTAGTCAAGTTTACATTCCGTGTATTAGTGATATCTTATGATGTTTCTTTTTCTGTGTGACGTAGTTCACGTAGAATCACCGTACCTGCATCCACTCACTATGCCGCTACGGGCCTGATGACACAGATTTCATTGCTGAGTGATATTGCATTGTACGTACGTGCCACAACTTCTTTATCCATATTTTGCTTTCTGGGATATTTACCTGTTACTGTAGACGAGCTTCTTGTGAACACAGCCGTCCCAAATATTGGGGTGGCTGTCTGTTTTTGATTTTAATTTCCGTAAGCTATAGGACCATAAGTGGAAGTGCCATAGACTGTGTTGCTTTGTTTCTTATGTGTTTCAGGAAACACCATACACTTCTCCAGGCTGGCTGCTGGCAATTTACATCCTGCCAATCAGCATAACAAGGCTCCCTGTTCTCCATATCCTGTCCTACCTTTCTGGATTTTACACTTTTTTCAGATGGCCCTCTTGCCCGGGGGGCAGTGAGACTTCATTGTAGTGCAGATTTCCTTTACAGGCTTGCTTGGTTGGCCAAAAAGGGCGTATGCGTTTTTTCCTGAATATATTCAGGAAAAAACGCATACGCCCTTTTTGGCCAAGTGCATCATTGTCGACGTTCTGCCTCTTTTCCTATGCTTTCAGGGCAATTCCAGTCTACCCCCTGCAATCGTTTTCCTGAAATTCTGCCCCGCTTTCAAGTCCCCTTCGCAGGCTTACTTCAATATATTTTTGGAGGATAGCTGTCATTTATAACTCTGCAGGTTTGTGAATTACAGTGCCCCTGAGCTCCTTTCTTCAACTCGCTTTCTTGTGAACTGGGCACAAAACCGCAGGATTGCTTCAGGCCCTAATCTGTTTCGGGCAGGGCATGCTGAGCCTTTGGTAAATTCCTCTTCCTGGTGGGAAATGAGCGTTACATTTGCCCGTGCAGACACCTACAGCTAGTCTCTCATTGGTTCTCCCTATTCCTGTTCATCTTGCACAGAAATTGCAAGCTGTGCCAAACAGGAGGTTAAAGGCACTGACTCTCCAAGCAGGGAGACTGTTAGTAAATCATCTGGAATGGTGAACCCGAGGACCAGGATACGAAAACTGAGATGCATTTTAAATCATTTCCCCATAACACGGTGGACCATACTGTGGGTTTCACATGCATGTTTTAGCTGGAGGAAGAATCCCTTGAACCTGAAGAGTTGGGACCCATGGAATAGGTACCATACAGTATGACTTCAAAGGGTGTGCATTTGCTCACCTAAACTCACCAATGCTCTCAGCCTGAAGTGTCCAGCCTTATGTCTCAACCAGCTCTGGGTGTAGATGTGGTCAATCCCGGTTGCATCACATGCCCTGAGTGAATTATTTAAGAATTGCTCTCTATTTCACTGTCTTTGTGTTTTGTTTTCGAAATTTATTTTGATAATGGGATTTATCGGATTTTCACTGCTGCCTTTCGGCCGCTGTACACACCCTTGATTCTCTTACGGAGACATATATATCCATGGGTTTTAAGATTCTTCCTAGTCAGGTATATTCCTAGGCGTTGAATATGTGGTGTTGGGTCCATTTCGTTGAGCAAGGAGTAGGTCTTGTCTATTACATATTGGGCTTATGGAAAGTTATCTGTGCTAATTTCAGTCTCTGGTTTTATGCAGCACCCCAAGGCACCTTTCCCCATAAGCAAGCACTAGTTGGTTTTCTAAATTTGAGACCCTTTTCTATTTTGTAATTCAGTTCATGTGTAGTCAAGTTTACATTCCGTGTATTCGTGATATCTTATGATGTTTCTTTTTCTGTGTGACGTAGTTCACGTAGAATCACCGTACCTGCATCCACTCACTATGCCGCTATGGGCCTGATGACACAGATTTCATTGCTGAGTGATATTGCATTGTACGTACGTGCCACAAGTTCTTTATCCATTTTTTGCTTTCTGGGATATTTACCTGATACTGTAGACGAGCTTCTTGTGAACACAGCCGTCTCAAATATTGGGGTGGCTGTCTGTTTTTGATGTTAATTTCCGTAAGCTCTAGGACCATAAGTGGAAGTGCCATAGGCTGTGTTGCTTTGTTTCTTTCGTGTTTCAGGAAACACCATACACTTCTCCAGGGTGGCTGCTGGCAATTTACATCCTGCCAATCAGCATAACAAGGCTCCCTGTTCTCCATATCCTGTCCTACCTTTCTGGATTTTACACTTTTTTCAGATGGCCCTTTTGCCAGGGGGGCAGTGAGACTTCATTGTAGTGCAGATTTCATTTACAGGCTTGCTTGGTTGGCCAAAAAGGGCGTATGTGTTTTTTCCTGAATATATTCAGGAAAAAACGCATACGCCCTTTTTGGCCAAGTGCATCATTGTCGACGTTCTGCCTCTTTTCCTATGCTTTCAGGGCAATTCCAGTCTACCCCCTGCAATCGTTTTCCTGAAATTCTGCCCCGCTTTCAACTCCCCTTCGCAGGCTTACTTCAATATATTTTTGGAGGATAGCTGTCATTTATAACTCTGCAGGTTTGTGAATTACAGTGCCCCTGAGCTCCTTTCTTCAACTCGCTTTCTTGTGAGCTGGGCACAAAACCGCAGGATTGCTTCAGGCCCTAATCTGTTTCCGGCAGGGCACGCTGAGCCTTTGGTTAATTCCTCTTCCTGGTGGGAAATGAGCGTTACATTTGCCCGTGCAGACACCTACAGCTAGTCTCTCATTGGTTCTCCCTATTCCTGTTCATTTTGCACAGAAATTGCAAGCTGTGCCAAAGAGGAGGTTAAAGGCACTGACTCTCCAAGCGGGGAGAGTGTTAGTAAAGCATCTGGAATGGTGAACCCGAGGACCAGGATACGAAAACTGAGATGCATTTTAAATCATTTCCCAATCACATGGTGGACGATACTCTTGGTTTCCCATGCATGTTTTAGCTGGAGGAAGAATCCCTTGAACCTGGAGAGTTGGGACCCATGGAATGGGTACCATGCAGTATGACTTCAAAGGGTCTGCATTTGCTCACTGAAACTCACCAATGCTATCAGCCTGAAGTGTCCAGCCTTATGTCTCAACCAGCTCTGGGTGTAGATGTGTTAAATCCCGGTTGCATCACATGCCCTGAGTGAATTATTTAAGAATTGCTCTCTATTTCACTGTCTTTATGATTTTTTTTTGAAATTTATTTTGATAATGGGATTTATCGGATTTTCACTGCTGCGTTTATGCCGCTGTACACACGCTTGATTCTCTTACGGAGACATATATATCCATGGGTTTTAAGATTCTTCCTAGTCAGGTATATTCCTAGGCGTTGAATATGTGGTGTTGGGTCCATTTCGTTGAGCAAGGAGTAGGTCTTGTCTATTACATATTTGGCTTATGGAAAGTTATCTGTGCTAATTTCAGTCTCTGGTTTTATGAAGCACCCCAACGCACCTTTCCCCATAAGCAAGCACTAGTTGGTTTTCTAAATTTGAGACCCTGTTCTGTTTTGTAATTCAGTTCATGTGTAGTCAAGTTTACATTCCGTGTATTAGTGATATCTTATGATGTTTCTTTTTCTGTGTGACGTAGTTCACGTAGAATCACCGTACCTGCATCCACTCACTATGCCGCTACGGGCCTGATGACACAGATTTCATTGCTGAGTGATATTGCATTGTACGTACGTGCCACAACTTCTTTATCCATTTTTTGCTTTCTGGGATATTTACCTGATACTGTAGACGAGCTTCTTGTGAACACAGCCGTCCCAAATATTGGGGTGGCTGTCTGTTTTTGATTTTAATTTCCGTAAGCTATAGGACCATAAGTGGAAGTGCCATAGGCTGTGTTGCTTTGTTTCTTACGTGTTTCAGGAAACACCATACACTTCTCCAGGGTGGCTGCTGGCAATTTACATCCTGCCAATCAGCATAACAAGGCTCCCTGTTCTCCATATCCTGTCCTACCTTTCTGGATTTTACACTTTTTTCAGATGGCCCTTTTGCCCGGTGGGCAGTGAGACTTCATTTTTTTGCAGATTTCCTTTACAGGCTTGCTTGGTTTGCCAAAAAGGGCGTATGCGTTTTTTCCTGAATATATTCAGGAAAAAACGCATACACCATTTTTGGCCAAGTGCATCATTGTCGACGTTGTGCCTCTTTTCCTATGCTTTCAGTGCAATTCCAGTCTACCCCCTGCAATCGTTTTCCTGAAATTCTGCCCCGCTTTCAAGTCCCCTTCGCAGGCTTACTTCAATATATTTTTGGAGGATAGCTGTCAATTATAACTCTGCAGGTTTGTGAATTACAGTGCCCCTGAGCTCCGTTCTTCAACTCGCTTTCTTTTGAGCTGGGCACAAAACCGCAGGATTGCTTCAGGCCCTAATCTGTTTCCAGCAGGGCACACTGAGCCTTTGTTTAATTCCTCTTCCTGGTGGGCAATGAGGGTTACATTTGCCCGTGCAGACACCTAGAGGTAGTTTCTCATTGGTTCTCCCTATTCCTGTTCATCTTGCACAGAAATTGCAAGCAGTGCCAAACAGGAGGTTAAAGGCACTGACTCTCCAAGCGGGGAGACTGTTAGTAAAGCATCTGGAATGGTGAACACGAGGACCAGGATACGAAAACTGAGATGCATTTTAAATCGTTTCCCAATCACACGGTGGACGATACTCTGGGTTTCCCATGCATGTTTTAGCTGGAGGAAGAATCCCTTGAACCTGGAGAGTTGGGACCCATGGAATGGGTACCATGCAGTATGACTTCAAAGGGTCTGCATTTGCTCACCGAAACTCACCAATGTTATCAGCCTGAAGTGTCCAGCCTTATGTCTCAACCAGCTCTGGGTGTAGATGTGGTCAATCCCGGTTGCATCACATGCCCTGAGTGAATTATTTAAGAATTGCTCTCTATTTCACTGTCTTTGTGTTTTGTTTTCGAAATTTATTTTGATAATGGGATTTATCGGATTTTCACTGCTGCCTTTCGGCCGCTGTACACACCCTTGATTCTCTTACGGAGACATATATATCCATGGGTTTTAAGATTCTTCCTAGTCAGGTATATTCCTAGGCGTTGAATATGTGGTGTTGGGTCCATTTCGTTGAGCAAGGAGTAGGTCTTGTCTATTACATATTGGGCTTATGGAAAGTTATCTGTGCTAATTTCAGTCTCTGGTTTTATGCAGCACCCCAAGGCACCTTTCCCCATAAGCAAGCACTAGTTGGTTTTCTAAATTTGAGACCCTTTTCTATTTTGTAATTCAGTTCATGTGTAGTCAAGTTTACATTCCGTGTATTCGTGATATCTTATGATGTTTCTATTTCTGTGTGACGTAGTTCACGTAGAATCACCGTACCTGCATCCACTCACTATGCCGCTATGGGCCTGATGACACAGATTTCATTGCTGAGTGATATTGAATTGTACGTACGTGCCACAAGTTCTTTATCCATTTTTTGCTTTCTGGGATATTTACCTGATACTGTAGACGAGCTTCTTGTGAACACAGCCGTCTCAAATATTGGGGTGGCTGTCTGTTTTTGATTTTAATTTCCGTAAGCTCTAGGACCATAAGTGGAAGTGCCATAGGCTGTGTTGCTTTGTTTCTTTCGTGTTTCAGGAAACACCATACACTTCTCCAGGGTGGCTGCTGGCAATTTACATCCTGCCAATCAGCATAACAAGGCTCCCTGTTCTCCATATCCTGTCCTACCTTTCTGGACTTTACACTTTTTTCAGATGGCCCTTTTGCCAGGGGGGCAGTGAGACTTCATTGTAGTGCAGATTTCCTTTACAGGCTTGCTTGGTTGGCCAAAAAGGGCGTATGCGTTTTTTCCTGAATATATTCAGGAAAAAACGCATACGCCCTTTTTGGCCAAGTGCATCATTGTCGACGTTCTGCCTCTTTTCCTATGCTTTCAGGGCAATTCCAGTCTACCCCCTGCAATCGTTTTCCTGAAATTCTGCCCCGCTTTCAAGTCCCCTTCGCAGGCTTACTTCAATATATTTTTGGAGGATAGCTGTCATTTATAACTCTGCAGGTTTGTGAATTACAGTGCCCCTGAGCTCCTTTCTTCAACTCGCTTTCTTGTGAACTGGGCACAAAACCTCAGGATTGCTTCAGGCCCTAATCTGTTTCGGGCAGGGCATGCTGAGCCTTTGGTAAATTCCTCTTCCTGGTGGGAAATGAGCGTTACATTTGCCCGTGCAGACACCTACAGCTAGTCTCTCATTGGTTCTCCCTATTCCTGTTCATTTTGCACAGAAATTGCAAGCTGTGCCAAAGAGGAGGTTAAAGGCACTGACTCTCCAAGCGGGGAGAGTGTTAGTAAAGCATCTGGAATGGTGAACCCGAGGACCAGGATACGAAAACTGAGATGCATTTTAAATCATTTCCCAATCACATGGTGGACGATACTCTTGGTTTCCCATGCATGTTTTAGCTGGAGGAAGAATCCCTTGAACCTGGAGAGTTGGGACCCATGGAATGGGTACCATGCAGTATGACTTCAAAGGGTCTGCATTTGTTCACCGAAACTCACCAATGCTATCAGCCTGAAGTGTCCAGCCTTATATCTCAACCAGCTCTGGGTGTAGATGTTTTAAATCCCGGTTGCATCACATGCCCTGAGTGAATTATTTAAGAATTGCTCTCTATTTCACTGTCTTTGTGTTTTGTTTTCGAAATTTATTTTGATAATGGGATTTATCGGATTTTCACTGCTGCGTTTATGCCACTGTACACACGCTTGATTCTCTTACGGAGACATATATATCCATGGGTTTTAAGATTCTTCCTAGTCAGGTATATTCCTAGGCGTTGAATATGTGGTGTTGGGTCCATTTCGTTGAGCAAGGAGTAGGTCTTGTCTATTACATATTTGGCTTATGGAAAGTTATCTGTGCTAATTTCAGTCTCTGGTTTTATGAAGCACCCCAACGCACCTTTCCCCATAAGCAAGCACTAGTTGGTTTTCTAAATTTGAAACCCTGTTCTGTTTTGTAATTCAGTTCATGTGTAGTCAAGTTTACATTCCGTGTATTAGTGATATCTTATGATGTTTCTTTTTCTGTGTGACGTAGTTCACGTAGAATCACCGTACCTGCATCCACTCACTATGCCGCTACGGGCCTGATGACACAGATTTCATTGCTGAGTGATATTGCATTGTACGTACGTGCCACAACTTCTTTATCCATTTTTTGCTTTCTGGGATATTTACCTGATACTGTAGACGAGCTTCTTGTGAACACAGCCGTCCCAAATATTGGGGTGGCTGTCTGTTTTTGATTTTAATTTCCGTAAGCTATAGGACCATAAGTGGAAGTGCCATAGGC
Source organism: Phocoena phocoena (assembly GCF_963924675.1). Classification (NCBI taxonomy): domain Eukaryota; kingdom Metazoa; phylum Chordata; class Mammalia; order Artiodactyla; family Phocoenidae; genus Phocoena; species Phocoena phocoena. Next base: position 704,045 of record NW_027077569.1, on the reverse strand, counting down.
TGTGTTGCTTTGTTTCTTACGTGTTTCAGGAAACACCATACACTTCTCCAGGGTGGCTGCTGGCAATTTACATCCTGCCAATCAGCATAACAAGGCTCCCTGTTCTCCATATCCTGTCCTACCTTTCTGGATTTTACACTTTTTTCAGATGGCCCTTTTGCCCGGTGGGCAGTGAGACTTCATTTTTTTGCAGATTTCCTTTACAGGCTTGCTTGGTTTGCCAAAAAGGGCGTATGCGTTTTTTCCTGAATATATTCAGGAAAAAACGCATACACCATTTTTGGCCAAGTGCATCATTGTCGACGTTGTGCCTCTTTTCCTATGCTTTCAGTGCAATTCCAGTCTACCCCCTGCAATCGTTTTCCTGAAATTCTGCCCCGCTTTCAAGTCCCCTTCGCAGGCTTACTTCAATATATTTTTGGAGGATAGCTGTCAATTATAACTCTGCAGGTTTGTGAATTACAGTGCCCCTGAGCTCCGTTCTTCAACTCGCTTTCTTTTGAGCTGGGCACAAAACCGCAGGATTGCTTCAGGCCCTAATCTGTTTCCAGCAGGGCACACTGAGCCTTTGTTTAATTCCTCTTCCTGGTGGGCAATGAGGGTTACATTTGCCCGTGCAGACACCTAGAGGTAGTTTCTCATTGGTTCTCCCTATTCCTGTTCATCTTGCACAGAAATTGCAAGCAGTGCCAAACAGGAGGTTAAAGGCACTGACTCTCCAAGCGGGGAGACTGTTAGTAAAGCATCTGGAATGGTGAACCCGAGGACCAGGATACGAAAACTGAGATGCATTTTAAATCGTTTCCCAATCACACGGTGGACGATACTCTGGGTTTCCCATGCATGTTTTAGCTGGAGGAAGAATCCCTTGAACCTGGAGAGTTGGGACCCATGGAATGGGTACCATGCAGTATGACTTCAAAGGGTCTGCATTTGCTCACCGAAACTCACCAATGTTATCAGCCTGAAGTGTCCAGCCTTATGTCTCAACCAGCTCTGGGTGTAGATGTGGTCAATCCCGGTTGCATCACATGCCCTGAGTGAAATATTTAAGAATTGCTCTCTATTTCACTGTCTTTGTGTTTTGTTTTTGAAATTTATTTTGAAAGTGCGATTTATCGGATTTTCACTGCTGCGTTTATGCCGCTGTACACACGCTTGATTCTCTTACGGAGACATATAAATCCATGGGTTTTAAGATTCTTCCTAGTCAGGTATATTCCTAGGCGTTGAATATGTGGTGTTGAGTCCATTTCGTTGAGCAAGGAGTAGGTCTTCTCTATTACATATTTGGCTTATGGAATGTTATCTGTGCTAATTTCAGTCTCTGGTTTTATGCAGCACCCCAAGGCACCTTTCCCCATAAGCAAGCAGTAGTTGGTTTTCTAAATTTGAGACCCTGTTCTGTTTTGTAATTCAGTTCATGTGTAGTCAAGTTTACATTCCGTGTATTAGTGATATCTTATGATGTTTCTTTTTATGTGTGACGTAGTTCACGTAGAATCACCGTACCTGCATCCACTAACTATGCCACTACGTGCCAGATGACACAGATTTCATTGCTGAGTGATACTGCATTGCACGTACGTGCCACAACTTCTTTATCCATTTTTTGCTTTCTGGGATATTTACCTGATACTGTAGACGAGCTTCTTGTGAACACAGCCGTCCCAAATATTGGGGTGGCTGTCTGTTTTTGATTTTAATTTCCGTAAGCTATAGGACCATAAGTGGAAGTGCCATAGACTGTGTTGCTTTGTTTCTTATGTGTTTCAGGAAACACCATACACTTCTCCAGGCTGGCTGCTGGCAATTTACATCCTGCCAATCAGCATAACAAGGCTCCCTGTTCTCCATATCCTGTCCTACCTTTCTGGATTTTACACTTTTTTCAGATGGCCCTCTTGCCCGGGGGGCAGTGAGACTTCATTGTAGTGCAGATTTCCTTTACAGGCTTGCTTGGTTGGCCAAAAAGTGCGTATGCGTTTTTTCCTGAATATATTCAGGAAAAAACGCATACGCCCTTTTTGGCCAAGTGCATCATTGTCGACGTTCTGCCTCTTTTCCTATGCTTTCAGGGAAATTCCAGTCTACCCCCTGCAATCGTTTTCCTGAAATTCTGCCCCGCTTTCAAGTCCCCTTCGCAGGCTTACTTCAATATATTTTTGGAGGATAGCTGTCATTTATAACTCTGCAGGTTTGTGAATTACAGTGCCCCTGAGCTCCTTTCTTCAACTCGCTTTCTTGTGAACTGGGCACAAAACCGCAGGATTGCTTCAGGCCCTAATCTGTTTCGGGCAGGGCATGCTGAGCCTTTGGTAAATTCCTCTTCCTGGTGGGAAATGAGCGTTACATTTGCCCGTGCAGACACCTACAGCTAGTCTCTCATTGGTTCTCCCTATTCCTGTTCATCTTGCACAGAAATTGCAAGCTGTGCCAAACAGGAGGTTAAAGGCACTGACTCTCCAAGCAGGGAGACTGTTAGTAAATCATCTGGAATGGTGAACCCGAGGACCAGGATACGAAAACTGAGATGCATTTTAAATCATTTCCCCATAACACGGTGGACCATACTGTGGGTTTCACATGCATGTTTTAGCTGGAGGAAGAATCCCTTGAACCTGAAGAGTTGGGACCCATGGAATAGGTACCATACAGTATGACTTCAAAGGGTGTGCATTTGCTCACCGAAACTCACCAATGCTATCAGCCTGAAGTGTCCAGCCTTATGTCTCAACCAGCTCTGGGTGTAGATGTGGTCAATCCCGGTTGCATCACATGCCCTGAGTGAATTATTTAAGAATTGCTCTCTATTTCACTGTCTTTGTGTTTTGTTTTCGAAATTTATTTTGATAATGGGATTTATCGGATTTTCACTGCTGCCTTTCGGCCGCTGTACACACCCTTGATTCTCTTACGGAGACATATATATCCATGGGTTTTAAGATTCTTCCTAGTCAGGTATATTCCTAGGCGTTGAATATGTGGTGTTGGGTCCATTTCGTTGAGCAAGGAGTAGGTCTTGTCTATTACATATTGGGCTTATGGAAAGTTATCTGTGCTAATTTCAGTCTCTGGTTTTATGCAGCACCCCAAGGCACCTTTCTCCATAAGCAAGCACTAGTTGGTTTTCTAAATTTGAGACCCTTTTCTATTTTGTAATTCAGTTCATGTGTAGTCAAGTTTACATTCCGTGTATTCGTGATATCTTATGATGTTTCTTTTTCTGTGTGACGTAGTTCACGTAGAATCACCGTACCTGCATCCACTCACTATGCCGCTATGGGCCTGATGACACAGATTTCATTGCTGAGTGATATTGCATTGTACGTACGTGCCACAAGTTCTTTATCCATTTTTTGCTTTCTGGGATATTTACCTGATACTGTAGACGAGCTTCTTGTGAACACAGCCGTCTCAAATATTGGGGTGGCTGTCTGTTTTTGATTTTAATTTCCGTAAGCTATAGGACCATAAGTGGAAGTGCCATAGGCTGTGTTGCTTTGTTTCTTTCGTGTTTCAGGAAACACCATACACTTCTCCAGGCTGGCTGCTGGCAATTTACATCCTGCCAATCAGCATAACAAGGCTCCCTGTTCTCCATATCCTGTCCTACCTTTCTGGATTTTACACTTTTTTCAGATGGCCCTTTTGCCAGGGGGGCAGTGAGACTTCATTGTAGTGCAGATTTCATTTACAGGCTTGCTTGGTTGGCCAAAAAGGGCGTATGCGTTTTTTCCTGAATATATTCAGGAAAAAACGCATACGCCCTTTTTGGCCAAGTGCATCATTGTCGACGTTCTGCCTCTTTTCCTATGCTTTCAGGGCAATTCCAGTCTACCCCCTGCAATCGTTTTCCTGAAATTCTGCCCCGCTTTCAAGTCCCCTTCGCAGGCTTACTTCAATATATTTTTGGAGGAAAGCTGTCATTTATAACTCTGCAGGTTTGTGAATTACAGTGCCCCTGAGCTCCTTTCTTCAACTCGCTTTCTTGTGAGCTGGGCACAAAACCGCAGGATTGCTTCAGGCCCTAATCTGTTTCCAGCAGGCACACTGAGCCTTTGTTTAATTCCTCTTCCTGGTGGGCAATGAGCGTTACATTTGCCCGTGCAGACACCTACAGCTAGTCTCTCATTGGTTCTCCCTATTCCTGTTCATTTTGCACAGAAATTGCAAGCTGTGCCAAAGAGGAGGTTAAAGGCACTGACTCTCCAAGCGGGGAGAGTGTTAGTAAAGCATCTGGAATGGTGAACCCGAGGACCAGGATACGAAAACTGAGATGCATTTTAAATCATTTCCCAATCACATGGTGGACGATACTCTTGGTTTCCCATGCATGTTTTAGCTGGAGGAAGAATCCCTTGAACCTGGAGAGTTGGGACCCATGGAATTGGTACCATGCAGGATGACTTCAAAGGGTCTGCATTTGCTCACCGAAACTCACCAATGCTATCAGCCTGAAGTGTCCAGCCTTATGTCTCAACCAGCTCTGGGTGTAGATGTGTTAAATCCCGGTTGCATCACATGCCCTGAGTGAATTATTTAAGAATTGCTCTCTATTTCACTGTCTTTATGATTTTTTTTTGAAATTTATTTTGATAATGGGATTTATCGGATTTTCACTGCTGCGTTTATGCCGCTGTACACACGCTTGATTCTCTTACGGAGACATATATATCCATGGGTTTTAAGATTCTTCCTAGTCAGGTATATTCCTAGGCGTTGAATATGTGGTGTTGGGTCCATTTCGTTGAGCAAGGAGTAGGTCTTGTCTATTACATATTTGGCTTATGGAAAGTTATCTGTGCTAATTTCAGTCTCTGGTTTTATGAAGCACCCCAACGCACCTTTCCCCATAAGCAAGCACTAGTTGGTTTTCTAAATTTGAGACCCTGTTCTGTTTTGTAATTCAGTTCATGTGTAGTCAAGTTTACATTCCGTGTATTAGTGATATCTTATGATGTTTCTTTTTCTGTGTGACGTAGTTCACGTAGAATCACCGTACCTGCATCCACTCACTATGCCGCTACGGGCCTGATGACACAGATTTCATTGCTGAGTGATATTGCATTGTACGTATGTGCCACAACTTCATATCCATATTTTGCTTTCTGGGATATTTACCTGTTACTGTAGACGAGCTTCTTGTGAACACAGCCGTCCCAAATATTGGGGTGGCTGTCTGTTTTTGATTTTAATTTCCGTAAGCTATAGGACCATAAGTGGAAGTGCCATAGACTGTGTTGCTTTGTTTCTTATGTGTTTCAGGAAACACCATACACTTCTCCAGGCTGGCTGCTGGCAATTTACATCCTGCCAATCAGCATAACAAGGCTCCCTGTTCTCCATATCCTGTCCTACCTTTCTGGATTTTACACTTTTTTCAGATGGCCCTCTTGCCCGGGGGGCAGTGAGACTTCATTGTAGTGCAGATTTCCTTTACAGGCTTGCTTGGTTGGCCAAAAAGGGCGTATGCGTTTTTTCCTGAATATATTCAGGAAAAAACGCATACGCCCTTTTTGGCCAAGTGCATCATTGTCGACGTTCTGCCTCTTTTCCTATGCTTTCAGGGCAATTCCAGTCTACCCCCTGCAATCGTTTTCCTGAAATTCTGCCCCGCTTTCAAGTCCCCTTCGCAGGCTTACTTCAATATATTTTTGGAGGATAGCTGTCATTTATAACTCTGCAGGTTTGTGAATTACAGTGCCCCTGAGCTCCTTTCTTCAACTCGCTTTCTTGTGAACTGGGCACAAAACCGCAGGATTGCTTCAGGCCCTAATCTGTTTCGGGCAGGGCATGCTGAGCCTTTGGTAAATTCCTCTTCCTGGTGGGAAATGAGCGTTACATTTGCCCGTGCAGACACCTACAGCTAGTCTCTCATTGGTTCTCCCTATTCCTGTTCATCTTGCACAGAAATTGCAAGCTGTGCCAAACAGGAGGTTAAAGGCACTGACTCTCCAAGCGGGGAGACTGTTAGTAAATCATCTGGAATGGTGAACCCGAGGACCAGGATACGAAAACTGAGATGCATTTTAAATCATTTCCCCATAACACGGTGGACCATACTGTGGGTTTCACATGCATGTTTTAGCTGGAGGAAGAATCCCTTGAACCTGAAGAGTTGGGACCCATGGAATAGGTACCATACAGTATGACTTCAAAGGGTGTGCATTTGCTCACCGAAACTCACCAATGCTATCAGCCTGAAGTGTCCAGCCTTATGTCTCAACCAGCTCTGGGTGTAGATGTGGTCAATCCCGGTTGCATCACATGCCCTGAGTGAATTATTTAAGAATTGCTCTCTATTTCACTGTCTTTGTGTTTTGTTTTCGAAATTTATTTTGATAATGGGATTTATCGAATTTTCACTGCTGCCTTTCGGCCGCTGTACACACCCTTGATTCTCTTACAGAGACATATATATCCATGGGTTTTAAGATTCTTCCTAGTCAGGTATATTCCTAGGCGTTGAATATGTGGTGTTGGGTCCATTTCGTTGAGCAAGGAGTAGGTCTTGTCTATTACATATTGGGCTTATGGAAAGTTATCTGTGCTAATTTCAGTCTCTGGTTTTATGCAGCACCCCAAGGCACCTTTCTCCATAAGCAAGCACTAGTTGGTTTTCTAAATTTGAGACCCTTTTCTATTTTGTAATTCAGTTCATGTGTAGTCAAGTTTACATTCCGTGTATTCGTGATATCTTATGATGTTTCTTTTTCTGTGTGACGTAGTTCACGTAGAATCACCGTACCTGCATCCACTCACTATGCCGCTATGGGCCTGATGACACAGATTTCATTGCTGAGTGATATTGCATTGTACGTACGTGCCACAAGTTCTTTATCCATTTTTTGCTTTCTGGGATATTTACCTGATACTGTAGACGAGCTTCTTGTGAACACAGCCGTCTCAAATATTGGGGTGGCTGTCTGTTTTTGATTTTAATTTCCGTAAGCTATAGGACCATAAGTGGAAGTGCCATAGGCTGTGTTGCTTTGTTTCTTTCGTGTTTCAGGAAACACCATACACTTCTCCAGGGTGGCTGCTGGCAATTTACATCCTGCCAATCAGCATAACAAGGCTCCCTGTTCTCCATATCCTGTCCTACCTTTCTGGATTTTACACTTTTTTCAGATGGCCCTTTTGCCAGGGGGGCAGTGAGACTTCATTGTAGTGCAGATTTCATTTACAGGCTTGCTTGGTTGGCCAAAAAGGGCGTATGCGTTTTTTCCTGAATATATTCAGGAAAAAACGCATACGCCCTTTTTGGCCAAGTGCATCATTGTCGACGTTCTGCCTCTTTTCCTATGCTTTCAGGGCAATTCCAGTCTACCCCCTGCAATCGTTTTCCTGAAATTCTGCCCCGCTTTCAACTCCCCTTCGCAGGCTTACTTCAATATATTTTTGGAGGATAGCTGTCATTTATAACTCTGCAGGTTTGTGAATTACAGTGCCCCTGAGCTCCTTTCTTCAACTCGCTTTCTTGTGAGCTGGGCACAAAACCGCAGGATTGCTTCAGGCCCTAATCTGTTTCCGGCAGGGCACGCTGAGCCTTTGTTTAATTCCTCTTCCTGGTGGGCAATGAGCGTTACATTTGCCCGTGCAGACACCTACAGCTAGTCTCTCATTGGTTCTCCCTATTCCTGTTCATTTTGCACAGAAATTGCAAGCTGTGCCAAAGAGGAGGTTAAAGGCACTGAATCTCCAAGCGGGGAGAGTGTTAGTAAATCATCTGGAATGGTGAACCCGAGGACCAGGATACGAAAACTGAGATGCATTTTAAATCATTTCCCAATCACATGGTGGACGATACTCTTGGTTTCCCATGCATGTTTTAGCTGGAGGAAGAATCCCTTGAACCTGGAGAGTTGGGACCCATGGAATGGGTACCATGCAGTATGACTTCAAAGGGTCTGCATTTGCTCACCGAAACTCACCAATGCTATCAGCCTGAAGTGTCCAGCCTTATGTCTCAACCAGCTCTGGGTGTAGATGTGTTAAATCCCGGTTGCATCACATGCCCTGAGTGAATTATTTAAGAATTGCTCTCTATTTCACTGTCTTTATGATTTTTTTTTGAAATTTACTTTGATAATGGGATTTATCGGATTTTCACTGCTGCGTTTATGCCGCTGTACACACGCTTGATTCTCTTACGGAGACATATATATCCATGGGTTTTAAGATTCTTCCTAGTCAGGTATATTCCTAGGCGTTGAATATGTGGTGTTGGGTCCATTTCGTTGAGCAAGGAGTAGGTCTTGTCTATTACATATTTGGCTTATGGAAAGTTATCTGTGCTAATTTCAGTCTCTGGTTTATGAAGCACCCCAACGCACCTTTCCCCATAAGCAAGCACTAGTTGGTTTTCTAAATTTGAGACCCTGTTCTGTTTTGTAATTCAGTTCATGTGTAGTCAAGTTTACATTCCGTGTATTAGTGATATCTTATGATGTTTCTTTTTCTGTGTGACGTAGTTCACGTAGAATCACCGTACCTGCATCCACTCACTATGCCGCTACGGGCCTGATGACACAGATTTCATTGCTGAGTGATATTGCATTGTACGTACGTGCCACAACTTCTTTATCCATATTTTGCTTTCTGGGATATTTACCTGTTACTGTAGACGAGCTTCTTGTGAACACAGCCGTCCCAAATATTGGGGTGGCTGTCTGTTTTTGATTTTAATTTCCGTAAGCTATAGGACCATAAGTGGAAGTGCCATAGACTGTGTTGCTTTGTTTCTTATGTGTTTCAGGAAACACCATACACTTCTCCAGGCAGGCTGCTGGCAATTTACATCCTGCCAATCAGCATAACAAGGCTCCCTGTTCTCCATATACTGTCCTACCTTTCTGGATTTTACACTTTTTTCAGATGGCCCTCTTGCCCGGGGGGCAGTGAGACTTCATTGTAGTGCAGATTTCCTTTACAGGCTTTCTTGGTTGGCCAAAAAGGGCGTATGCGTTTTTTCCTGAATATATTCAGGAAAAAACGCATACGCCCTTTTTGGCCAAGTGCATCATTGTCGACGTTCTGCCTCTTTTCCTATGCTTTCAGGGCAATTCCAGTCTACCCCCTGCAATCGTTTTCCTGAAATTCTGCCCCGCTTTCAAGTCCCCTTCGCAGGCTTACTTCAATATATTTTTGGAGGATAGCTGTCATTTATAACTCTGCAGGTTTGTGAATTACAGTGCCCCTGAGCTCCTTTCTTCAACTCGCTTTCTTGTGAACTGGGCACAAAACCGCAGGATTGCTTCAGGCCCTAATCTGTTTCGGGCAGGGCATGCTGAGCCTTTGGTAAATTCGTCTTCCTGGTGGGAAATGAGCGTTACATTTGCCCGTGCAGACACCTACAGCTAGTCTCTCATTGGTTCTCCCTATTCCTGTTCATCTTGCACAGAAATTGCAAGCTGTGCCAAACAGGAGGTTAAAGGCACTGACTCTCCAAGCAGGGAGACTGTTAGTAAATCATCTGGAATGGTGAACCCGAGGACCAGGATACGAAAACTGAGATGCATTTTAAATCATTTCCCCATAACACGGTGGACCATACTGTGGGTTTCACATGCATGTTTTAGCTGGAGGAAGAATCCCTTGAACCTGAAGAGTTGGGACCCATGGAATAGGTACCATACAGTATGACTTCAAAGGGTGTGCATTTGCTCACCTAAACTCACCAATGCTATCAGCCTGAAGTGTCCAGCCTTATGTCTCAACCAGCTCTGGGTGTAGATGTGGTCAATCCCGGTTGCATCACATGCCCTGAGTGAATTATTTAAGAATTGCTCTCTATTTCACTGTCTTTGTGTTTTGTTTTCGAAATTTATTTTGATAATGGGATTTATCGGATTTTCACTGCTGCCTTTCGGCCGCTGTACACACCCTTGATTCTCTTACGGAGACATATATATCCATGGGTTTTAAGATTCTTCCTAGTCAGGTATATTCCTAGGCGTTGAATATGTGGTGTGGGGTCCATTTCGTTGAGCAAGGAGTAGGTCTTGTCTATTACATATTTGGCTTATGGAAAGTTATCTGTGCTAATTTCAGTCTCTGGTTTTATGAAGCACCCCAACGCACCTTTCCCCATAAGCAAGCACTAGTTGGTTTTCTAAATTTGAGACCCTGTTCTGTTTTGTAATTCAGTTCATGTGTAGTCAAGTTTACATTCCGTGTATTAGTGATATCTTATGATGTTTCTTTTTCTGTGTGACGTAGTTCACGTAGAATCACCGTACCTGCATCCACTCACTATGCCGCTACGGGCCTGATGACACAGATTTCATTGCTGAGTGATATTGCATTGTACGTACGTGCCACAACTTCTTTATCCATATTTTGCTTTCTGGGATATTTACCTGTTACTGTAGACGAGCTTCTTGTGAACACAGCCGTCCCAAATATTGGGGTGGCTGTCTGTTTTTGATTTTAATTTCCGTAAGCTATAGGACCATAAGTGGAAGTGCCATAGACTGTGTTGCTTTGTTTCTTATGTGTTTCAGGAAACACCATACACTTCTCCAGGCTGGCTGCTGGCAATTTACATCCTGCCAATCAGCATAACAAGGCTCCCTGTTCTCCATATCCTGTCCTACCTTTCTGGATTTTACACTTTTTTCAGATGGCCCTCTTGCCCGGGGGGCAGTGAGACTTCATTGTAGTGCAGATTTCCTTTACAGGCTTGCTTGGTTGGCCAAAAAGGGCGTATGCGTTTTTTCCTGAATATATTCAGGAAAAAACGCATACGCCCTTTTTGGCCAAGTGCATCATTGTCGACGTTCTGCCTCTTTTCCTATGCTTTCAGGGCAATTCCAGTCTACCCCCTGCAATCGTTTTCCTGAAATTCTGCCCCGCTTTCAAGTCCCCTTCGCAGGCTTACTTCAATATATTTTTGGAGGATAGCTGTCATTTATAACTCTGCAGGTTTGTGAATTACAGTGCCCCTGAGCTCCTTTCTTCAACTCGCTTTCTTGTGAACTGGGCACAAAACCGCAGGATTGCTTCAGGCCCTAATCTGTTTCGGGCAGGGCATGCTGAGCCTTTGGTAAATTCCTCTTCCTGGTGGGAAATGAGCGTTACATTTGCCCGTGCAGACACCTACAGCTAGTCTCTCATTGGTTCTCCCTATTCCTGTTCATCTTGCACAGAAATTGCCAGCTGTGCCAAACAGGAGGTTAAAGGCACTGACTCTCCAAGCAGGGAGACTGTTAGTAAATCATCTGGAATGGTGAACCCGAGGACCAGGATACGAAAACTGAGATGCATTTTAAATCATTTCCCCATAACACGGTGGACCATACTGTGGGTTTCACATGCATGTTTTAGCTGGAGGAAGAATCCCTTGAACCTGAAGAGTTGGGACCCATGGAATAGGTACCATACAGTATGACTTCAAAGGGTGTGCATTTGCTCACCGAAACTCACCAATGCTATCAGCCTGAAGTGTCCAGCCTTATGTCTCAACCAGCTCTGGGTGTAGATGTGGTCAATCCCGGTTGCATCACATGCCCTGAGTGAATTATTTAAGAATTGCTCTCTATTTCACTGTCTTTGTGTTTTGTTTTCGAAATTTATTTTGATAATGGGATTTATCGGAATTTCACTGCTGCCTTTCGGCCGCTGTAAACACCCTTGATTCTCTTATGGAGACATATATATCCATGGGTTTTAAGATTCTTCCTAGTCAGGTATATTCCTAGGCGTTGAATATGTGGTGTTGGGTCCATTTCGTTGAGCAAGGAGTAGGTCTTGTCTATTACATATTGGGCTTATGGAAAGTTATCTGTGCTAATTTCAGTCTCTGGTTTTATGCAGCACCCCAAGGCACCTTTCCCCATAAGCAAGCACTAGTTGGTTTTCTAAATTTGAGACCCTTTTCTATTTTGTAATTCAGTTCATGTGTAGTCAAGTTTACATTCCGTGTATTCGTGATATCTTATGATGTTTCTTTTTCTGTGTGACGTAGTTCACGTAGAATCACCGTACCTGCATCCACTCACTATGCCGCTATGGGCCTGATGACACAGATTTCATTGCTGAGTGATATTGCATTGTACGTACGTGCCACAAGTTCTTTATCCATTTTTTGCTTTCTGGGATATTTACCTGATACTGTAGACGAGCTTCTTGTGAACACAGCCGTCTCAAATATTGGGGTGGCTGTCTGTTTTTGATTTTAATTTCCGTAAGCTATAGGACCATAAGTGGAAGTGCCATAGGCTGTGTTGCTTTGTTTCTTTCATGTTTCAGGAAACACCATACACTTCTCCAGGGTGGCTGCTGGCAATTTACATCCTGCCAATCAGCATAACAAGGCTCCCTGTTCTCCATATCCTGTCCTACCTTTCTGGATTTTACACTTTTTTCAGATGGCCCTTTTGCCAGGGGGGCAGTGAGACTTCATTGTAGTGCAGATTTCATTTACAGGCTTGCTTGGTTGGCCAAAAAGGGCGTATGCGTTTTTTCCTGAATATATTCAGGAAAAAACGCATACGCCCTTTTTGGCCAAGTGCATCATTGTCGACGTTCTGCCTCTTTTCCTATGCTTTCAGGGCAATTCCAGTCTACCCCCTGCAATCGTTTTCCTGAAATTCTGCCCCGCTTTCAAGTCCCCTTCGCAGGCTTACTTCAATATATTTTTGGAGGAAAGCTGTCATTTATAACTCTGCAGGTTTGTGAATTACAGTGCCCCTGAGCTCCTTTCTTCAACTCGCTTTCTTGTGAGCTGGGCACAAAACCGCAGGATTGCTTCAGGCCCTAATCTGTTTCCAGCAGGGCACACTGAGCCTTTGTTTAATTCCTCTTCCTGGTGGGCAATGAGCATTATATTTGCCCGTGCAGACACCTACAGCTAGTCTCTCATTGGTTCTCCCTATTCCTGTTCATTTTGCACAGAAATTGCAAGCTGTGCCAAAGAGGAGGTTAAAGGCACTGACTCTCCAAGCGGGGAGAGTGTTAGTAAAGCATCTGGAATGGTGAACCCGAGGACCAGGATACGAAAACTGAGATGCATTTTAAATCATTTCCCAATCACATGGTGGACGATACTCTTGGTTTCCCATGCATGTTTTAGCTGGAGGAAGAATCCCTTGAACCTGGAGAGTTGGGACCCATGGAATGGGTACCATGCAGTATGACTTCAAAGGGTCTGCATTTGCTCACCGAAACTCACCAATGCTATCAGCCTGAAGTGTCCAGCCTTATGTCTCAACCAGCTCTGGGTGTAGATGTGTTAAATCCCGGTTGCATCACATGCCCTGAGTGAATTATTTAAGAATTGCTCTCTATTTCACTGTCTTTATGATTTTTTTTTGAAATTTATTTTGATAATGGGATTTATCGGATTTTCACTGCTGCGTTTATGCCGCTGTACACATGCTTGATTCTCTTACGGAGACATATATATCCATGGGTTTTAAGATTCTTCCTAGTCAGGTATATTCCTAGGCGTTGAATATGTGGTGTTGGGTCCATTTCGTTGAGCAAGGAGTAGGTCTTGTCTATTACATATTTGGCTTATGGAAATTTATCTGTGCTAATTTCAGTCTCTGGTTTTATGAAGCACCCCAACGCACCTTTCCCCATAAGCAAGCACTAGTTGGTTTTCTAAATTTGAGACCCTGTTCTGTTTTGTAATTCAGTTCATGTGTAGTCAAGTTTACATTCCGTGTATTAGTGATATCTTATGATGTTTCTTTTTCTGTGTGACGTAGTTCACGTAGAATCACCGTACCTGCATCCACTCACTATGCCGCTACGGGCCTGATGACACAGATTTCATTGCTGAGTGATATTGCATTGTACGTACGTGCCACAACTTCTTTATCCATATTTTGCTTTCTGGGATATTTACCTGTTACTGTAGACGAGCTTCTTGTGAACACAGCCGTCCCAAATATTGGGGTGGCTGTCTGTTTTTGATTTTAATTTCCGTAAGCTATAGGACCATAAGTGGAAGTGCCATAGACTGTGTTGCTTTGTTTCTTATGTGTTTCAGGAAACACCATACACTTCTCCAGGCTGGCTGCTGGCAATTTACATCCTGCCAATCAGCATAACAAGGCTCCCTGTTCTCCATATCCTGTCCTACCTTTCTGGATTTTACACTTTTTTCAGATGGCCCTCTTGCCCGGGGGGCAGTGAGACTTCATTGTAGTGCAGATTTCATTTACAGGCTTGCTTGGTTGGCCAAAAAGGGCGTATGCGTTTTTTCCTGAATATATTCAGGAAAAAACGCATACGCCCTTTTTGGCCAAGTGCATCATTGTCGACGTTCTGCCTCTTTTCCTATGCTTTCAGGGCAATTCCAGTCTACCCCCTGCAATCGTTTTCCTGAAATTCTGCCCCGCTTTCAAGTCCCCTTCGCAGGCTTACTTCAATATATTTTTGGAGGATAGCTGTCATTTATAACTCTGCAGGTTTGTGAATTACAGTGCCCCTGAGCTCCTTTCTTCAACTCGCTTTCTTGTGAACTGGGCACAAAACCGCAGGATTGCTTCAGGCCCTAATCTGTTTCGGGCAGGGCATGCTGAGCCTTTGGTAAATTCCTCTTCCTGGTGGGAAATGAGCGTTACATTTGCCCGTGCAGACACCTACAGCTAGTCTCTCATTGGTTCTCCCTATTCCTGTTCATCTTGCACAGAAATTGCAAGCTGTGCCAAACAGGAGGTTAAAGGCACTGACTCTCCAAGCAGGGAGACTGTTAGTAAATCATCTGGAATGGTGAACCCGAGGACCAGGATACGAAAACTGAGATGCATTTTAAATCATTTCCCCATAACACGGTGGACCATACTGTGGGTTTCACATGCATGTTTTAGCTGGAGGAAGAATCCCTTGAACCTGAAGAGTTGGGACCCATGGAATAGGTACCATACAGTATGACTTCAAAGGGTGTGCATTTGCTCACCTAAACTCACCAATGCTATCAGCCTGAAGTGTCCAGCCTTATGTCTCAACCAGCTCTGGGTGTAGATGTGGTCAATCCCGGTTGCATCATATGCCCTGAGTGAATTATTTAAGAATTGCTCTCTATTTCACTGTCTTTGTGTTTTGTTTTCGAAATTTATTTTGATAATGGGATTTATCGGATTTTCACTGCTGCCTTTCGGCCGCTGTACACACCCTTGATTCTCTTACGGAGACATATATATCCATGGGTTTTAAGATTCTTCCTAGTCAGGTATATTCCTAGGCGTTGAATATGTGGTGTTGGGTCCATTTCGTTGAGCAAGGAGTAGGTCTTGTCTATTACATATTGGGCTTATGGAAAGTTATCTGTGCTAATTTCAGTCTCTGGTTTTATGCAGCACCCCAAGGCACCTTTCCCCATAAGCAAGCACTAGTTGGTTTTCTAAATTTGAGACCCTTTTCTATTTTGTAATTCAGTTCATGTGTAGTCAAGTTTACATTCCGTGTATTCGTGATATCTTATGATGTTTCTTTTTCTGTGTGACGTAGTTCACGTAGAATCACCGTACCTGCATCCACTCACTATGCCGCTATGGGCCTGATGACACAGATTTCATTGCTGAGTGATATTGCATTGTACGTACGTGCCACAAGTTCTTTATCCATTTTTTGCTTTCTGGGATATTTACCTGATACTGTAGACGAGCTTCTTGTGAACACAGCCGTCTCAAATATTGGGGTGGCTGTCTGTTTTTGATTTTAATTTCCGTAAGCTATAGGACCATAAGTGGAAGTGCCATAGGCTGTGTTGCTTTGTTTCTTTCGTGTTTCAGGAAACACCATACACTTCTCCAGGGTGGCTGCTGGCAATTTACATCCTGCCAATCAGCATAACAAGGCTCCCTGTTCTCCATATCCTGTCCTACCTTTCTGGATTTTACACTTTTTTCAGATGGCCCTTTTGCCAGGGGGGCAGTGAGACTTCATTGTAGTGCAGATTTCATTTACAGGCTTGCTTGGTTGGCCAAAAAGGGCGTATGCGTTTTTTCCTGAATATATTCAGGAAAAAACGCATACGCCCTTTTTGGCCAAGTGCATCATTGTCGACGTTCTGCCTCTTTTCCTATGCTTTCAGGGCAATTCCAGTCTACCCCCTGCAATCGTTTTCCTGAAATTCTGCCCCGCTTTCAAGTCCCCTTCGCAGGCTTACTTCAATATATTTTTGGAGGAAAGCTGTCATTTATAACTCTGCAGGTTTGTGAATTACAGTGCCCCTGAGCTCCTTTCTTCAACTCGCTTTCTTGTGAGCTGGGCACAAAACCGCAGGATTGCTTCAGGCCCTAATCTGTTTCCAGCAGGGCACACTGAGCCTTTGTTTAATTCCTCTTCCTGGTGGGCAATGAGCGTTACATTTGCCCGTGCAGACACCTACAGCTAGTCTCTCATTGGTTCTCCCTATTCCTGTTCATTTTGCACAGAAATTGCAAGCTGTGCCAAAGAGGAGGTTAAAGGCACTGACTCTCCAAGCGGGGAGAGTGTTAGTAAAGCATCTGGAATGGTGAACCCGAGGACCAGGATACGAAAACTGAGATGCATTTTAAATCATTTCCCAATCACATGGTGGACGATACTCTTGGTTTCCCATGCATGTTTTAGCTGGAGGAAGAATCCCTTGAACCTGGAGAGTTGGGACCCATGGAATGGGTACCATGCAGTATGACTTCAAAGGGTCTGCATTTGCTCACCGAAACTCACCAATGCTATCAGCCTGAAGTGTCCAGCCTTATGTCTCAACCAGCTCTGGGTGTAGATGTGTTAAATCCCGGTTGCATCACATGCCCTGAGTGAATTATTTAAGAATTGCTCTCTATTTCACTGTCTTTATGATTTTTTTTTAAAATTTATTTTGATAATGGGATTTATCGGATTTTCACTGCTGCGTTTATGCCGCTGTACACACGCTTGATTCTCTTACGGAGACATATATATCCATGGGTTTTAAGATTCTTCCTAGTCAGGTATATTCCTAGGCGTTGAATATGTGGTGTTGGGTCCATTTCGTTGAGCAAGGAGTAGGTCTTGTCTATTACATATTTGGCTTATGGAAAGTTATCTGTGCTAATTTCAGTCTCTGGTTTTATGAAGCACCCCAACGCACCTTTCCCCATAAGCAAGCACTAGTTGGTTTTCTAAATTTGAGACCCTGTTCTGTTTTGTAATTCAGTTCATGTGTAGTCAAGTTTACATTCCGTGTATTAGTGATATCTTATGATGTTTCTTTTTCTGTGTGACGTAGTTCACGTAGAATCACCGTACCTGCATCCACTCACTATGCCGCTACGGGCCTGATGACACAGATTTCATTGCTGAGTGATATTGCATTGTACGTACGTGCCACAACTTCTTTATCCATATTTTGCTTTCTGGGATATTTACCTGTTACTGTAGACGAGCTTCTTGTGAACACAGCCGTCCCAAATATTGGGGTGGCTGTCTGTTTTTGATTTTAATTTCCGTAAGCTATAGGACCATAAGTGGAAGTGCCATAGACTGTGTTGCTTTGTTTCTTATGTGTTTCAGGAAACACCATACACTTCTCCAGG
Source organism: Phocoena phocoena (assembly GCF_963924675.1). Lineage (NCBI taxonomy): Eukaryota > Metazoa > Chordata > Mammalia > Artiodactyla > Phocoenidae > Phocoena > Phocoena phocoena. The sequence continues at coordinate 686,526 of NW_027077569.1, read as the reverse complement.
CTGGCTGCTGGCAATTTACATCCTGCCAATCAGCATAACAAGGCTCCCTGTTCTCCATATCCTGTCCTACCTTTCTGGATTTTACACTTTTTTCAGATGGCCCTCTTGCCCGGGGGGCAGTGAGACTTCATTGTAGTGCAGATTTCCTTTACAGGCTTGCTTGGTTGGCCAAAAAGGGCGTATGCGTTTTTCCCTGAATATATTCAGGAAAAAACGCATACGCCCTTTTTGGCCAAGTGCATCATTGTCGACGTTCTGCCTCTTTTCCTATGCTTTCAGGGCAATTCCAGTCTACCCCCTGCAATCGTTTTCCTGAAATTCTGCCCCGCTTTCAAGTCCCCTTCGCAGGCTTACTTCAATATATTTTTGGAGGATAGCTGTCATTTATAACTCTGCAGGTTTGTGAATTACAGTGCCCCTGAGCTCCTTTCTTCAACTCGCTTTCTTGTGAACTGGGCACAAAACCGCAGGATTGCTTCAGGCCCTAATCTGTTTCGGGCAGGGCATGCTGAGCCTTTGGTAAATTCCTCTTCCTGGTGGGAAATGAGCGTTACATTTGCCCGTGCAGACACCTACAGCTAGTCTCTCATTGGTTCTCCCTATTCCTGTTCATCTTGCACAGAAATTGCAAGCTGTGCCAAACAGGAGGTTAAAGGCACTGACTCTCCAAGCAGGGAGACTGTTAGTAAATCATCTGGAATGGTGAACCCGAGGACCAGGATACGAAAACTGAGATGCATTTTAAATCATTTCCCCATAACACGGTGGACCATACTGTGGGTTTCACATGCATGTTTTAGCTGGAGGAAGAATCCCTTGAACCTGAAGAGTTGGGACCCATGGAATAGGTACCATACAGTATGACTTCAAAGGGTGTGCATTTGCTCACCTAAACTCACCAATGCTATCAGCCTGAAGTGTCCAGCCTTATGTCTCAACCAGCTCTGGGTGTAGATGTGGTCAATCCCGGTTGCATCACATGCCCTGAGTGAATTATTTAAGAATTGCTCTCTATTTCACTGTCTTTGTGTTTTGTTTTCGAAATTTATTTTGATAATGGGATTTATCGGATTTTCACTGCTGCCTTTCGGCCGCTGTACACACCCTTGATTCTCTTACGGAGACATATATATCCATGGGTTTTAAGATTCTTCCTAGTCAGGTATATTCCTAGGCGTTGAATATGTGGTGTGGGGTCCATTTCGTTGAGCAAGGAGTAGGTCTTGTCTATTACATATTGGGCTTATGGAAAGTTATCTGTGCTAATTTCAGTCTCTGGTTTTATGCAGCACCCCAAGGCACCTTTCCCCATAAGCAAGCACTAGTTGGTTTTCTAAATTTGAGACCCTTTTCTATTTTGTAATTCAGTTCATGTGTAGTCAAGTTTACATTCCGTGTATTCGTGATATCTTATGATGTTTCTTTTTCTGTGTGACGTAGTTCACGTAGAATCACCGTACCTGCATCCACTCACTATGCCGCTATGGGCCTGATGACACAGATTTCATTGCTGAGTGATATTGCATTGTACGTACGTGCCACAAGTTCTTTATCCATTTTTTGCTTTCTGGGATATTTACCTGATACTGTAGACGAGCTTCTTGTGAACACAGCCGTCTCAAATATTGGGGTGGCTGTCTGTTTTTGATTTTAATTTCCGTAAGCTATAGGACCATAAGTGGAAGTGCCATAGGCTGTGTTGCTTTGTTTCTTTCGTGTTTCAGGAAACACCATACACTTCTCCAGGGTGGCTGCTGGCAATTTACATCCTGCCAATCAGCATAACAAGGCTCCCTGTTCTCCATATCCTGTCCTACCTTTCTGGATTTTACACTTTTTTCAGATGGCCCTTTTGCCAGTGGGGCAGTGAGACTTCATTGTAGTGCAGATTTCATTTACAGGCTTGCTTGGTTGGCCAAAAAGGGCGTATGCGTTTTTTCCTGAATATATTCAGGAAAAAACGCATACGCCCTTTTTGGCCAAGTGCATCATTGTCGACGTTCTGCCTCTTTTCCTATGCTTTCAGGGCAATTCCAGTCTACCCCCTGCAATCGTTTTCCTGAAATTCTGCCCCGCTTTCAAGTCCCCTTCGCAGGCTTACTTCAATATATTTTTGGAGGAAAGCTGTCATTTATAACTCTGCAGGTTTGTGAATTACAGTGCCCCTGAGCTCCTTTCTTCAACTCGCTTTCTTGTGAGCTGGGCACAAAACCGCAGGATTGCTTCAGGCCCTAATCTGTTTCCAGCAGGGCACACTGAGCCTTTGTTTAATTCCTCTTCCTGGTGGGCAATGAGCGTTACATTTGCCCGTGCAGACACCTACAGCTAGTCTCTCATTGGTTCTCCCTATTCCTGTTCATTTTGCACAGAAATTGCAAGCTGTGCCAAAGAGGAGGTTAAAGGCACTGACTCTCCAAGCGGGGAGAGTGTTAGTAAAGCATCTGGAATGGTGAACCCGAGGACCAGGATACGAAAACTGAGATGCATTTTAAATCATTTCCCAATCACATGGTGGACGATACTCTTGGTTTCCCATGCATGTTTTAGCTGGAGGAAGAATCCCTTGAACCTGGAGAGTTGGGACCCATGGAATGGGTACCATGCAGTATGACTTCAAAGGGTCTGCATTTGCTCACCGAAACTCACCAATGCTATCAGCCTGAAGTGTCCAGCCTTATATCTCAACCAGCTCTGGGTGTAGATGTGTTAAATCCCGGTTGCATCACATGCCCTGAGTGAATTATTTAAGAATTGCTCTCTATTTCACTGTCTTTATGATTTTTTTTTGAAATTTATTTTGATAATGGGATTTATCGGATTTTCACTGCTGCGTTTATGCCGCTGTACACACGCTTGATTCTCTTACGGAGACATATATATCCATGGGTTTTAAGATTCTTCCTAGTCAGGTATATTCCTAGGCGTTGAATATGTGGTGTTGGGTCCATTTCGTTGAGCAAGGAGTAGGTCTTGTCTATTACATATTTGGCTTATGGAAAGTTATCTGTGCTAATTTCAGTCTCTGGTTTTATGAAGCACCCCAACGCACCTTTCCCCATAAGCAAGCACTAGTTGGTTTTCTAAATTTGAGACCCTGTTCTGTTTTGTAATTCAGTTCATGTGTAGTCAAGTTTACATTCCGTGTATTAGTGATATCTTATGATGTTTCTTTTTCTGTGTGACGTAGTTCACGTAGAATCACCGTACCTGCATCCACTCACTATGCCGCTACGGGCCTGATGACACAGATTTCATTGCTGAGTGATATTGCATTGTACGTACGTGCCACAACTTCTTTATCCATATTTTGCTTTCTGGGATATTTACCTGTTACTGTAGACGAGCTTCTTGTGAACACAGCCGTCCCAAATATTGGGGTGGCTGTCTGTTTTTGATTTTAATTTCCGTAAGCTATAGGACCATAAGTGGAAGTGCCATAGACTGTGTTGCTTTGTTTCTTATGTGTTTCAGGAAACACCATACACTTCTCCAGGCTGGCTGCTGGCAATTTACATCCTGCCAATCAGCATAACAAGGCTCCCTGTTCTCCATATCCTGTCCTACCTTTCTGGATTTTACACTTTTTTCAGATGGCCCTCTTGCCCGGGGGGCAGTGAGACTTCATTGTAGTGCAGATTTCCTTTACAGGCTTGCTTGGTTGGCCAAAAAGGGCGTATGCGTTTTTCCCTGAATATATTCAGGAAAAAACGCATACGCCCTTTTTGGCCAAGTGCATCATTGTCGACGTTCTGCCTCTTTTCCTATGCTTTCAGGGCAATTCCAGTCTACCCCCTGCAATCGTTTTCCTGAAATTCTGCCCCGCTTTCAAGTCCCCTTCGCAGGCTTACTTCAATATATTTTTGGAGGATAGCTGTCATTTATAACTCTGCAGGTTTGTGAATTACAGTGCCCCTGAGCTCCTTTCTTCAACTCGCTTTCTTGTGAACTGGGCACAAAACCGCAGGATTGCTTCAGGCCCTAATCTGTTTCGGGCAGGGCATGCTGAGCCTTTGGTAAATTCCTCTTCCTGGTGGGAAATGAGCGTTACATTTGCCCGTGCAGACACCTACAGCTAGTCTCTCATTGGTTCTCCCTATTCCTGTTCATCTTGCACAGAAATTGCAAGCTGTGCCAAACAGGAGGTTAAAGGCACTGACTCTCCAAGCAGGGAGACTGTTAGTAAATCATCTGGAATGGTGAACCCGAGGACCAGGATACGAAAACTGAGATGCATTTTAAATCATTTCCCCATAACACGGTGGACCATACTGTGGGTTTCACATGCATGTTTTAGCTGGAGGAAGAATCCCTTGAACCTGAAGAGTTGGGACCCATGGAATAGGTACCATACAGTATGACTTCAAAGGGTGTGCATTTGCTCACCTAAACTCACCAATGCTATCAGCCTGAAGTGTCCAGCCTTATGTCTCAACCAGCTCTGGGTGTAGATGTGGTCAATCCCGGTTGCATCACATGCCCTGAGTGAATTATTTAAGAATTGCTCTCTATTTCACTGTCTTTGTGTTTTGTTTTCGAAATTTATTTTGATAATGGGATTTATCGGATTTTCACTGCTGCCTTTCGGCCGCTGTACACACCCTTGATTCTCTTACGGAGACATATATATCCATGGGTTTTAAGATTCTTCCTAGTCAGGTATATTCCTAGGCGTTGAATATGTGGTGTTGGGTCCATTTCGTTGAGCAAGGAGTAGGTCTTGTCTATTACATATTGGGCTTATGGAAAGTTATCTGTGCTAATTTCAGTCTCTGGTTTTATGCAGCACCCCAAGGCACCTTTCCCCATAAGCAAGCACTAGTTGGTTTTCTAAATTTGAGACCCTTTTCTATTTTGTAATTCAGTTCATGTGTAGTCAAGTTTACATTCCGTGTATTCGTGATATCTTATGATGTTTCTTTTTCTGTGTGACGTAGTTCACGTAGAATCACCGTACCAGCATCCACTCACTATGCCGCTATGGGCCTGATGACACAGATTTCATTGCTGAGTGATATTGCATTGTACGTACGTGCCACAAGTTCTTTATCCATTTTTTGCTTTCTGGGATATTTACCTGATACTGTAGACGAGCTTCTTGTGAACACAGCCGTCTCAAATATTGGGGTGGCTGTCTGTTTTTGATTTTAATTTCCGTAAGCTATAGGACCATAAGTGGAAGTGCCATAGGCTGTGTTGCTTTCTTTCTTTCGTGTTTCAGGAAACACCATACACTTCTCCAGGGTGGCTGCTGGCAATTTACATCCTGCCAATCAGCATAACAAGGCTCCCTGTTCTCCATATCCTGTCCTAACTTTCTGGATTTTACACTTTTTTCAGATGGCCCTTTTGCCAGGGGGGCAGTGAGACTTCATTGTAGTGCAGATTTCATTTACAGGCTTGCTTGGTTGGCCAAAAAGGGCGTATGCGTTTTTTCCTGAATATATTCAGGAAAAAACGCATACGCCCTTTTTGGCCAAGTGCATCATTGTCGACGTTCTGCCTCTTTTCCTATGCTTTCAGGGCAATTCCAGTCTACCCCCTGCAATCGTTTTCCTGAAATTCTGCCCCGCTTTCAAGTCCCCTTCGCAGGCTTACTTCAATATATTTTTGGAGGAAAGCTGTCATTTATAACTCTGCAGGTTTGTGAATTACAGTGCCCCTGAGCTCCTTTCTTCAACTCGCTTTCTTGTGAGCTGGGCACAAAACCGCAGGATTGCTTCAGGCCCTAATCTGTTTCCAGCAGGGCACACTGAGCCTTTGTTTAATTCCTCTTCCTGGTGGGCAATGAGCATTACATTTGCCCGTGCAGACACCTACAGCTAGTCTCTCATTGGTTCTCCCTATTCCTGTTCATTTTGCACAGAAATTGCAAGCTGTGCCAAAGAGGAGGTTAAAGGCACTGACTCTCCAAGCGGGGAGAGTGTTAGTAAAGCATCTGGAATGGTGAACCCGAGGACCAGGATACGAAAACTGAGATGCATTTTAAATCATTTCCCAATCACATGGTGGACGATACTCTTGGTTTCCCATGCATGTTTTAGCTGGAGGAAGAATCCCTTGAACCTGGAGAGTTGGGACCCATGGAATGGGTACCATGCAGTATGACTTCAAAGGGTCTGCATTTGCTCACCGAAACTCACCAATGCTATCAGCCTGAAGTGTCCAGCCTTATGTCTCAACCAGCTCTGGGTGTAGATGTGTTAAATCCCGGTTGCATCACATGCCCTGAGTGAATTATTTAAGAATTGCTCTCTATTTCACTGTCTTTATGATTTTTTTTTGAAATTTATTTTGATAATGGGATTTATCGGATTTTCACTGCTGCGTTTATGCCGCTGTACACACGCTTGATTCTCTTACGGAGACATATATATCCATGGGTTTTAAGATTCTTCCTAGTCAGGTATATTCCTAGGCGTTGAATATGTGGTGTTGGGTCCATTTCGTTGAGCAAGGAGTAGGTCTTGTCTATTACATATTTGGCTTATGGAAAGTTATCTGTGCTAATTTCAGTCTCTGGTTTTATGAAGCACCCCAACGCACCTTTCCCCATAAGCAAGCACTAGTTGGTTTTCTAAATTTGAGACCCTGCTCTGTTTTGTAATTCAGTTCATGTGTAGTCAAGTTTACATTCCGTGTATTAGTGATATCTTATGATGTTTCTTTTTCTGTGTGACGTAGTTCACGTAGAATCACCGTACCTGCATCCACTCACTATGCCGCTACGGGCCTGATGACACAGATTTCATTGCTGAGTGATATTGCATTGTACGTACGTGCCACAACTTCTTTATCCATATTTTGCTTTCTGGGATATTTACCTGTTACTGTAGACGAGCTTCTTGTGAACACAGCCGTCCCAAATATTGGGGTGGCTGTCTGTTTTTGATTTTAATTTCCGTAAGCTATAGGACCATAAGTGGAAGTGCCATAGACTGTGTTGCTTTGTTTCTTATGTGTTTCAGGAAACACCATACACTTCTCCAGGCTGGCTGCTGGCAATTTACATCCTGCCAATCAGCATAACAAGGCTCCCTGTTCTCCATATCCTGTCCTACCTTTCTGGATTTTACACTTTTTTCAGATGGCCCTCTTGCCCGGGGGGCAGTGAGACTTCATTGTAGTGCAGATTTCCTTTACAGGCTTGCTTGGTTGGCCAAAAAGGGCGTATGCGTTTTTTCCTGAATATATTCAGGAAAAAACGCATACGCCCTTTTTGGCCAAGTGCATCATTGTCGACGTTCTGCCTCTTTTCCTATGCTTTCAGGGCAATTCCAGTCTACCCCCTGCAATCGTTTTCCTGAAATTCTGCCCCGCTTTCAAGTCCCCTTCGCAGGCTTACTTCAATATATTTTTGGAGGATAGCTGTCATTTATAACTCTGCAGGTTTGTGAATTACAGTGCCCCTGAGCTCCTTTCTTCAACTCGCTTTCTTGTGAACTGGGCACAAAACCGCAGGATTGCTTCAGGCCCTAATCTGTTTCGGGCAGGGCATGCTGAGCCTTTGGTAAATTCCTCTTCCTGGTGGGAAATGAGCGTTCCATTTGCCCGTGCAGACACCTACAGCTAGTCTCTCATTGGTTCTCCCTATTCCTGTTCATCTTGCACAGAAATTGCAAGCTGTGCCAAACAGGAGGTTAAAGGCACTGACTCTCCAAGCAGGGAGACTGTTAGTAAATCATCTGGAATGGTGAACCCGAGGACCAGGATACGAAAACTGAGATGCATTTTAAATCATTTCCCCATAACACGGTGGACCATACTGTGGGTTTCACATGCATGTTTTAGCTGGAGGAAGAATCCCTTGAACCTGAAGAGTTGGGACCCATGGAATAGGTACCATACAGTATGACTTCAAAGGGTGTGCATTTGCTCACCTAAACTCACCAATGCTATCAGCCTGAAGTGTCCAGCCTTATGTCTCAACCAGCTCTGGGTGTAGATGTGGTCAATCCCGGTTGCATCACATGCCCTGAGTGAATTATTTAAGAATTGCTCTCTATTTCACTGTCTTTGTGTTTTGTTTTCGAAATTTATTTTGATAATGGGATTTATCGGATTTTCACTGCTGCCTTTCGGCCGCTGTACACACCCTTGATTCTCTTACGGAGACATATATATCCATGGGTTTTAAGATTCTTCCTAGTCAGGTATATTCCTAGGCGTTGAATATGTGGTGTTGGGTCCATTTCGTTGAGCAAGGAGTAGGTCTTGTCTATTACATATTGGGCTTATGGAAAGTTATCTGTGCTAATTTCAGTCTCTGGTTTTATGCAGCACCCCAAGGCACCTTTCCCCATAAGCAAGCACTAGTTGGTTTTCTAAATTTGAGACCCTTTTCTATTTTGTAATTCAGTTCATGTGTAGTCAAGTTTACATTCCGTGTATTCGTGATATCTTATGATGTTTCTTTTTCTGTGTGACGTAGTTCACGTAGAATCACCGTACCTGCATCCACTCACTATGCCGCTATGGGCCTGATGACACAGATTTCATTGCTGAGTGATATTGCATTGTACGTACGTGCCACAAGTTCTTTATCCATTTTTTGCTTTCTGGGATATTTACCTGATACTGTAGACGAGCTTCTTGTGAACACAGCCGTCTCAAATATTGGGGTGGCTGTCTGTTTTTGATTTTAATTTCCGTAAGCTATAGGACCATAAGTGGAAGTGCCATAGGCTGTGTTGCTTTGTTTCTTTCGTGTTTCAGGAAACACCATACACTTCTCCAGGGTGGCTGCTGGCAATTTACATCCTGCCAATCAGCATAACAAGGCTCCCTGTTCTCCATATCCTGTCCTACCTTTCTGGATTTTACACTTTTTTCAGATGGCCCTTTTGCCAGGGGGGCAGTGAGACTTCATTGTAGTGCAGATTTCATTTACAGGCTTGCTTGGTTGGCCAAAAAGGGCGTATGCGTTTTTTCCTGAATATATTCAGGAAAAAACGCATACGCCCTTTTTGGCCAAGTGCATCATTGTCGACGTTCTGCCTCTTTTCCTATGCTTTCAGGGCAATTCCAGTCTACCCCCTGCAATCGTTTTCCTGAAATTCTGCCCCGCTTTCAAGTCCCCTTCGCAGGCTTACTTCAATATATTTTTGGAGGAAAGCTGTCATTTATAACTCTGCAGGTTTGTGAATTACAGTGCCCCTGAGCTCCTTTCTTCAACTCGCTTTCTTGTGAGCTGGGCACAAAACCGCAGGATTGCTTCAGGCCCTAATCTGTTTCCAGCAGGGCACACTGAGCCTTTGTTTAATTCCTCTTCCTGGTGGGCAATGAGCGTTACATTTGCCCGTGCAGACACCTACAGCTAGTCTCTCATTGGTTCTCCCTATTCCTGTTCATTTTGCACAGAAATTGCAAGCTGTGCCAAAGAGGAGGTTAAAGGCACTGACTCTCCAAGCGGGGAGAGTGTTAGTAAAGCATCTGGAATGGTGAACCCGAGGACCAGGATACGAAAACTGAGATGCATTTTAAATCATTTCCCAATCACATGGTGGACGATACTCTTGGTTTCCCATGCATGTTTTAGCTGGAGGAAGAATCCCTTGAACCTGGAGAGTTGGGACCCATGGAATGGGTACCATGCAGTATGACTTCAAAGGGTCTGCATTTGCTCACCGAAACTCACCAATGCTATCAGCCTGAAGTGTCCAGCCTTATGTCTCAACCAGCTCTGGGTGTAGATGTGTTAAATCCCGGTTGCATCACATGCCCTGAGTGAATTATTTAAGAATTGCTCTCTATTTCACTGTCTTTATGATTTTTTTTTGAAATTTATTTTGATAATGGGATTTATCGGATTTTCACTGCTGCGTTTATGCCGCTGTACACACGCTTGATTCTCTTACGGAGACATATATATCCATGGGTTTTAAGATTCTTCCTAGTCAGGTATATTCCTAGGCGTTGAATATGTGGTGTTGGGTCCATTTCGTTGAGCAAGGAGTAGGTCTTGTCTATTACATATTTGGCTTATGGAAAGTTATCTGTGCTAATTTCAGTCTCTGGTTTTATGAAGCACCCCAACGCACCTTTCCCCATAAGCAAGCACTAGTTGGTTTTCTAAATTTGAGACCCTGCTCTGTTTTGTAATTCAGTTCATGTGTAGTCAAGTTTACATTCCGTGTATTAGTGATATCTTATGATGTTTCTTTTTCTGTGTGACGTAGTTCACGTAGAATCACCGTACCTGCATCCACTCACTATGCCGCTACGGGCCTGATGACACAGATTTCATTGCTGAGTGATATTGCATTGTACGTACGTGCCACAACTTCTTTATCCATATTTTGCTTTCTGGGATATTTACCTGTTACTGTAGACGAGCTTCTTGTGAACACAGCCGTCCCAAATATTGGGGTGGCTGTCTGTTTTTGATTTTAATTTCCGTAAGCTATAGGACCATAAGTGGAAGTGCCATAGACTGTGTTGCTTTGTTTCTTATGTGTTTCAGGAAACACCATACACTTCTCCAGGCTGGCTGCTGGCAATTTACATCCTGCCAATCAGCATAACAAGGCTCCCTGTTCTCCATATCCTGTCCTACCTTTCTGGATTTTACACTTTTTTCAGATGGCCCTCTTGCCCGGGGGGCAGTGAGACTTCATTGTAGTGCAGATTTCCTTTACAGGCTTGCTTGGTTGGCCAAAAAGGGCGTATGCGTTTTTCCCTGAATATATTCAGGAAAAAACGCATACGCCCTTTTTGGCCAAGTGCATCATTGTCGACGTTCTGCCTCTTTTCCTATGCTTTCAGGGCAATTCCAGTCTACCCCCTGCAATCGTTTTCCTGAAATTCTGCCCCGCTTTCAAGTCCCCTTCGCAGGCTTACTTCAATATATTTTTGGAGGATAGCTGTCATTTATAACTCTGCAGGTTTGTGAATTACAGTGCCCCTGAGCTCCTTTCTTCAACTCGCTTTCTTGTGAACTGGGCACAAAACCGCAGGATTGCTTCAGGCCCTAATCTGTTTCGGGCAGGGCATGCTGAGCCTTTGGTAAATTCCTCTTCCTGGTGGGAAATGAGCGTTCCATTTGCCCGTGCAGACACCTACAGCTAGTCTCTCATTGGTTCTCCCTATTCCTGTTCATCTTGCACAGAAATTGCAAGCTGTGCCAAACAGGAGGTTAAAGGCACTGACTCTCCAAGCAGGGAGACTGTTAGTAAATCATCTGGAATGGTGAACCCGAGGACCAGGATACGAAAACTGAGATGCATTTTAAATCATTTCCCCATAACACGGTGGACCATACTGTGGGTTTCACATGCATGTTTTAGCTGGAGGAAGAATCCCTTGAACCTGAAGAGTTGGGACCCATGGAATAGGTACCATACAGTATGACTTCAAAGGGTGTGCATTTGCTCACCTAAACTCACCAATGCTATCAGCCTGAAGTGTCCAGCCTTATGTCTCAACCAGCTCTGGGTGTAGATGTGGTCAATCCCGGTTGCATCACATGCCCTGAGTGAATTATTTAAGAATTGCTCTCTATTTCACTGTCTTTGTGTTTTGTTTTCGAAATTTATTTTGATAATGGGATTTATCGGATTTTCACTGCTGCCTTTCGGCCGCTGTACACACCCTTGATTCTCTTACGGAGACATATATATCCATGGGTTTTAAGATTCTTCCTAGTCAGGTATATTCCTAGGCGTTGAATATGTGGTGTTGGGTCCATTTCGTTGAGCAAGGAGTAGGTCTTGTCTATTACATATTGGGCTTATGGAAAGTTATCTGTGCTAATTTCAGTCTCTGGTTTTATGCAGCACCCCAACGCACCTTTCCCCATAAGCAAGCACTAGTTGGTTTTCTAAATTTGAGACCCTTTTCTATTTTGTAATTCAGTTCATGTGTAGTCAAGTTTACATTCCGTGTATTCGTGATATCTTATGATGTTTCTTTTTCTGTGTGACGTAGTTCACGTAGAATCACCGTACCTGCATCCACTCACTATGCCACTATGGGCCTGATGACACAGATTTCATTGCTGAGTGATATTGCATTGTACGTACGTGCCACAAGTTCTTTATCCATTTTTTGCTTTCTGGGATATTTACCTGATACTGTAGACGAGCTTCTTGTGAACACAGCCGTCTCAAATATTGGGGTGGCTGTCTGTTTTTGATTTTAATTTCCGTAAGCTATAGGACCATAAGTGGAAGTGCCATAGGCTGTGTTGCTTTGTTTCTTTCGTGTTTCAGGAAACACCATACACTTCTCCAGGGTGGCTGCTGGCAATTTACATCCTGCCAATCAGCATAACAAGGCTCCCTGTTCTCCATATCCTGTCCTACCTTTCTGGATTTTACACTTTTTTCAGATGGCCCTTTTGCCAGGGGGGCAGTGAGACTTCATTGTAGTGCAGATTTCATTTACAGGCTTGCTTGGTTGGCCAAAAAGGGCGTATGCGTTTTTTCCTGAATATATTCAGGAAAAAACGCATACGCCCTTTTTGGCCAAGTGCATCATTGTCGACGTTCTGCCTCTTTTCCTATGCTTTCAGGGCAATTCCAGTCTACCCCCTGCAATCGTTTTCCTGAAATTCTGCCCCGCTTTCAAGTCCCCTTCGCAGGCTTACTTCAATATATTTTTGGAGGAAAGCTGTCATTTATAACGCTGCAGGTTTGTGAATTACAGTGCCCCTGAGCTCCTTTCTTCAACTCGCTTTCTTGTGAGCTGGGCACAAAACCGCAGGATTGCTTCAGGCCCTAATCTGTTTCCAGCAGGGCACACTGAGCCTTTGTTTAATTCCTCTTCCTGGTGGGCAATGAGCGTTACATTTGCCCGTGCAGACACCTACAGCTAGTCTCTCATTGGTTCTCCCTATTCCTGTTCATTTTGCACAGAAATTGCAAGCTGTGCCAAAGAGGAGGTTAAAGGCACTGACTCTCCAAGCGGGGAGAGTGTTAGTAAAGCATCTGGAATGGTGAACCCGAGGACCAGGATACGAAAACTGAGATGCATTTTAAATCATTTCCCAATCACATGGTGGGCGATACTCTTGGTTTCCCATGCATGTTTTAGCTGGAGGAAGAATCCCTTGAACCTGGAGAGTTGGGACCCATGGAATGGGTACCATGCAGTATGACTTCAAAGGGTCTGCATTTGCTCACCGAAACTCACCAATGCTATCAGCCTGAAGTGTCCAGCCTTATGTCTCAACCAGCTCTGGGTGTAGATGTGTTAAATCCCGGTTGCATCACATGCCCTGAGTGAATTATTTAAGAATTGCTCTCTATTTCACTGTCTTTATGATTTTTTTTTGAAATTTATTTTGATAATGGGATTTATCGGATTTTCACTGCTGCGTTTATGCCGCTGTACACACGCTTGATTCTCTTACGGAGACATATATATCCATGGGTTTTAAGATTCTTCCTAGTCAGGTATATTCCTAGGCGTTGAATATGTGGTGTTGGGTCCATTTCGTTGAGCAAGGAGTAGGTCTTGTCTATTACATATTTGGCTTATGGAAAGTTATCTGTGCTAATTTCAGTCTCTGGTTTTATGAAGCACCCCAACGCACCTTTCCCCATAAGCAAGCACTAGTTGGTTTTCTAAATTTGAGACCCTGTTCTGTTTTGTAATTCAGTTCATGTGTAGTCAAGTTTACATTCCGTGTATTAGTGATATCTTATGATGTTTCTTTTTCTGTGTGACGTAGTTCACGTAGAATCACCGTACCTGCATCCACTCACTATGCCGCTACGGGCCTGATGACACAGATTTCATTGCTGAGTGATATTGCATTGTACGTACGTGCCACAACTTCTTTATCCATATTTTGCTTTCTGGGATATTTACCTGTTACTGTAGACGAGCTTCTTGTGAACACAGCCGTCCCAAATATTGGGGTGGCTGTCTGTTTTTGATTTTAATTTCCGTAAGCTATAGGACCATAAGTGGAAGTGCCATAGACTGTGTTGCTTTGTTTCTTATGTGTTTCAGGAAACACCATACACTTCTCCAGGCTGGCTGCTGGCAATTTACATCCTGCCAATCAGCATAACAAGGCTCCCTGTTCTCCATATCCTGTCCTACCTTTCTGGATTTTACACTTTTTTCAGATGGCCCTCTTGCCCGGGGGGCAGTGAGACTTCATTGTAGTGCAGATTTCCTTTACAGGCTTGCTTGGTTGGCCAAAAAGGGCGTATGCGTTTTTCCCTGAATATATTCAGGAAAAAACGCATACGCCCTTTTTGGCCAAGTGCATCATTGTCGACGTTCTGCCTCTTTTCCTATGCTTTCAGGGCAATTCCAGTCTACCCCCTGCAATCGTTTTCCTGAAATTCTGCCCCGCTTTCAAGTCCCCTTCGCAGGCTTACTTCAATATATTTTTGGAGGATAGCTGTCATTTATAACTCTGCAGGTTTGTGAATTACAGTGCCCCTGAGCTCCTTTCTTCAACTCGCTTTCTTGTGAACTGGGCACAAAACCGCAGGATTGCTTCAGGCCCTAATCTGTTTCGGGCAGGGCATGCTGAGCCTTTGGTAAATTCCTCTTCCTGGTGGGAAATGAGCGTTACATTTGCCCGTGCAGACACCTACAGCTAGTCTCTCATTGGTTCTCCCTATTCCTGTTCATCTTGCACAGAAATTGCAAGCTGTGCCAAACAGGAGGTTAAAGGCACTGACTCTCCAAGCAGGGAGACTGTTAGTAAATCATCTGGAATGGTGAACCCGAGGACCAGGATACGAAAACTGAGATGCATTTTAAATCATTTCCCCATAACACGGTGGACCATACTGTGGGTTTCACATGCATGTTTTAGCTGGAGGAAGAATCCCTTGAACCTGAAGAGTTGGGACCCATGGAATAGGTACCATACAGTATGACTTCAAAGGGTGTGCATTTGCTCACCTAAACTCACCAATGCTATCAGCCTGAAGTGTCCAGCCTTATGTCTCAACCAGCTCTGGGTGTAGATGTGGTCAATCCCGGTTGCATCACATGCCCTGAGTGAATTATTTAAGAATTGCTCTCTATTTCACTGTCTTTGTGTTTTGTTTTCGAAATTTATTTTGATAATGGGATTTATCGGATTTTCACTGCTGCCTTTCGGCCGCTGTACACACCCTTGATTCTCTTACGGAGACATATATATCCATGGGTTTTAAGATTCTTCCTAGTCAGGTATATTCCTAGGCGTTGAATATGTGGTGTGGGGTCCATTTCGTTGAGCAAGGAGTAGGTCTTGTCTATTACATATTGGGCTTATGGAAAGTTATCTGTGCTAATTTCAGTCTCTGGTTTTATGCAGCACCCCAAGGCACCTTTCCCCATAAGCAAGCACTAGTTGGTTTTCTAAATTTGAGACCCTTTTCTATTTTGTAATTCAGTTCATGTGTAGTCAAGTTTACATTCCGTGTATTCGTGATATCTTATGATGTTTCTTTTTCTGTGTGACGTAGTTCACGTAGAATCACCGTACCTGCATCCACTCACTATGCCGCTATGGGCCTGATGACACAGATTTCATTGCTGAGTGATATTGCATTGTACGTACGTGCCACAAGTTCTTTATCCATTTTTTGCTTTCTGGGATATTTACCTGATACTGTAGACGAGCTTCTTGTGAACACAGCCGTCTCAAATATTGGGGTGGCTGTCTGTTTTTGATTTTAATTTCCGTAAGCTATAGGACCATAAGTGGAAGTGCCATAGGCTGTGTTGCTTTGTTTCTTTCGTGTTTCAGGAAACACCATACACTTCTCCAGGGTGGCTGCTGGCAATTTACATCCTGCCAATCAGCATAACAAGGCTCCCTGTTCTCCATATCCTGTCCTACCTTTCTGGATTTTACACTTTTTTCAGATGGCCCTTTTGCCAGGGGGGCAGTGAGACTTCATTGTAGTGCAGATTTCATTTACAGGCTTGCTTGGTTGGCCAAAAAGGGCGTATGCGTTTTTTCCTGAATATATTCAGGAAAAAACGCATACGCCCTTTTTGGCCAAGTGCATCATTGTCGACGTTCTGCCTCTTTTCCTATGCTTTCAGGGCAATTCCAGTCTACCCCCTGCAATCGTTTTCCTGAAATTCTGCCCCGCTTTCAAGTCCCCTTCGCAGGCTTACTTCAATATATTTTTGGAGGAAAGCTGTCATTTATAACGCTGCAGGTTTGTGAATTACAGTGCCCCTGAGCTCCTTTCTTCAACTCGCTTTCTTGTGAGCTGGGCACAAAACCGCAGGATTGCTTCAGGCCCTAATCTGTTTCCAGCAGGGCACACTGAGCCTTTGTTTAATTCCTCTTCCTGGTGGGCAATGAGCGTTACATTTGCCCGTGCAGACACCTACAGCTAGTCTCTCATTGGTTCTCCCTATTCCTGTTCATTTTGCACAGAAATTGCAAGCTGTGCCAAAGAGGAGGTTAAAGGCACTGACTCTCCAAGCGGGGAGAGTGTTAGTAAAGCATCTGGAATGGTGAACCCGAGGACCAGGATACGAAAACTGAGATGCATTTTAAATCATTTCCCAATCACATGGTGGGCGATACTCTTGGTTTCCCATGCATGTTTTAGCTGGAGGAAGAATCCCTTGAACCTGGAGAGTTGGGACCCATGGAATGGGTACCATGCAGTATGACTTCAAAGGGTCTGCATTTGCTCACCGAAACTCACCAATGCTATCAGCCTGAAGTGTCCAGCCTTATGTCTCAACCAGCTCTGGGTGTAGATGTGTTAAATCCCGGTTGCATCACATGCCCTGAGTGAATTATTTAAGAATTGCTCTCTATTTCACTGTCTTTATGATTTTTTTGTGAAATTTATTTTGATAATGGGATTTATTGGATTTTCACTGCTGCGTTTATGCCGCTGTACACACGCTTGATTCTCTTACGGAGACATATATATCCATGGGTTTTAAGATTCTTCCTAGTCAGGTATATTCCTAGGCGTTGAATATGTGGTGTTGGGTCCATTTCGTTGAGCAAGGAGTAGGTCTTGTCTATTAC
This sequence comes from Phocoena phocoena, assembly GCF_963924675.1. Lineage (NCBI taxonomy): Eukaryota > Metazoa > Chordata > Mammalia > Artiodactyla > Phocoenidae > Phocoena > Phocoena phocoena. Next base: position 669,569 of record NW_027077569.1, on the reverse strand, counting down.
ATATTTGGCTTATGGAAAGTTATCTGTGCTAATTTCAGTCTCTGGTTTTATGAAGCACCCCAACGCACCTTTCCCCATAAGCAAGCACTAGTTGGTTTTCTAAATTTGAGACCCTGTTCTGTTTTGTAATTCAGTTCATGTGTAGTCAAGTTTACATTCCGTGTATTAGTGATATCTTATGATGTTTCTTTTTCTGTGTGACGTAGTTCACGTAGAATCACCGTACCTGCATCCACTCACTATGCCGCTACGGGCCTGATGACACAGATTTCATTGCTGAGTGATATTGCATTGTACGTACGTGCCACAACTTCTTTATCCATATTTTGCTTTCTGGGATATTTACCTGTTACTGTAGACGAGCTTCTTGTGAACACAGCCGTCCCAAATATTGGGGTGGCTGTCTGTTTTTGATTTTAATTTCCGTAAGCTATAGGACCATAAGTGGAAGTGCCATAGACTGTGTTGCTTTGTTTCTTATGTGTTTCAGGAAACACCATACACTTCTCCAGGCTGGCTGCTGGCAATTTACATCCTGCCAATCAGCATAACAAGGCTCCCTGTTCTCCATATCCTGTCCTACCTTTCTGGATTTTACACTTTTTTCAGATGGCCCTCTTGCCCGGGGGGCAGTGAGACTTCATTGTAGTGCAGATTTCCTTTACAGGCTTGCTTGGTTGGCCAAAAAGGGCGTATGCGTTTTTTCCTGAATATATTCAGGAAAAAACGCATACGCCCTTTTTGGCCAAGTGCATCATTGTCGACGTTCTGCCTCTTTTCCTATGCTTTCAGGGCAATTCCAGTCTATCCCCTGCAATCGTTTTCCTGAAATTCTGCCCCGCTTTCAAGTCCCCTTCGCAGGCTTACTTCAATATATTTTTGGAGGATAGCTGTCATTTATAACTCTGCAGGTTTGTGAATTACAGTGCCCCTGAGCTCCTTTCTTCAACTCGCTTTCTTGTGAACTGGGCACAAAACCGCAGGATTGCTTCAGGCCCTAATCTGTTTCGGGCAGGGCATGCTGAGCCTTTGGTAAATTCCTCTTCCTGGTGGGAAATGAGCGTTACATTTGCCCGTGCAGACACCTACAGCTAGTCTCTCATTGGTTCTCCCTATTCCTGTTCATCTTGCACAGAAATTGCAAGCTGTGCCAAACAGGAGGTTAAAGGCACTGACTCTCCAAGCAGGGAGACTGTTAGTAAATCATCTGGAATGGTGAACCCGAGGACCAGGATACGAAAACTGAGATGCATTTTAAATCATTTCCCCATAACACGGTGGACCATACTGTGGGTTTCACATGCATGTTTTAGCTGGAGGAAGAATCCCTTGAACCTGAAGAGTTGGGACCCATGGAATAGGTACCATACAGTATGACTTCAAAGGGTGTGCATTTGCTCACCTAAACTCACCAATGCTATCAGCCTGAAGTGTCCAGCCTTATGTCTCAACCAGCTCTGGGTGTAGATGTGGTCAATCCCGGTTGCATCACATGCCCTGAGTGAATTATTTAAGAATTGCTCTCTATTTCACTGTCTTTGTGTTTTGTTTTCGAAATTTATTTTGATAATGGGATTTATCGGATTTTCACTGCTGCCTTTCGGCCGCTGTACACACCCTTGATTCTCTTACGGAGACATATATATCCATGGGTTTTAAGATTCTTCCTAGTCAGGTATATTCCTAGGCGTTGAATATGTGGTGTGGGGTCCATTTCGTTGAGCAAGGAGTAGGTCTTGTCTATTACATATTGGGCTTATGGAAAGTTATCTGTGCTAATTTCAGTCTCTGGTTTTATGCAGCACCCCAAGGCACCTTTCCCCATAAGCAAGCACTAGTTGGTTTTCTAAATTTGAGACCCTTTTCTATTTTGTAATTCAGTTCATGTGTAGTCAAGTTTACATTCCGTGTATTCGTGATATCTTATGATGTTTCTTTTTCTGTGTGACGTAGTTCACGTAGAATCACCGTACCTGCATCCACTCACTATGCCGCTATGGGCCTGATGACACAGATTTCATTGCTGAGTGATATTGCATTGTACGTACGTGCCACAAGTTCTTTATCCATTTTTTGCTTTCTGGGATATTTACCTGATACTGTAGACGAGCTTCTTGTGAACACAGCCGTCTCAAATATTGGGGTGGCTGTCTGTTTTTGATTTTAATTTCCGTAAGCTATAGGACCATAAGTGGAAGTGCCATAGGCTGTGTTGCTTTGTTTCTTTCGTGTTTCAGGAAACACCATACACTTCTCCAGGGTGGCTGCTGGCAATTTACATCCTGCCAATCAGCATAACAAGGCTCCCTGTTCTCCATATCCTGTCCTACCTTTCTGGATTTTACACTTTTTTCAGATGGCCCTTTTGCCAGGGGGGCAGTGAGACTTCATTGTAGTGCAGATTTCATTTACAGGCTTGCTTGGTTGGCCAAAAAGGGCGTATGCGTTTTTTCCTGAATATATTCAGGAAAAAACGCATACGCCCTTTTTGGCCAAGTGCATCATTGTCGACGTTCTGCCTCTTTTCCTATGCTTTCAGGGCAATTCCAGTCTACCCCCTGCAATCGTTTTCCTGAAATTCTGCCCCGCTTTCAAGTCCCCTTCGCAGGCTTACTTCAATATATTTTTGGAGGAAAGCTGTCATTTATAACGCTGCAGGTTTGTGAATTACAGTGCCCCTGAGCTCCTTTCTTCAACTCGCTTTCTTGTGAGCTGGGCACAAAACCGCAGGATTGCTTCAGGCCCTAATCTGTTTCCAGCAGGGCACACTGAGCCTTTGTTTAATTCCTCTTCCTGGTGGGCAATGAGCGTTACATTTGCCCGTGCAGACACCTACAGCTAGTCTCTCATTGGTTCTCCCTATTCCTGTTCATTTTGCACAGAAATTGCAAGCTGTGCCAAAGAGGAGGTTAAAGGCACTGACTCTCCAAGCGGGGAGAGTGTTAGTAAAGCATCTGGAATGGTGAACCCGAGGACCAGGATACGAAAACTGAGATGCATTTTAAATCATTTCCCAATCACATGGTGGGCGATACTCTTGGTTTCCCATGCATGTTTTAGCTGGAGGAAGAATCCCTTGAACCTGGAGAGTTGGGACCCATGGAATGGGTACCATGCAGTATGACTTCAAAGGGTCTGCATTTGCTCACCGAAACTCACCAATGCTATCAGCCTGAAGTGTCCAGCCTTATGTCTCAACCAGCTCTGGGTGTAGATGTGTTAAATCCCGGTTGCATCACATGCCCTGAGTGAATTATTTAAGAATTGCTCTCTATTTCACTGTCTTTATGATTTTTTTTTGAAATTTATTTTGATAATGGGATTTATCGGATTTTCACTGCTGCGTTTATGCCGCTGTACACACGCTTGATTCTCTTACGGAGACATATATATCCATGGGTTTTAAGATTCTTCCTAGTCAGGTATATTCCTAGGCGTTGAATATGTGGTGTTGGGTCCATTTCGTTGAGCAAGGAGTAGGTCTTGTCTATTACATATTTGGCTTATGGAAAGTTATCTGTGCTAATTTCAGTCTCTGGTTTTATGAAGCACCCCAACGCACCTTTCCCCATAAGCAAGCACTAGTTGGTTTTCTAAATTTGAGACCCTGTTCTGTTTTGTAATTCAGTTCATGTGTAGTCAAGTTTACATTCCGTGTATTAGTGATATCTTATGATGTTTCTTTTTCTGTGTGACGTAGTTCACGTAGAATCACCGTACCTGCATCCACTCACTATGCCGCTACGGGCCTGATGACACAGATTTCATTGCTGAGTGATATTGCATTGTACGTACGTGCCACAACTTCTTTATCCATATTTTGCTTTCTGGGATATTTACCTGTTACTGTAGACGAGCTTCTTGTGAACACAGCCGTCCCAAATATTGGGGTGGCTGTCTGTTTTTGATTTTAATTTCCGTAAGCTATAGGACCATAAGTGGAAGTGCCATAGACTGTGTTGCTTTGTTTCTTATGTGTTTCAGGAAACACCATACACTTCTCCAGGCTGGCTGCTGGCAATTTACATCCTGCCAATCAGCATAACAAGGCTCCCTGTTCTCCATATCCTGTCCTACCTTTCTGGATTTTACACTTTTTTCAGATGGCCCTCTTGCCCGGGGGGCAGTGAGACTTCATTGTAGTGCAGATTTCCTTTACAGGCTTGCTTGGTTGGCCAAAAAGGGCGTATGCGTTTTTTCCTGAATATATTCAGGAAAAAACGCATACGCCCTTTTTGGCCAAGTGCATCATTGTCGACGTTCTGCCTCTTTTCCTATGCTTTCAGGGCAATTCCAGTCTACCCCCTGCAATCGTTTTCCTGAAATTCTGCCCCGCTTTCAAGTCCCCTTCGCAGGCTTACTTCAATATATTTTTGGAGGATAGCTGTCATTTATAACTCTGCAGGTTTGTGAATTACAGTGCCCCTGAGCTCCTTTCTTCAACTCGCTTTCTTGTGAACTGGGCACAAAACCGCAGGATTGCTTCAGGCCCTAATCTGTTTCGGGCAGGGCATGCTGAGCCTTTGGTAAATTCCTCTTCCTGGTGGGAAATGAGCGTTACATTTGCCCGTGCAGACACCTACAGCTAGTCTCTCATTGGTTCTCCCTATTCCTGTTCATCTTGCACAGAAATTGCAAGCTGTGCCAAACAGGAGGTTAAAGGCACTGACTCTCCAAGCAGGGAGACTGTTAGTAAATCATCTGGAATGGTGAACCCGAGGACCAGGATACGAAAACTGAGATGCATTTTAAATCATTTCCCCATAACACGGTGGACCATACTGTGGGTTTCACATGCATGTTTTAGCTGGAGGAAGAATCCCTTGAACCTGAAGAGTTGGGACCCATGGAATAGGTACCATACAGTATGACTTCAAAGGGTGTGCATTTGCTCACCTAAACTCACCAATGCTATCAGCCTGAAGTGTCCAGCCTTATGTCTCAACCAGCTCTGGGTGTAGATGTGGTCAATCCCGGTTGCATCACATGCCCTGAGTGAATTATTTAAGAATTGCTCTCTATTTCACTGTCTTTGTGTTTTGTTTTCGAAATTTATTTTGATAATGGGATTTATCGGATTTTCACTGCTGCCTTTCGGCCGCTGTACACACCCTTGATTCTCTTACGGAGACATATATATCCATGGGTTTTAAGATTCTTCCTAGTCAGGTATATTCCTAGGCGTTGAATATGTGGTGTGGGGTCCATTTCGTTGAGCAAGGAGTAGGTCTTGTCTATTACATATTGGGCTTATGGAAAGTTATCTGTGCTAATTTCAGTCTCTGGTTTTATGCAGCACCCCAAAGCACCTTTCCCCATAAGCAAGCACTAGTTGGTTTTCTAAATTTGAGACCCTTTTCTATTTTGTAATTCAGTTCATGTGTAGTCAAGTTTACATTCCGTGTATTCGTGATATCTTATGATGTTTCTTTTTCTGTGTGACGTAGTTCACGTAGAATCACCGTACCTGCATCCACTCACTATGCCGCTATGGGCCTGATGACACAGATTTCATTGCTGTGTGATATTGCATTGTACGTACGTGCCACAAGTTCTTTATCCATTTTTTGCTTTCTGGGATATTTACCTGATACTGTAGACGAGCTTCTTGTGAACACAGCCGTCTCAAATATTGGGGTGGCTGTCTGTTTTTGATTTTAATTTCCGTAAGCTATAGGACCATAAGTGGAAGTGCCATAGGCTGTGTTGCTTTGTTTCTTTCGTGTTTCAGGAAACACCATACACTTCTCCAGGGTGGCTGCTGGCAATTTACATCCTGCCAATCAGCATAACAAGGCTCCCTGTTCTCCATATCCTGTCCTACCTTTCTGGATTTTACGCTTTTTTCAGATGGCCCTTTTGCCAGGGGGGCAGTGAGACTTCATTGTAGTGCAGATTTCATTTACAGGCTTGCTTGGTTGGCCAAAAAGGGCGTATGCGTTTTTTCCTGAATATATTCAGGAAAAAACGCATACGCCCTTTTTGGCCAAGTGCATCATTGTCGACGTTCTGCCTCTTTTCCTATGCTTTCAGGGCAATTCCAGTCTACCCCCTGCAATCGTTTTCCTGAAATTCTGCCCCGCTTTCAAGTCCCCTTCGCAGGCTTACTTCAATATATTTTTGGAGGAAAGCTGTCATTTATAACTCTGCAGGTTTGTGAATTACAGTGCCCCTGAGCTCCTTTCTTCAACTCGCTTTCTTGTGAGCTGGGCACAAAACCGCAGGATTGCTTCAGGCCCTAATCTGTTTCCAGCAGGGCACACTGAGCCTTTGTTTAATTCCTCTTCCTGGTGGGCAATGAGCGTTACATTTGCCCGTGCAGACACCTACAGCTAGTCTCTCATTGGTTCTCCCTATTCCTGTTCATTTTGCACAGAAATTGCAAGCTGTGCCAAAGAGGAGGTTAAAGGCACTGACTCTCCAAGCGGGGAGAGTGTTAGTAAAGCATCTGGAATGGTGAACCCGAGGACCAGGATACGAAAACTGAGATGCATTTTAAATCATTTCCCAATCACATGGTGGACGATACTCTTGGTTTCCCATGCATGTTTTAGCTGGAGGAAGAATCCCTTGAACCTGGAGAGTTGGGACCCATGGAATGGGTACCATGCAGTATGACTTCAAAGGGTCTGCATTTGCTCACCGAAACTCACCAATGCTATCAGCCTGAAGTGTCCAGCCTTATGTCTCAACCAGCTCTGGGTGTAGATGTGTTAAATCCCGGTTGCATCACATGCCCTGAGTGAATTATTTAAGAATTGCTCTCTATTTCACTGTCTTTATGATTTTTTTTTGAAATTTATTTTGATAATGGGATTTATCGGATTTTCACTGCTGCGTTTATGCCGCTGTACACACGCTTGATTCTCTTACGGAGACATATATATCCATGGGTTTTAAGATTCTTCCTAGTCAGGTATATTCCTAGGCGTTGAATATGTGGTGTTGGGTCCATTTCGTTGAGCAAGGAGTAGGTCTTGTCTATTACATATTTGGCTTATGGAAAGTTATCTGTGCTAATTTCAGTCTCTGGTTTTATGAAGCACCCCAACGCACCTTTCCCCATAAGCAAGCACTAGTTGGTTTTCTAAATTTGAGACCCTGTTCTGTTTTGTAATTCAGTTCATGTGTAGTCAAGTTTACATTCCGTGTATTAGTGATATCTTATGATGTTTCTTTTTCTGTGTGACGTAGTTCACGTAGAATCACCGTACCTGCATCCACTCACTATGCCGCTACGGGCCTGATGACACAGATTTCATTGCTGAGTGATATTGCATTGTACGTACGTGCCACAACTTCTTTATCCATATTTTGCTTTCTGGGATATTTACCTGTTACTGTAGACGAGCTTCTTGTGAACACAGCCGTCCCAAATATTGGGGTGGCTGTCTGTTTTTGATTTTAATTTCCGTAAGCTATAGGACCATAAGTGGAAGTGCCATAGACTGTGTTGCTTTGTTTCTTATGTGTTTCAGGAAACACCATACACTTCTCCAGGCTGGCTGCTGGCAATTTACATCCTGCCAATCAGCATAACAAGGCTCCCTGTTCTCCATATCCTGTCCTACCTTTCTGGATTTTACACTTTTTTCAGATGGCCCTCTTGCCCGGGGGGCAGTGAGACTTCATTGTAGTGCAGATTTCCTTTACAGGCTTGCTTGGTTGGCCAAAAAGGGCGTATGCGTTTTTTCCTGAATATATTCAGGAAAAAACGCATACGCCCTTTTTGGCCAAGTGCATCATTGTCGACGTTCTGCCTCTTTTCCTATGCTTTCAGGGCAATTCCAGTCTATCCCCTGCAATCGTTTTCCTGAAATTCTGCCCCGCTTTCAAGTCCCCTTCGCAGGCTTACTTCAATATATTTTTGGAGGATAGCTGTCATTTATAACTCTGCAGGTTTGTGAATTACAGTGCCCCTGAGCTCCTTTCTTCAACTCGCTTTCTTGTGAACTGGGCACAAAACCGCAGGATTGCTTCAGGCCCTAATCTGTTTCGGGCAGGGCATGCTGAGCCTTTGGTAAATTCCTCTTCCTGGTGGGAAATGAGCGTTACATTTGCCCGTGCAGACACCTACAGCTAGTCTCTCATTGGTTCTCCCTATTCCTGTTCATCTTGCACAGAAATTGCAAGCTGTGCCAAACAGGAGGTTAAAGGCACTGACTCTCCAAGCAGGGAGACTGTTAGTAAATCATCTGGAATGGTGAACCCGAGGACCAGGATACGAAAACTGAGATGCATTTTAAATCATTTCCCCATAACACGGTGGACCATACTGTGGGTTTCACATGCATGTTTTAGCTGGAGGAAGAATCCCTTGAACCTGAAGAGTTGGGACCCATGGAATAGGTACCATACAGTATGACTTCAAAGGGTGTGCATTTGCTCACCTAAACTCACCAATGCTATCAGCCTGAAGTGTCCAGCCTTATGTCTCAACCAGCTCTGGGTGTAGATGTGGTCAATCCCGGTTGCATCACATGCCCTGAGTGAATTATTTAAGAATTGCTCTCTATTTCACTGTCTTTGTGTTTTGTTTTCGAAATTTATTTTGATAATGGGATTTATCGGATTTTCACTGCTGCCTTTCGGCCGCTGTACACACCCTTGATTCTCTTACGGAGACATATATATCCATGGGTTTTAACATTCTTCCTAGTCAGGTATATTCCTAGGCGTTGAATATGTGGTGTTGGGTCCATTTCGTTGAGCAAGGAGTAGGTCTTGTCTATTACATATTGGGCTTATGGAAAGTTATCTGTGCTAATTTCAGTCTCTGGTTTTATGCAGCACCCCAAGGCACCTTTCCCCATAAGCAAGCACTAGTTGGTTTTCTAAATTTGAGACCCTTTTCTATTTTGTAATTCAGTTCATGTGTAGTCAAGTTTACATTCCGTGTATTCGTGATATCTTATGATGTTTCTTTTTCTGTGTGACGTAGTTCACGTAGAATCACCGTACCTGCATCCACTCACTATGCCGCTATGGGCCTGATGACACAGATTTCATTGCTGAGTGATATTGCATTGTACGTACGTGCCACAAGTTCTTTATCCATTTTTTGCTTTCTGGGATATTTACCTGATACTGTAGACGAGCTTCTTGTGAACACAGCCGTCTCAAATATTGGGGTGGCTGTCTGTTTTTGATTTTAATTTCCGTAAGCTATAGGACCATAAGTGGAAGTGCCATAGGCTGTGTTGCTTTGTTTCTTTCGTGTTTCAGGAAACACCATACACTTCTCCAGGGTGGCTGCTGGCAATTTACATCCTGCCAATCAGCATAACAAGGCTCCCTGTTCTCCATATCCTGTCCTACCTTTCTGGATTTTACACTTTTTTCAGATGGCCCTTTTGCCAGGGGGGCAGTGAGACTTCATTGTAGTGCAGATTTCATTTACAGGCTTGCTTGTTTGGCCAAAAAGGGCGTATGCGTTTTTTCCTGAATATATTCAGGAAAAAACGCATACGCCCTTTTTGGCCAAGTGCATCATTGTCGACGTTCTGCCTCTTTTCCTATGCTTTCAGGGCAATTCCAGTCTACCCCCTGCAATCGTTTTCCTGAAATTCTGCCCCGCTTTCAAGTCCCCTTCGCAGGCTTACTTCAATATATTTTTGGAGGAAAGCTGTCATTTATAACTCTGCAGGTTTGTGAATTACAGTGCCCCTGAGCTCCTTTCTTCAACTCGCTTTCTTGTGAGCTGGGCACAAAACCGCAGGATTGCTTCAGGCCCTAATCTGTTTCCAGCAGGGCACACTGAGCCTTTGTTTAATTCCTCTTCCTGGTGGGCAATGAGCGTTACATTTGCCCGTGCAGACACCTACAGCTAGTCTCTCATTGGTTCTCCCTATTCCTGTTCATTTTGCACAGAAATTGCAAGCTGTGCCAAAGAGGAGGTTAAAGGCACTGACTCTCCAAGCGGGGAGAGTGTTAGTAAAGCATCTGGAATGGTGAACCCGAGGACCAGGATACGAAAACTGAGATGCATTTTAAATCATTTCCCAATCACATGGTGGACGATACTCTTGGTTTCCCATGCATGTTTTAGCTGGAGGAAGAATCCCTTGAACCTGGAGAGTTGGGACCCATGGAATGGGTACCATGCAGTATGACTTCAAAGGGTCTGCATTTGCTCACCGAAACTCACCAATGCTATCAGCCTGAAGTGTCCAGCCTTATGTCTCAACCAGCTCTGGGTGTAGATGTGTTAAATCCCGGTTGCATCACATGCCCTGAGTGAATTATTTAAGAATTGCTCTCTATTTCACTGTCTTTATGATTTTTTTTTGAAATTTATTTTGATAATGGGATTTATCGGATTTTCACTGCTGCGTTTATGCCGCTGTACACACGCTTGATTCTCTTACGGAGACATATATATCCATGGGTTTTAAGATTCTTCCTAGTCAGGTATATTCCTAGGCGTTGAATATGTGGTGTTGGGTCCATTTCGTTGAGCAAGGAGTAGGTCTTGTCTATTACATATTTGGCTTATGGAAAGTTATCTGTGCTAATTTCAGTCTCTGGTTTTATGAAGCACCCCAACGCACCTTTCCCCATAAGCAAGCACTAGTTGGTTTTCTAAATTTGAGACCCTGTTCTGTTTTGTAATTCAGTTCATGTGTAGTCAAGTTTACATTCCGTGTATTAGTGATATCTTATGATGTTTCTTTTTCTGTGTGACGTAGTTCACGTAGAATCACCGTACCTGCATCCACTCACTATGCCGCTACGGGCCTGATGACACAGATTTCATTGCTGAGTGATATTGCATTGTACGTACGTGCCACAACTTCTTTATCCATATTTTGCTTTCTGGGATATTTACCTGTTACTGTAGACGAGCTTCTTGTGAACACAGCCGTCCCAAATATTGGGGTGGCTGTCTGTTTTTGATTTTAATTTCCGTAAGCTATAGGACCATAAGTGGAAGTGCCATAGACTGTGTTGCTTTGTTTCTTATGTGTTTCAGGAAACACCATACACTTCTCCAGGCTGGCTGCTGGCAATTTACATCCTGCCAATCAGCATAACAAGGCTCCCTGTTCTCCATATCCTGTCCTACCTTTCTGGATTTTACACTTTTTTCAGATGGCCCTCTTGCCCGGGGGGCAGTGAGACTTCATTGTAGTGCAGATTTCCTTTACAGGCTTGCTTGGTTGGCCAAAAAGGGCGTATGCGTTTTTTCCTGAATATATTCAGGAAAAAACGCATACGCCCTTTTTGGCCAAGTGCATCATTGTCGACGTTCTGCCTCTTTTCCTATGCTTTCAGGGCAATTCCAGTCTACCCCCTGCAATCGTTTTCCTGAAATTCTGCCCCGCTTTCAAGTCCCCTTCGCAGGCTTACTTCAATATATTTTTGGAGGATAGCTGTCATTTATAACTCTGCAGGTTTGTGAATTACAGTGTCCCTGAGCTCCTTTCTTCAACTCGCTTTCTTGTGAACTGGGCACAAAACCGCAGGATTGCTTCAGGCCCTAATCTGTTTCGGGCAGGGCATGCTGAGCCTTTGGTAAATTCCTCTTCCTGGTGGGAAATGAGCGTTACATTTGCCCGTGCAGACACCTACAGCTAGTCTCTCATTGGTTCTCCCTATTCCTGTTCATCTTGCACAGAAATTGCAAGGTGTGCCAAACAGGAGGTTAAAGGCACTGACTCTCCAAGCGGGGAGACTGTTAGTAAATCATCTGGAATGGTGAACCCGAGGACCAGGATACGAAAACTGAGATGCATTTTAAATCATTTCCCCATAACACGGTGGACCATACTGTGGGTTTCACATGCATGTTTTAGCTGGAGGAAGAATCCCTTGAACCTGAAGAGTTGGGACCCATGGAATAGGTACCATACAGTATGACTTCAAAGGGTGTGCATTTGCTCACCTAAACTCACCAATGCTATCAGCCTGAAGTGTCCAGCCTTATGTCTCAACCAGCTCTGGGTGTAGATGTGGTCAATCCCGGTTGCATCACATGCCCTGAGTGAATTATTTAAGAATTGCTCTCTATTTCACTGTCTTTGTGTTTTGTTTTCGAAATTTATTTTGATAATGGGATTTATCGGATTTTCACTGCTGCCTTTCGGCTGCTGTACACACCCTTGATTCTCTTACGGAGACATATATATCCATGGGTTTTAAGATTCTTCCTAGTCAGGTATATTCCTAGGCGTTGAATATGTGGTGTTGGGTCCATTTCGTTGAGCAAGGAGTAGGTCTTGTCTATTACATATTGGGCTTATGGAAAGTTATCTGTGCTAATTTCAGTCTCTGGTTTTATGCAGCACCCCAAGGCACCTTTCCCCATAAGCAAGCACTAGTTGGTTTTCTAAATTTGAGACCCTTTTCTATTTTGTAATTCAGTTCATGTGTAGTCAAGTTTACATTCCGTGTATTCGTGATATCTTATGATGTTTCTTTTTCTGTGTGACGTAGTTCACGTAGAATCACCGTACCTGCATCCACTCACTATGCCGCTATGGGCCTGATGACACAGATTTCATTGCTGAGTGATATTGCATTGTACGTACGTGCCACAAGTTCTTTATCCATTTTTTGCTTTCTGGGATATTTACCTGATACTGTAGACGAGCTTCTTGTGAACACAGCCGTCTCAAATATTGGGGTGGCTGTCTGTTTTTGATTTTAATTTCCGTAAGCTATAGGACCATAAGTGGAAGTGCCATAGGCTGTGTTGCTTTGTTTCTTTCGTGTTTCAGGAAACACCATACACTTCTCCAGGGTGGCTGCTGGCAATTTACATCCTGCCAATCAGCATAACAAGGCTCCCTGTTCTCCATATCCTGTCCTACCTTTCTGGATTTTACACTTTTTTCAGATGGCCCTTTTGCCAGGGGGGCAGTGAGACTTCATTGTAGTGCAGATTTCATTTACAGGCTTGCTTGGTTGGCCAAAAAGGGCGTATGCGTTTTTTCCTGAATATATTCAGGAAAAAACGCATACGCCCTTTTTGGCCAAGTGCATCATTGTCGACGTTCTGCCTCTTTTCCTATGCTTTCAGGGCAATTCCAGTCTACCCCCTGCAATCGTTTTCCTGAAATTCTGCCCCGCTTTCAAGTCCCCTTCGCAGGCTTACTTCAATATATTTTTGGAGGAAAGCTGTCATTTATAACTCTGCAGGTTTGTGAATTACAGTGCCCCTGAGCTCCTTTCTTCAACTCGCTTTCTTGTGAGCTGGGCACAAAACCGCAGGATTGCTTCAGGCCCTAATCTGTTTCCAGCAGGGCACACTGAGCCTTTGTTTAATTCCTCTTCCTGGTGGGCAATGAGCGTTACATTTGCCCGTGCAGACACCTACAGCTAGTCTCTCATTGGTTCTCCCTATTCCTGTTCATTTTGCACAGAAATTGCAAGCTGTGCCAAAGAGGAGGTTAAAGGCACTGACTCTCCAAGCGGGGAGAGTGTTAGTAAAGCATCTGGAATGGTGAACCCGAGGACCAGGATACGAAAACTGAGATGCATTTTAAATCATTTCCCAATCACATGGTGGACGATACTCTTGGTTTCCCATGCATGTTTTAGCTGGAGGAAGAATCCCTTGAACCTGGAGAGTTGGGACCCATGGAATGGGTACCATGCAGTATGACTTCAAAGGGTCTGCATTTGCTCACCGAAACTCACCAATGCTATCAGCCTGAAGTGTCCAGCCTTATGTCTCAACCAGCTCTGGGTGTAGATGTGTTAAATCCCGGTTGCATCACATGCCCTGAGTGAATTATTTAAGAATTGCTCTCTATTTCACTGTCTTTATGATTTTTTTTTGAAATTTATTTTGATAATGGGATTTATCGGATTTTCACTGCTGCGTTTATGCCGCTGTACACACGCTTGATTCTCTTACGGAGACATATATATCCATGGGTTTTAAGATTCTTCCTAGTCAGGTATATTCCTAGGCGTTGAATATGTGGTGTTGGGTCCATTTCGTTGAGCAAGGAGTAGGTCTTGTCTATTACATATTTGGCTTATGGAAAGTTATCTGTGCTAATTTCAGTCTCTGGTTTTATGAAGCACCCCAACGCACCTTTCCCCATAAGCAAGCACTAGTTGGTTTTCTAAATTTGAGACCCTGTTCTGTTTTGTAATTCAGTTCATGTGTAGTCAAGTTTACATTCCGTGTATTAGTGATATCTTATGATATTTCTTTTTCTGTGTGATGTAGTTCACGTAGAATCACCGTACCTGCATCCACTCACTATGCCGCTACGGGCCTGATGACACAGATTTCATTGCTGAGTGATATTGCATTGTACGTACGTGCCACAACTTCTTTATCCATATTTTGCTTTCTGGGATATTTACCTGTTACTGTAGACGAGCTTCTTGTGAACACAGCCGTCCCAAATATTGGGGTGGCTGTCTGTTTTTGATTTTAATTTCCGTAAGCTATAGGACCATAAGTGGAAGTGCCATAGACTGTGTTGCTTTGTTTCTTATGTGTTTCAGGAAACACCATACACTTCTCCAGGCTGGCTGCTGGCAATTTACATCCTGCCAATCAGCATAACAAGGCTCCCTGTTCTCCATATCCTGTCCTACCTTTCTGGATTTTACACTTTTTTCAGATGGCCCTCTTGCCCGGGGGGCAGTGAGACTTCATTGTAGTGCAGATTTCCTTTACAGGCTTGCTTGGTTGGCCAAAAAGGGCGTATGCGTTTTTTCCTGAATATATTCAGGAAAAAACGCATACGCCCTTTTTGGCCAAGTGCATCATTGTCGACGTTCTGCCTCTTTTCCTATGCTTTCAGGGCAATTCCAGTCTACCCCCTGCAATCGTTTTCCTGAAATTCTGCCCCGCTTTCAAGTCCCCTTCGCAGGCTTACTTCAATATATTTTTGGAGGATAGCTGTCATTTATAACTCTGCAGGTTTGTGAATTACAGTGTCCCTGAGCTCCTTTCTTCAACTCGCTTTCTTGTGAACTGGGCACAAAACCGCAGGATTGCTTCAGGCCCTAATCTGTTTCGGGCAGGGCATGCTGAGCCTTTGGTAAATTCCTCTTCCTGGTGGGAAATGAGCGTTACATTTGCCCGTGCAGACACCTACAGCTAGTCTCTCATTGGTTCTCCCTATTCCTGTTCATCTTGCACAGAAATTGCAAGGTGTGCCAAACAGGAGGTTAAAGGCACTGACTCTCCAAGCGGGGAGACTGTTAGTAAATCATCTGGAATGGTGAACCCGAGGACCAGGATACGAAAACTGAGATGCATTTTAAATCATTTCCCCATAACACGGTGGACCATACTGTGGGTTTCACATGCATGTTTTAGCTGGAGGAAGAATCCCTTGAACCTGAAGAGTTGGGACCCATGGAATAGGTACCATACAGTATGACTTCAAAGGGTGTGCATTTGCTCACCTAAACTCACCAATGCTATCAGCCTGAAGTGTCCAGCCTTATGTCTCAACCAGCTCTGGGTGTAGATGTGGTCAATCCCGGTTGCATCACATGCCCTGAGTGAATTATTTAAGAATTGCTCTCTATTTCACTGTCTTTGTGTTTTGTTTTCGAAATTTATTTTGATAATGGGATTTATCGGATTTTCACTGCTGCCTTTCGGCTGCTGTACACACCCTTGATTCTCTTACGGAGACATATATATCCATGGGTTTTAAGATTCTTCCTAGTCAGGTATATTCCTAGGCGTTGAATATGTGGTGTTGGGTCCATTTCGTTGAGCAAGGAGTAGGTCTTTTCTATTACATATTGGGCTTATGGAAAGTTATCTGTGCTAATTTCAGTCTCTGGTTTTATGCAGCACCCCAAGGCACCTTTCCCCATAAGCAAGCACTAGTTGGTTTTCTAAATTTGAGACCCTTTTCTATTTTGTAATTCAGTTCATGTGTAGTCAAGTTTACATTCCGTGTATTCGTGATATCTTATGATGTTTCTTTTTCTGTGTGACGTAGTTCACGTAGAATCACCGTACCTGCATCCACTCACTATGCCGCTATGGGCCTGATGACACAGATTTCATTGCTGAGTGATATTGCATTGTACGTACGTGCCACAAGTTCTTTATCCATTTTTTGCTTTCTGGGATATTTACCTGATACTGTAGACGAGCTTCTTGTGAACACAGCCGTCTCAAATATTGGGGTGGCTGTCTGTTTTTGATTTTAATTTCCGTAAGCTATAGGACCATAAGTGGAAGTGCCATAGGCTGTGTTGCTTTGTTTCTTTCGTGTTTCAGGAAACACCATACACTTCTCCAGGGTGGCTGCTGGCAATTTACATCCTGCCAATCAGCATAACAAGGCTCCCTGTTCTCCATATCCTGTCCTACCTTTCTGGATTTTACACTTTTTTCAGATGGCCCTTTTGCCAGGGGGGCAGTGAGACTTCATTGTAGTGCAGATTTCATTTACAGGCTTGCTTGGTTGGCCAAAAATGGCGTATGCGTTTTTTCCTGAATATATTCAGGAAAAAACGCATACGCCCTTTTTGGCCAAGTGCATCATTGTCGACGTTCTGCCTCTTTTCCTATGCTTTCAGGGCAATTCCAGTCTACCCCCTGCAATCGTTTTCCTGAAATTCTGCCCCGCTTTCAAGTCCCCTTCGCAGGCTTACTTCAATATATTTTTGGAGGAAAGCTGTCATTTATAACTCTGCAGGTTTGTGAATTACAGTGCCCCTGAGCTCCTTTCTTCAACTCGCTTTCTTGTGAGCTGGGCACAAAACCGCAGGATTGCTTCAGGCCCTAATCTGTTTCCAGCAGGGCACACTGAGCCTTTGTTTAATTCCTCTTCCTGGTGGGCAATGAGCGTTACATTTGCCCGTGCAGACACCTACAGCTAGTCTCTCATTGGTTCTCCCTATTCCTGTTCATTTTGCACAGAAATTGCAAGCTGTGCCAAAGAGGAGGTTAAAGGCACTGACTCTCCAAGCGGGGAGAGTGTTAGTAAAGCATCTGGAATGGTGAACCCGAGGACCAGGATACGAAAACTGAGATGCATTTTAAATCATTTCCCAATCACATGGTGGACGATACTCTTGGTTTCCCATGCATGTTTTAGCTGGAGGAAGAATCCCTTGAACCTGGAGAGTTGGGACCCATGGAATGGGTACCATGCAGTATGACTTCAAAGGGTCTGCATTTGCTCACCGAAACTCACCAATGCTATCAGCCTGAAGTGTCCAGCCTTATGTCTCAACCAGCTCTGGGTGTAGATGTGTTAAATCCCGGTTGCATCACATGCCCTGAGTGAATTATTTAAGAATTGCTCTCTATTTCACTGTCTTTATGATTTTTTTTTGAAATTTATTTTGATAATGGGATTTATCGGATTTTCACTGCTGCGTTTATGCCGCTGTACACACGCTTGATTCTCTTACGGAGACATATATATCCATGGGTTTTAAGATTCTTCCTAGTCAGGTATATTCCTAGGCGTTGAATATGTGGTGTTGGGTCCATTTCGTTGAGCAAGGAGTAGGTCTTGTCTATTACATATTTGGCTTATGGAAAGTTATCTGTGCTAATTTCAGTCTCTGGTTTTATGAAGCACCCCAACGCACCTTTCCCCATAAGCAAGCACTAGTTGGTTTTCTAAATTTGAGACCCTGTTCTGTTTTGTAATTCAGTTCATGTGTAGTCAAGTTTACATTCCGTGTATTAGTGATATCTTATGATGTTTCTTTTTCTGTGTGACGTAGTTCACGTAGAATCACCGTACCTGCATCCACTCACTATGCCGCTACGGGCCTGATGACACAGATTTCATTGCTGAGTGATATTGCATTGTACGTACGTGCCACAACTTCTTTATCCATATTTTGCTTTCTGGGATATTTACCTGTTACTGTAGACGAGCTTCTTGTGAACACAGCCGTCCCAAATATTGGGGTGGCTGTCTGTTTTTGATTTTAATTTCCGTAAGCTATAGGACCATAAGTGGAAGTGCCATAGACTGTGTTGCTTTGTTTCTTATGTGTTTCAGGAAACACCATACACTTCTCCAGGCTGGCTGCTGGCAATTTACATCCTGCCAATCAGCATAACAAGGCTCCCTGTTCTCCATATCCTGTCCTACCTTTCTGGATTTTACACTTTTTTCAGATGGCCCTCTTGCCCGGGGGGCAGTGAGACTTCATTGTAGTGCAGATTTCCTTTACAGGCTTGCTTGGTTGGCCAAAAAGGGCGTATGCGTTTTTTCCTGAATATATTCAGGAAAAAACGCATACGCCCTTTTTGGCCAAGTGCATCATTGTCGACGTTCTGCCTCTTTTCCTATGCTTTCAGGGCAATTCCAGTCTACCCCCTGCAATCGTTTTCCTGAAATTCTGCCCCGCTTTCAAGTCCCCTTCGCAGGCTTACTTCAATATATTTTTGGAGGATAGCTGTCATTTATAACTCTGCAGGTTTGTGAATTACAGTGCCCCTGAGCTCCTTTCTTCAACTCGCTTTCTTGTGAACTGGGCACAAAACCGCAGGATTGCTTCAGGCCCTAATCTGTTTCGGGCAGGGCATGCTGAGCCTTTGGTAAATTCCTCTTCCTGGTGGGAAATGAGCGTTACATTTGCCCGTGCAGACACCTACAGCTAGTCTCTCATTGGTTCTCCCTATTCCTGTTCATCTTGCACAGAAATTGCAAGCTGTGCCAAACAGGAGGTTAAAGGCACTGACTCTCCAAGCAGGGAGACTGTTAGTAAATCATCTGGAATGGTGAACCCGAGGACCAGGATACGAAAACTGAGATGCATTTTAAATCATTTCCCCATAACACGGTGGACCATACTGTGGGTTTCACATGCATGTTTTAGCTGGAGGAAGAATCCCTTGAACCTGAAGAGTTGGGACCCATGGAATAGGTACCATACAGTATGACTTCAAAGGGTGTGCATTTGCTCACCTAAACTCACCAATGCTATCAGCCTGAAGTGTCCAGCCTTATGTCTCAACCAGCTCTGGGTGTAGATGTGGTCAATCCCGGTTGCATCACATGCCCTGAGTGAATTATTTAAGAATTGCTCTCTATTTCACTGTCTTTGTGTTTTGTTTTCGAAATTTATTTTGATAATGGGATTTATCGGATTTTCACTGCTGCCTTTCGGCCGCTGTACACACCCTTGATTCTCTTACGGAGACATATATATCCATGGGTTTTAAGATTCTTCCTAGTCAGGTATATTCCTAGGCGTTGAATATGTGGTGTTGGGTCCATTTCGTTGAGCAAGGAGTAGGTCTTGTCTATTACATATTGGGCTTATGGAAAGTTATCTGTGCTAATTTCAGTCTCTGGTTTTATGCAGCACCCCAAGGCACCTTTCCCCATAAGCAAGCACTAGTTGGTTTTCTAAATTTGAGACCCTTTTCTATTTTGTAATTCAGTTCATGTGTAGTCAAGTTTACATTCCGTGTATTCGTGATATCTTATGATGTTTCTTTTTCTGTGTGACGTAGTTCACGTAGAATCACCGTACCTGCATCCACTCACTATGCCGCTATGGGCCTGATGACACAGATTTCATTGCTGAGTGATATTGCATTGTACGTACGTGCCACAAGTTCTTTATCCATTTTTTGCTTTCTGGGATATTTACCTGATACTGTAGACGAGCTTCTTGTGAACACAGCCGTCTCAAATATTGGGGTGGCTGTCTGTTTTTGATTTTAATTTCCGTAAGCTATAGGACCATAAGTGGAAGTGCCATAGGCTGTGTTGCTTTGTTTCTTTCGTGTTTCAGGAAACACCATACACTTCTCCAGGGTGGCTGCTGGCAATTTACATCCTGCCAATCAGCATAACAAGGCTCCCTGTTCTCCATATCCTGTCCTACCTTTCTGGATTTTACACTTTTTTCAGATGGCCCTTTTGCCAGGGGGGCAGTGAGACTTCATTGTAGTGCAGATTTCATTTACAGGCTTGCTTGGTTGGCCAAAAAGGGCGTATGCGTTTTTTCCTGAATATATTCAGGAAAAAACGCATACGCCCTTTTTGGCCAAGTGCATCATTGTCGACGTTCTGCCTCTTTTCCTATGCTTTCAGGGCAATTCCAGTCTACCCCCTGCAATCGTTTTCCTGAAATTCTGCCCCGCTTTCAAGTCCCCTTCGCAGGCTTACTTCAATATATTTTTGGAGGAAAGCTGTCATTTATAACTCTGCAGGTTTGTGAATTACAGTGCCCCTGAGCTCCTTTCTTCAACTCGCTTTCTTGTGAGCTGGGCACAAAACCGCAGGATTGCTTCAGGCCCTAATCTGTTTCCAGCAGGGCACACTGAGCCTTTGTTTAATTCCTCTTCCTGGTGGGCAATGAGCGTTACATTTGCCCGTGCAGACACCTACAGCTAGTCTCTCATTGGTTCTCCCTATTCCTGTTCATTTTGCACAGAAATTGCAAGCTGTGCCAAAGAGGAGGTTAAAGGCACTGACTCTCCAAGCGGGGAGAGTGTTAGTAAAGCATCTGGAATGGTGAACCCGAGGACCAGGATACGAAAACTGAGATGCATTTTAAATCATTTCCCAATCACATGGTGGACGATACTCTTGGTTTCCCATGCATGTTTTAGCTGGAGGAAGAATCCCTTGAACCTGGAGAGTTGGGACCCATGGAATGGGTACCATGCAGTATGACTTCAAAGGGTCTGCATTTGCTCACCGAAACTCACCAATGCTATCAGCCTGAAGTGTCCAGCCTTATGTCTCAACCAGCTCTGGGTGTAGATGTGTTAAATCCCGGTTGCATCACATGCCCTGAGTGAATTATTTAAGAATTGCTCTCTATTTCACTGTCTTTATGATTTTTTTTTGAAATTTATTTTGATAATGGGATTTATCGGATTTTCACTGCTGCGTTTATGCCGCTGTACACACGCTTGATTCTCTTACGGAGACATATATATCCATGGGTTTTAAGATTCTTCCTAGTCAGGTATATTCCTAGGCGTTGAATATGTGGTGTTGGGTCCATTTCGTTGAGCAA
Source organism: Phocoena phocoena (assembly GCF_963924675.1). Taxonomy (NCBI): domain Eukaryota; kingdom Metazoa; phylum Chordata; class Mammalia; order Artiodactyla; family Phocoenidae; genus Phocoena; species Phocoena phocoena. The sequence continues at coordinate 648,626 of NW_027077569.1, read as the reverse complement.
GGAGTAGGTCTTGTCTATTACATATTTGGCTTATGGAAAGTTATCTGTGCTAATTTCAGTCTCTGGTTTTATGAAGCACCCCAACGCACCTTTCCCCATAAGCAAGCACTAGTTGGTTTTCTAAATTTGAGACCCTGTTCTGTTTTGTAATTCAGTTCATGTGTAGTCAAGTTTACATTCCGTGTATTAGTGATATCTTATGATGTTTCTTTTTCTGTGTGACGTAGTTCACGTAGAATCACCGTACCTGCATCCACTCACTATGCCGCTACGGGCCTGATGACACAGATTTCATTGCTGAGTGATATTGCATTGTACGTACGTGCCACAACTTCTTTATCCATATTTTGCTTTCTGGGATATTTACCTGTTACTGTAGACGAGCTTCTTGTGAACACAGCCGTCCCAAATATTGGGGTGGCTGTCTGTTTTTGATTTTAATTTCCGTAAGCTATAGGACCATAAGTGGAAGTGCCATAGACTGTGTTGCTTTGTTTCTTATGTGTTTCAGGAAACACCATACACTTCTCCAGGGTGGTTGCTGGCAATTTACATCCTGCCAATCAGCATAACAAGGCTCCCTGTTCTCCATATCCTGTCCTACCTTTCTGGATTTTACACTTTTTTCAGATGGCCCTCTTGCCCGGGGGGCAGTGAGACTTCATTGTAGTGCAGATTTCCTTTACAGGCTTGCTTGGTTGGCCAAAAAGGGCGTATGCGTTTTTTCCTGAATATATTCAGGAAAAAACGCATACGCCCTTTTTGGCCAAGTGCATCATTGTCGACGTTCTGCCTCTTTTCCTATGCTTTCAGGGCAATTCCAGTCTACCCCCTGCAATCGTTTTCCTGAAATTCTGCCCCGCTTTCAAGTCCCCTTCGCAGGCTTACTTCAATATATTTTTGGAGGATAGCTGTCATTTATAACTCTGCAGGTTTGTGAATTACAGTGCCCCTGAGCTCCTTTCTTCAACTCGCTTTCTTGTGAACTGGGCACAAAACCGCAGGATTGCTTCAGGCCCTAATCTGTTTCGGGCAGGGCATGCTGAGCCTTTGGTAAATTCCTCTTCCTGGTGGGAAATGAGCGTTACATTTGCCCGTGCAGACACCTACAGCTAGTCTCTCATTGGTTCTCCCTATTCCTGTTCATCTTGCACAGAAATTGCAAGCTGTGCCAAACAGGAGGTTAAAGGCACTGACTCTCCAAGCAGGGAGACTGTTAGTAAATCATCTGGAATGGTGAACCCGAGGACCAGGATACGAAAACTGAGATGCATTTTAAATCATTTCCCCATAACACGGTGGACCATACTGTGGGTTTCACATGCATGTTTTAGCTGGAGGAAGAATCCCTTGAACCTGAAGAGTTGGGACCCATGGAATAGGTACCATACAGTATGACTTCAAAGGGTGTGCATTTGCTCACCTAAACTCACCAATGCTATCAGCCTGAAGTGTCCAGCCTTATGTCTCAACCAGCTCTGGGTGTAGATGTGGTCAATCCCGGTTGCATCACATGCCCTGAGTGAATTATTTAAGAATTGCTCTCTATTTCACTGTCTTTGTGTTTTGTTTTCGAAATTTATTTTGATAATGGGATTTATCGGATTTTCACTGCTGCCTTTCGGCCGCTGTACACACCCTTGATTCTCTTACGGAGACATATATATCCATGGGTTTTAAGATTCTTCCTAGTCAGGTATATTCCTAGGCGTTGAATATGTGGTGTTGGGTCCATTTCGTTGAGCAAGGAGTAGGTCTTGTCTATTACATATTGGGCTTATGGAAAGTTATCTGTGCTAATTTCAGTCTCTGGTTTTATGCAGCACCCCAAGGCACCTTTCCCCATAAGCAAGCACTAGTTGGTTTTCTAAATTTGAGACCCTTTTCTATTTTGTAATTCAGTTCATGTGTAGTCAAGTTTACATTCCGTGTATTCGTGATATCTTATGATGTTTCTTTTTCTGTGTGACGTAGTTCACGTAGAATCACCGTACCTGCATCCACTCACTATGCCGCTATGGGCCTGATGACACAGATTTCATTGCTGAGTGATATTGCATTGTACGTACGTGCCACAAGTTCTTTATCCATTTTTTGCTTTCTGGGATATTTACCTGATACTGTAGACGAGCTTCTTGTGAACACAGCCGTCTCAAATATTGGGGTGGCTGTCTGTTTTTGATTTTAATTTCCGTAAGCTATAGGACCATAAGTGGAAGTGCCATAGGCTGTGTTGCTTTGTTTCTTTCGTGTTTCAGGAAACACCATACACTTCTCCAGGGTGGCTGCTGGCAATTTACATCCTGCCAATCAGCATAACAAGGCTCCCTGTTCTCCATATCCTGTCCTACCTTTCTGGATTTTACACTTTTTTCAGATGGCCCTTTTGCCAGGGGGGCAGTGAGACTTCATTGTAGTGCAGATTTCATTTACAGGCTTGCTTGGTTGGCCAAAAAGGGCGTATGCGTTTTTTCCTGAATATATTCAGGAAAAAACGCATACGCCCTTTTTGGCCAAGTGCATCATTGTCGACGTTCTGCCTCTTTTCCTATGCTTTCAGGGCAATTCCAGTCTACCCCCTGCAATCGTTTTCCTGAAATTCTGCCCCGCTTTCAAGTCCCCTTCGCAGGCTTACTTCAATATATTTTTGGAGGAAAGCTGTCATTTATAACTCTGCAGGTTTGTGAATTACAGTGCCCCTGAGCTCCTTTCTTCAACTCGCTTTCTTGTGAGCTGGGCACAAAACCGCAGGATTGCTTCAGGCCCTAATCTGTTTCCAGCAGGGCACACTGAGCCTTTGTTTAATTCCTCTTCCTGGTGGGCAATGAGCGTTACATTTGCCCGTGCAGACACCTACAGCTAGTCTCTCATTGGTTCTCCCTATTCCTGTTCATTTTGCACAGAAATTGCAAGCTGTGCCAAAGAGGAGGTTAAAGGCACTGACTCTCCAAGCGGGGAGAGTGTTAGTAAAGCATCTGGAATGGTGAACCCGAGGACCAGGATACGAAAACTGAGATGCATTTTAAATCATTTCCCAATCACATGGTGGACGATACTCTTGGTTTCCCATGCATGTTTTAGCTGGAGGAAGAATCCCTTGAACCTGGAGAGTTGGGACCCATGGAATGGGTACCATGCAGTATGACTTCAAAGGGTCTGCATTTGCTCACCGAAACTCACCAATGCTATCAGCCTGAAGTGTCCAGCCTTATGTCTCAACCAGCTCTGGGTGTAGATGTGTTAAATCCCGGTTGCATCACATGCCCTGAGTGAATTATTTAAGAATTGCTCTCTATTTCACTGTCTTTATGATTTTTTTTTGAAATTTATTTTGATAATGGGATTTATCGGATTTTCACTGCTGCGTTTATGCCGCTGTACACACGCTTGATTCTCTTACGGAGACATATATATCCATGGGTTTTAAGATTCTTCCTAGTCAGGTATATTCCTAGGCGTTGAATATGTGGTGTTGGGTCCATTTCGTTGAGCAAGGAGTAGGTCTTGTCTATTACATATTTGGCTTATGGAAAGTTATCTGTGCTAATTTCAGTCTCTGGTTTTATGAAGCACCCCAACGCACCTTTCCCCATAAGCAAGCACTAGTTGGTTTTCTAAATTTGAGACCCTGTTCTGTTTTGTAATTCAGTTCATGTGTAGTCAAGTTTACATTCCGTGTATTAGTGATATCTTATGATGTTTCTTTTTCTGTGTGACGTAGTTCACGTAGAATCACCGTACCTGCATCCACTCACTATGCCGCTACGGGCCTGATGACACAGATTTCATTGCTGAGTGATATTGCATTGTACGTACGTGCCACAACTTCTTTATCCATATTTTGCTTTCTGGGATATTTACCTGTTACTGTAGACGAGCTTCTTGTGAACACAGCCGTCCCAAATATTGGGGTGGCTGTCTGTTTTTGATTTTAATTTCCGTAAGCTATAGGACCATAAGTGGAAGTGCCATAGACTGTGTTGCTTTGTTTCTTATGTGTTTCAGGAAACACCATACACTTCTCCAGGCTGGCTGCTGGCAATTTACATCCTGCCAATCAGCATAACAAGGCTCCCTGTTCTCCATATCCTGTCCTACCTTTCTGGATTTTACACTTTTTTCAGATGGCCCTCTTGCCCGGGGGGCAGTGAGACTTCATTGTAGTGCAGATTTCCTTTACAGGCTTGCTTGGTTGGCCAAAAAGGGCGTATGCGTTTTTTCCTGAATATATTCAGGAAAAAACGCATACGCCCTTTTTGGCCAAGTGCATCATTGTCGACGTTCTGCCTCTTTTCCTATGCTTTCAGGGCAATTCCAGTCTACCCCCTGCAATCGTTTTCCTGAAATTCTGCCCCGCTTTCAAGTCCCCTTCGCAGGCTTACTTCAATATATTTTTGGAGGATAGCTGTCATTTATAACTCTGCAGGTTTGTGAATTACAGTGCCCCTGAGCTCCTTTCTTCAACTCGCTTTCTTGTGAACTGGGCACAAAACCGCAGGATTGCTTCAGGCCCTAATCTGTTTCGGGCAGGGCATGCTGAGCCTTTGGTAAATTCCTCTTCCTGGTGGGAAATGAGCGTTACATTTGCCCGTGCAGACACCTACAGCTAGTCTCTCATTGGTTCTCCCTATTCCTGTTCATCTTGCACAGAAATTGCAAGCTGTGCCAAACAGGAGGTTAAAGGCACTGACTCTCCAAGCAGGGAGACTGTTAGTAAATCATCTGGAATGGTGAACCCGAGGACCAGGATACGAAAACTGAGATGCATTTTAAATCATTTCCCCATAACACGGTGGACCATACTGTGGGTTTCACATGCATGTTTTAGCTGGAGGAAGAATCCCTTGAACCTGAAGAGTTGGGACCCATGGAATAGGTACCATACAGTATGACTTCAAAGGGTGTGCATTTGCTCACCTAAACTCACCAATGCTATCAGCCTGAAGTGTCCAGCCTTATGTCTCAACCAGCTCTGGGTGTAGATGTGGTCAATCCCGGTTGCATCACATGCCCTGAGTGAATTATTTAAGAATTGCTCTCTATTTCACTGTCTTTGTGTTTTGTTTTCGAAATTTATTTTGATAATGGGATTTATCGGATTTTCACTGCTGCCTTTCGGCCGCTGTACACACCCTTGATTCTCTTACGGAGACATATATATCCATGGGTTTTAAGATTCTTCCTAGTCAGGTATATTCCTAGGCGTTGAATATGTGGTGTGGGGTCCATTTCGTTGAGCAAGGAGTAGGTCTTGTCTATTACATATTGGGCTTATGGAAAGTTATCTGTGCTAATTTCAGTCTCTGGTTTTATGCAGCACCCCAAGGCACCTTTCCCCATAAGCAAGCACTAGTTGGTTTTCTAAATTTGAGACCCTTTTCTATTTTGTAATTCAGTTCATGTGTAGTCAAGTTTACATTCCGTGTATTCGTGATATCTTATGATGTTTCTTTTTCTGTGTGACGTAGTTCACGTAGAATCACCGTACCTGCATCCACTCACTATGCCGCTATGGGCCTGATGACACAGATTTCATTGCTGAGTGATATTGCATTGTACGTACGTGCCACAAGTTCTTTATCCATTTTTTGCTTTCTGGGATATTTACCTGATACTGTAGACGAGCTTCTTGTGAACACAGCCGTCTCAAATATTGGGGTGGCTGTCTGTTTTTGATTTTAATTTCCGTAAGCTATAGGACCATAAGTGGAAGTGCCATAGGCTGTGTTGCTTTGTTTCTTTCGTGTTTCAGGAAACACCATACACTTCTCCAGGGTGGCTGCTGGCAATTTACATCCTGCCAATCAGCATAACAAGGCTCCCTGTTCTCCATATCCTGTCCTACCTTTCTGGATTTTACACTTTTTTCAGATGGCCCTTTTGCCAGGGGGGCAGTGAGACTTCATTGTAGTGCAGATTTCATTTACAGGCTTGCTTGGTTGGCCAAAAAGGGCGTATGCGTTTTTTCCTGAATATATTCAGGAAAAAACGCATACGCCCTTTTTGGCCAAGTGCATCATTGTCGACGTTCTGCCTCTTTTCCTATGCTTTCAGGGCAATTCCAGTCTACCCCCTGCAATCGTTTTCCTGAAATTCTGCCCCGCTTTCAAGTCCCCTTCGCAGGCTTACTTCAATATATTTTTGGAGGAAAGCTGTCATTTATAACTCTGCAGGTTTGTGAATTACAGTGCCCCTGAGCTCCTTTCTTCAACTCGCTTTCTTGTGAGCTGGGCACAAAACCGCAGGATTGCTTCAGGCCCTAATCTGTTTCCAGCAGGGCACACTGAGCCTTTGTTTAATTCCTCTTCCTGGTGGGCAATGAGCGTTACATTTGCCCGTGCAGACACCTACAGCTAGTCTCTCATTGGTTCTCCCTATTCCTGTTCATTTTGCACAGAAATTGCAAGCTGTGCCAAAGAGGAGGTTAAAGGCACTGACTCTCCAAGCGGGGAGAGTGTTAGTAAAGCATCTGGAATGGTGAACCCGAGGACCAGGATACGAAAACTGAGATGCATTTTAAATCATTTCCCAATCACATGGTGGACGATACTCTTGGTTTCCCATGCATGTTTTAGCTGGAGGAAGAATCCCTTGAACCTGGAGAGTTGGGACCCATGGAATGGGTACCATGCAGTATGACTTCAAAGGGTCTGCATTTGCTCACCGAAACTCACCAATGCTATCAGCCTGAAGTGTCCAGCCTTATGTCTCAACCAGCTCTGGGTGTAGATGTGTTAAATCCCGGTTGCATCACATGCCCTGAGTGAATTATTTAAGAATTGCTCTCTATTTCACTGTCTTTATGATTTTTTTTTGAAATTTATTTTGATAATGGGATTTATCGGATTTTCACTGCTGCGTTTATGCCGCTGTACACACGCTTGATTCTCTTACGGAGACATATATATCCATGGGTTTTAAGATTCTTCCTAGTCAGGTATATTCCTAGGCGTTGAATATGTGGTGTTGGGTCCATTTCGTTGAGCAAGGAGTAGGTCTTGTCTATTACATATTTGGCTTATGGAAAGTTATCTGTGCTAATTTCAGTCTCTGGTTTTATGAAGCACCCCAACGCACCTTTCCCCATAAGCAAGCACTAGTTGGTTTTCTAAATTTGAGACCCTGTTCTGTTTTGTAATTCAGTTCATGTGTAGTCAAGTTTACATTCCGTGTATTAGTGATATCTTATGATGTTTCTTTTTCTGTGTGACGTAGTTCACGTAGAATCACCGTACCTGCATCCACTCACTATGCCGCTACGGGCCTGATGACACAGATTTCATTGCTGAGTGATATTGCATTGTACGTACGTGCCACAACTTCTTTATCCATATTTTGCTTTCTGGGATATTTACCTGTTACTGTAGACGAGCTTCTTGTGAACACAGCCGTCCCAAATATTGGGGTGGCTGTCTGTTTTTGATTTTAATTTCCGTAAGCTATAGGACCATAAGTGGAAGTGCCATAGACTGTGTTGCTTTGTTTCTTATGTGTTTCAGGAAACACCATACACTTCTCCAGGCTGGCTGCTGGCAATTTACATCCTGCCAATCAGCATAACAAGGCTCCCTGTTCTCCATATCCTGTCCTACCTTTCTGGATTTTACACTTTTTTCAGATGGCCCTCTTGCCCGGGGGGCAGTGAGACTTCATTGTAGTGCAGATTTCCTTTACAGGCTTGCTTGGTTGGCCAAAAAGGGCGTATGCGTTTTTCCCTGAATATATTCAGGAAAAAACGCATACGCCCTTTTTGGCCAAGTGCATCATTGTCGACGTTCTGCCTCTTTTCCTATGCTTTCAGGGCAATTCCAGTCTACCCCCTGCAATCGTTTTCCTGAAATTCTGCCCCGCTTTCAAGTCCCCTTCGCAGGCTTACTTCAATATATTTTTGGAGGATAGCTGTCATTTATAACTCTGCAGGTTTGTGAATTACAGTGCCCCTGAGCTCCTTTCTTCAAATCGCTTTCTTGTGAACTGGGCACTAAACCGCAGGATTGCTTCAGGCCCTAATCTGTTTCGGGCAGGGCATGCTGAGCCTTTGGTAAATTCCTCTTCCTGGTGGGAAATGAGCGTTACATTTGCCCGTGCAGACACCTACAGCTAGTCTCTCATTGGTTCTCCCTATTCCTGTTCATCTTGCACAGAAATTGCAAGCTGTGCCAAACAGGAGGTTAAAGGCACTGACTCTCCAAGCAGGGAGACTGTTAGTAAATCATCTGGAATGGTGAACCCGAGGACCAGGATACGAAAACTGAGATGCATTTTAAATCATTTCCCCATAACACGGTGGACCATACTGTGGGTTTCACATGCATGTTTTAGCTGGAGGAAGAATCCCTTGAACCTGAAGAGTTGGGACCCATGGAATAGGTACCATACAGTATGACTACAAAGGGTGTGCATTTGCTCACCTAAACTCACCAATGCTATCAGCCTGAAGTGTCCAGCCTTATGTCTCAACCAGCTCTGGGTGTAGATGTGGTCAATCCCGGTTGCATCACATGCCCTGAGTGAATTATTTAAGAATTGCTCTCTATTTCACTGTCTTTGTGTTTTGTTTTCGAAATTTATTTTGATAATGGGATTTATCGGATTTTCACTGCTGCCTTTCGGCCGCTGTACACACCCTTGATTCTCTTACGGAGACATATATATCCATGGGTTTTAAGATTCTTCCTAGTCAGGTATATTCCTAGGCGTTGAATATGTGGTGTGGGGTCCATTTCGTTGAGTAAGGAGTAGGTCTTGTCTATTACATATTGGGCTTATGGAAAGTTATCTGTGCTAATTTCAGTCTCTGGTTTTATGCAGCACCCCAAGGCACCTTTCCCCATAAGCAAGCACTAGTTGGTTTTCTAAATTTGAGACCCTTTTCTATTTTGTAATTCAGTTCATGTGTAGTCAAGTTTACATTCCGTGTATTCGTGATATCTTATGATGTTTCTTTTTCTGTGTGACGTAGTTCACGTAGAATCACCGTACCTGCATCCACTCACTATGCCGCTATGGGCCTGATGACACAGATTTCATTGCTGAGTGATATTGCATTGTACGTACGTGCCACAAGTTCTTTATCCATTTTTTGCTTTCTGGGATATTTACCTGATACTGTAGACGAGCTTCTTGTGAACACAGCCGTCTCAAATATTGGGGTGGCTGTCTGTTTTTGATTTTAATTTCCGTAAGCTATAGGACCAAAAGTGGAAGTGCCATAGGCTGTGTTGCTTTGTTTCTTTCGTGTTTCAGGAAACACCATACACTTCTCCAGGGTGGCTGCTGGCAATTTACATCCTGCCAATCAGCATAACAAGGCTCCCTCTTCTCCATATCCTGTCCTACCTTTCTGGATTTTACACTTTTTTCAGATGGCCCTTTTGCCAGGGGGGCAGTGAGACTTCATTGTAGTGCAGATTTCATTTACAGGCTTGCTTGGTTGGCCAAAAAGGGCGTATGCGTTTTTTCCTGAATATATTCAGGAAAAAACTCATACGCCCTTTTTGGCCAAGTGCATCATTGTCGACGTTCTGCCTCTTTTCCTATGCTTTCAGGGCAATTCCAGTCTACCCCCTGCAATCGTTTTCCTGAAATTCTGCCCCGCTTTCAAGTCCCCTTCGCAGGCTTACTTCAATATATTTTTGGAGGAAAGCTGTCATTTATAACTCTGCAGGTTTGTGAATTACAGTGCCCCTGAGCTCCTTATTTCAACTCGCTTTCTTGTGAGCTGGGCACAAAACCGCAGGATTGCTTCAGGCCCTAATCTGTTTCCAGCAGGGCACACTGAGCCTTTGTTTAATTCCTCTTCCTGGTGGGCAATGAGCGTTACATTTGCCCGTGCAGACACCTACAGCTAGTCTCTCATTGGTTCTCCCTATTCCTGTTCATTTTGCACAGAAATTGCAAGCTGTGCCAAAGAGGAGGTTAAAGGCACTGACTCTCCAAGCGGGGAGAGTGTTAGTAAAGCATCTGGAATGGTGAACCCGAGGACCAGGATACGAAAACTGAGATGCATTTTAAATCATTTCCCAATCACATGGTGGACGATACTCTTGGTTTCCCATGCATGTTTTAGCTGGAGGAAGAATCCCTTGAACCTGGAGAGTTGGGACCCATGGAATGGGTACCATGCAGTATGACTTCAAAGGGTCTGCATTTGCTCACCGAAACTCACCAATGCTATCAGCCTGAAGTGTCCAGCCTTATGTCTCAACCAGCTCTGGGTGTAGATGTGTTAAATCCCGGTTGCATCACATGCCCTGAGTGAATTATTTAAGAATTGCTCTCTATTTCACTGTCTTTATGATTTTTTTTTGAAATTTATTTTGATAATGGGATTTATCGGATTTTCACTGCTGCGTTTATGCCGCTGTACACACGCTTGATTCTCTTACGGAGACATATATATCCATGGGTTTTAAGATTCTTCCTAGTCAGGTATATTCCTAGGCGTTGAATATGTGGTGTTGGGTCCATTTCGTTGAGCAAGGAGTAGGTCTTGTCTATTACATATTTGGCTTATGGAAAGTTATCTGTGCTAATTTCAGTCTCTGGTTTATGAAGCACCCCAACGCACCTTTCCCCATAAGCAAGCACTAGTTGGTTTTCTAAATTTGAGACCCTGTTCTGTTTTGTAATTCAGTTCATGTGTAGTCAAGTTTACATTCCGTGTATTAGTGATATCTTATGATGTTTCTTTTTCTGTGTGACGTAGTTCACGTAGAATCACCGTACCTGCATCCACTCACTATGCCGCTACGGGCCTGATGACACAGATTTCATTGCTGAGTGATATTGCATTGTACGTACGTGCCACAACTTCTTTATCCATATTTTGCTTTCTGGGATATTTACCTGTTACTGTAGACGAGCTTCTTGTGAACACAGCCGTCCCAAATATTGGGGTGGCTGTCTGTTTTTGATTTTAATTTCCGTAAGCTATAGGACCATAAGTGGAAGTGCCATAGACTGTGTTGCTTTGTTTCTTATGTGTTTCAGGAAACACCATACACTTCTCCAGGCTGGCTGCTGGCAATTTACATCCTGCCAATCAGCATAACAAGGCTCCCTGTTCTCCATATCCTGTCCTACCTTTCTGGATTTTACACTTTTTTCAGATGGCCCTCTTGCCCGCGGGGCAGTGAGACTTCATTGTAGTGCAGATTTCCTTTACAGGCTTGCTTGGTTGGCCAAAAAGGGCGTATGCGTTTTTCCCTGAATATATTCAGGAAAAAACGCATACGCCCTTTTTGGCCAAGTGCATCATTGTCGACGTTCTGCCTCTTTTCCTATGCTTTCAGGGCAATTCCAGTCTACCCCCTGCAATCGTTTTCCTGAAATTCTGCCCCGCTTTCAAGTCCCCTTCGCAGGCTTACTTCAATATATTTTTGGAGGATAGCTGTCATTTATAACTCTGCAGGTTTGTGAATTACAGTGCCCCTGAGCTCCTTTCTTCAACTCGCTTTCTTGTGAACTGGGCACAAAACCGCAGGATTGCTTCAGGCCCTAATCTGTTTCGGGCAGGGCATGCTGAGCCTTTGGTAAATTCCTCTTCCTGGTGGGAAATGAGCGTTACATTTGCCCGTGCAGACACCTACAGCTAGTCTCTCATTGGTTCTCCCTATTCCTGTTCATCTTGCACAGAAATTGCAAGCTGTGCCAAACAGGAGGTTAAAGGCACTGACTCTCCAAGCAGGGAGACTGTTAGTAAATCATCTGGAATGGTGAACCCGAGGACCAGGATACGAAAACTGAGATGCATTTTAAATCATTTCCCCATAACACGGTGGACCATACTGTGGGTTTCACATGCATGTTTTAGCTGGAGGAAGAATCCCTTGAACCTGAAGAGTTGGGACCCATGGAATAGGTACCATACAGTATGACTTCAAAGGGTGTGCATTTGCTCACCTAAACTCACCAATGCTATCAGCCTGAAGTGTCCAGCCTTATGTCTCAACCAGCTCTGGGTGTAGATGTGGTCAATCCCGGTTGCATCACATGCCCTGAGTGAATTATTTAAGAATTGCTCTCTATTTCACTGTCTTTGTGTTTTGTTTTCGAAATTTATTTTGATAATGGGATTTATCGGATTTTCACTGCTGCCTTTCGGCCGCTGTACACACCCTTGATTCTCTTATGGAGACATATATATCCATGGGTTTTAAGATTCTTCCTAGTCAGGTATATTCCTAGGCGTTGAATATGTGGTGTTGGGTCCATTTCGTTGAGCAAGGAGTAGGTCTTGTCTATTACATATTGGGCTTATGGAAAGTTATCTGTGCTAATTTCAGTCTCTGGTTTTATGCAGCACCCCAAGGCACCTTTCCCCATAAGCAAGCACTAGTTGGTTTTCTAAATTTGAGACCCTTTTCTATTTTGTAATTCAGTTCATGTGTAGTCAAGTTTACATTCCGTGTATTCGTGATATCTTATGATGTTTCTTTTTCTGTGTGACGTAGTGCACGTAGAATCACCGTACCTGCATCCACTCACTATGCCGCTATGGGCCTGATGACACAGATTTCATTGCTGAGTGATATTGCATTGTACGTACGTGCCACAAGTTCTTTATCCATTTTTTGCTTTCTGGGATATTTACCTGATACTGTAGACGAGCTTCTTGTGAACACAGCCGTCTCAAATATTGGGGTGGCTGTCTGTTTTTGATTTTAATTTCCGTAAGCTATAGGACCATAAGTGGAAGTGCCATAGGCTGTGTTGCTTTGTTTCTTTCGTGTTTCAGGAAACACCATACACTTCTCCAGGCTGGCTGCTGGCAATTTACATCCTGCCAATCAGCATAACAAGGCTCCCTGTTCTCCATATCCTGTCCTACCTTTCTGGATTTTACACTTTTTTCAGATGGCCCTTTTGCCAGGGGGGCAGTGAGACTTCATTGTAGTGCAGATTTCATTTACAGGCTTGCTTGGTTGGCCAAAAAGGGCGTATGCGTTTTTTCCTGAATATATTCAGGAAAAAACGCATACGCCCTTTTTGGCCAAGTGCATCATTGTCGACGTTCTGCCTCTTTTCCTATGCTTTCAGGGCAATTCCAGTCTACCCCCTGCAATCGTTTTCCTGAAATTCTGCCCCGCTTTCAAGTCCCCTTCGCAGGCTTACTTCAATATATTTTTGGAGGAAAGCTGTCATTTATAACTCTGCAGGTTTGTGAATTACAGTGCCCCTGAGCTCCTTTCTTCAACTCGCTTTCTTGTGAGCTGGGCACAAAACTGCAGGATTGCTTCAGGCCCTAATCTGTTTCCAGCAGGGCACACTGAGCCTTTGTTTAATTCCTCTTCCTGGTGGGCAATGAGCGTTACATTTGCCCGTGCAGACACCTACAGCTAGTCTCTCATTGGTTCTCCCTATTCCTGTTCATTTTGCACAGAAATTGCAAGCTGTGCCAAAGAGGAGGTTAAAGGCACTGACTCTCCAAGCGGGGAGAGTGTTAGTAAAGCATCTGGAATGGTGAACCCGAGGACCAGGATACGAAAACTGAGATGCATTTTAAATCATTTCCCAATCACATGGTGGACGATACTCTTGGTTTCCCATGCATGTTTTAGCTGGAGGAAGAATCCCTTGAACCTGGAGAGTTGGGACCCATGGAATGGGTACCATGCAGTATGACTTCAAAGGGTCTGCATTTGCTCACCGAAACTCACCAATGCTATCAGCCTGAAGTGTCCAGCCTTATGTCTCAACCAGCTCTGGGTGTAGATGTGTTAAATCCCGGTTGCATCACATGCCCTGAGTGAATTATTTAAGAATTGCTCTCTATTTCACTGTCTTTATGATTTTTTTTTGAAATTTATTTTGATAATGGGATTTATCGGATTTTCACTGCTGCGTTTATGCCGCTGTACACACGCTTGATTCTCTTACGGAGACATATATATCCATGGGTTTTAAGATTCTTCCTAGTCAGGTATATTCCTAGGCGTTGAATATGTGGTGTTGGGTCCATTTCGTTGAGCAAGGAGTAGGTCTTGTCTATTACATATTTGGCTTATGGAAAGTTATCTGTGCTAATTTCAGTCTCTGGTTTTATGAAGCACCCCAACGCACCTTTCCCCATAAGCAAGCACTAGTTGGTTTTCTAAATTTGAGACCCTGTTCTGTTTTGTAATTCAGTTCATGTGTAGTCAAGTTTACATTCCGTGTATTAGTGATATCTTATGATGTTTCTTTTTCTGTGTGACGTAGTTCACGTAGAATCACCGTACCTGCATCCACTCACTATGCCACTACGGGCCTGATGACACAGATTTCATTGCTGAGTGATATTGCATTGTACGTACGTGCCACAACTTCTTTATCCATATTTTGCTTTCTGGGATATTTACCTGTTACTGTAGACGAGATTCTTGTGAACACAGCCGTCCCAAATATTGGGGTGGCTGTCTGTTTTTGATTTTAATTTCCGTAAGCTATAGGACCATAAGTGGAAGTGCCATAGACTGTGTTGCTTTGTTTCTTATGTGTTTCAGGAAACACCATACACTTCTCCAGGCTGGCTGCTGGCAATTTACATCCTGCCAATCAGCATAACAAGGCTCCCTGTTCTCCATATCCTGTCCTACCTTTCTGGATTTTACACTTTTTTCAGATGGCCCTCTTGCCCGGGGGGCAGTGAGACTTCATTGTAGTGCAGATTTCCTTTACAGGCTTGCTTGGTTGGCCAAAAAGGGCGTATGCGTTTTTTCCTGAATATATTCAGGAAAAAACGCATACGCCCTTTTTGGCCAAGTGCATCATTGTCGACGTTCTGCCTCTTTTCCTATGCTTTCAGGGCAATTCCAGTCTACCCCCTGCAATCGTTTTCCTGAAATTCTGCCCCGCTTTCAAGTCCCCTTCGCAGGCTTACTTCAATATATTTTTGGAGGATAGCTGTCATTTATAACTCTGCAGGTTTGTGAATTACAGTGCCCCTGAGCTCCTTTCTTCAACTCGCTTTCTTGTGAACTGGGCACAAAACCGCAGGATTGCTTCAGGCCCTAATCTGTTTCGGGCAGGGCATGCTGAGCCTTTGGTAAATTCCTCTTCCTGGTGGGAAATGAGCGTTACATTTGCCCGTGCAGACACCTACAGCTAGTCTCTCATTGGTTCTCCCTATTCCTGTTCATCTTGCACAGAAATTGCAAGCTGTGCCAAACAGGAGGTTAAAGGCACTGACTCTCCAAGCAGGGAGACTGTTAGTAAATCATCTGGAATGGTGAACCCGAGGACCAGGATACGAAAACTGAGATGCATTTTAAATCATTTCCCCATAACACGGTGGACCATACTGTGGGTTTCACATGCATGTTTTAGCTGGAGGAAGAATCCCTTGAACCTGAAGAGTTGGGACCCATGGAATAGGTACCATACAGTATGACTTCAAAGGGTGTGCATTTGCTCACCTAAACTCACCAATGCTATCAGCCTGAAGTGTCCAGCCTTATGTCTCAACCAGCTCTGGGTGTAGATGTGGTCAATCCCGGTTGCATCACATGCCCTGAGTGAATTATTTAAGAATTGCTCTCTATTTCACTGTCTTTGTGTTTTGTTTTCGAAATTTATTTTGATAATGGGATTTATCGGATTTTCACTGCTGCCTTTCGGCCGCTGTACACACCCTTGATTCTCTTACGGAGACATATATATCCATGGGTTTTAAGATTCTTCCTAGTCAGGTATATTCCTAGGCGTTGAATATGTGGTGTTGGGTCCATTTCGTTGAGCAAGGAGTAGGTCTTGTCTATTACATATTGGGCTTATGGAAAGTTATCTGTGCTAATTTCAGTCTCTGGTTTTATGCAGCACCCCAAGGCACCTTTCCCCATAAGCAAGCACTAGTTGGTTTTCTAAATTTGAGACCCTTTTCTATTTTGTAATTCAGTTCATGTGTAGTCAAGTTTACATTCCGTGTATTCGTGATATCTTATGATGTTTCTTTTTCTGTGTGACGTAGTTCACGTAGAATCACCGTACCTGCATCCACTCACTATGCCGCTATGGGCCTGATGACACAGATTTCATTGCTGAGTGATATTGCATTGTACGTACGTGCCACAAGTTCTTTATCCATTTTTTGCTTTCTGGGATATTTACCTGATACTGTAGACGAGCTTCTTGTGAACACAGCCGTCTCAAATATTGGGGTGGCTGTCTGTTTTTGATGTTAATTTCCGTAAGCTATAGGACCATAAGTGGAAGTGCCATAGGCTGTGTTGCTTTGTTTCTTTCGTGTTTCAGGAAACACCATACACTTCTCCAGGGTGGCTGCTGGCAATTTACATCCTGCCAATCAGCATAACAAGGCTCCCTGTTCTCCATATCCTGTCCTACCTTTCTGGATTTTACACTTTTTTCAGATGGCCCTTTTGCCAGGGGGGCAGTGAGACTTCATTGTAGTGCAGATTTCATTTACAGGCTTGCTTGGTTGGCCAAAAAGGGCGTATGCGTTTTTTCCTGAATATATTCAGGAAAAAACGCATACGCCCTTTTTGGCCAAGTGCATCATTGTCGACGTTCTGCCTCTTTTCCTATGCTTTCAGGGCAATTCCAGTCTACCCCCTGCAATCGTTTTCCTGAAATTCTGCCCCGCTTTCAAGTCCCCTTCGCAGGCTTACTTCAATATATTTTTGGAGGAAAGCTGTCATTTATAACTCTGCAGGTTTGTGAATTACAGTGCCCCTGAGCTCCTTTCTTCAACTCGCTTTCTTGTGAGCTGGGCACAAAACCGCAGGATTGCTTCAGGCCCTAATCTGTTTCCAGCAGGGCACACTGAGCCTTTGTTTAATTCCTCTTCCTGGTGGGCAATGAGCGTTACATTTGCCCGTGCAGACACCTACAGCTAGTCTCTCATTGGTTCTCCCTATTCCTGTTCATTTTGCACAGAAATTGCAAGCTGTGCCAAAGAGGAGGTTAAAGGCACTGACTCTCCAAGCGGGGAGAGTGTTAGTAAAGCATCTGGAATGGTGAACCCGAGGACCAGGATACGAAAACTGAGATGCATTTTAAATCATTTCCCAATCACATGGTGGACGATACTCTTGGTTTCCCATGCATGTTTTAGCTGGAGGAAGAATCCCTTGAACCTGAAGAGTTGGGACCCATGGAATGGGTACCATGCAGTATGACTTCAAAGGGTCTGCATTTGCTCACCGAAACTCACCAATGCTATCAGCCTGAAGTGTCCAGCCTTATGTCTCAACCAGCTCTGGGTGTAGATGTGTTAAATCCCGGTTGCATCACATGCCCTGAGTGAATTATTTAAGAATTGCTCTCTATTTCACTGTCTTTATGATTTTTTTTTGAAATTTATTTTGATAATGGGATTTATCGGATTTTCACTGCTGCGTTTATGCCGCTGTACACACGCTTGATTCTCTTACGGAGACATATATATCCATGGGTTTTAAGATTCTTCCTAGTCAGGTATATTCCTAGGCGTTGAATATGTGGTGTTGGGTCCATTTCGTTGAGCAAGGAGTAGGTCTTGTCTATTACATATTTGGCTTATGGAAAGTTATCTGTGCTAATTTCAGTCTCTGGTTTTATGAAGCACCCCAACGCACCTTTCCCCATAAGCAAGCACTAGTTGGTTTTCTAAATTTGAGACCCTGTTCTGTTTTGTAATTCAGTTCATGTGTAGTCAAGTTTACATTCCGTGTATTAGTGATATCTTATGATGTTTCTTTTTCTGTGTGATGTAGTTCACGTAGAATCACCGTACCTGCATCCACTCACTATGCCGCTACGGGCCTGATGACACAGATTTCATTGCTGAGTGATATTGCATTGTACGTACGTGCCACAACTTCTTTATCCATATTTTGCTTTCTGGGATATTTACCTGTTACTGTAGACGAGCTTCTTGTGAACACAGCCGTCCCAAATATTGGGGTGGCTGTCTGTTTTTGATTTTAATTTCCGTAAGCTATAGGACCATAAGTGGAAGTGCCATAGACTGTGTTGCTTTGTTTCTTATGTGTTTCAGGAAACACCATACACTTCTCCAGGCTGGCTGCTGGCAATTTACATCCTGCCAATCAGCATAACAAGGCTCCCTGTTCTCCATATCCTGTCCTACCTTTCTGGATTTTACACTTTTTTCAGATGGCCCTCTTGCCCGGGGGGCAGTGAGACTTCATTGTAGTGCAGATTTCCTTTACAAGCTTGCTTGGTTGGCCAAAAAGGGCGTATGCGTTTTTTCCTGAATATATTCAGGAAAAAACGCATACGCCCTTTTTGGCCAAGTGCATCATTGTCGACGTTCTGCCTCTTTTCCTATGCTTTCAGGGCAATTCCAGTCTACCCCCTGCAATCGTTTTCCTGAAATTCTGCCCCGCTTTCAAGTCCCCTTCGCAGGCTTACTTCAATATATTTTTGGAGGATAGCTGTCATTTATAACTCTGCAGGTTTGTGAATTACAGTGTCCCTGAGCTCCTTTCTTCAACTCGCTTTCTTGTGAACTGGGCACAAAACCGCAGGATTGCTTCAGGCCCTAATCTGTTTCGGGCAGGGCATGCTGAGCCTTTGGTAAATTCCTCTTCCTGGTGGGAAATGAGCGTTACATTTGCCCGTGCAGACACCTACAGCTAGTCTCTCATTGGTTCTCCCTATTCCTGTTCATCTTGCACAGAAATTGCAAGGTGTGCCAAACAGGAGGTTAAAGGCACTGACTCTCCAAGCAGGGAGACTGTTAGTAAATCATCTGGAATGGTGAACCCGAGGACCAGGATACGAAAACTGAGATGCATTTTAAATCATTTCCCCATAACACGGTGGACCATACTGTGGGTTTCACATGCATGTTTTAGCTGGAGGAAGAATCCCTTGAACCTGAAGAGTTGGGACCCATGGAATAGGTACCATACAGTATGACTTCAAAGGGTGTGCATTTGCTCACCTAAACTCACCAATGCTATCAGCCTGAAGTGTCTAGCCTTATGTCTCAACCAGCTCTGGGTGTAGATGTGGTCAATCCCGGTTGCATCACATGCCCTGAGTGAATTATTTAAGAATTGCTCTCTATTTCACTGTCTTTGTGTTTTGTTTTCGAAATTTATTTTGATAATGGGATTTATCGGATTTTCACTGCTGCCTTTCGGCTGCTGTACACACCCTTGATTCTCTTACGGAGACATATATATCCATGGGTTTTAAGATTCTTCCTAGTCAGGTATATTCCTAGGCGTTGAATATGTGGTGTTGGGTCCATTTCGTTGAGCAAGGAGTAGGTCTTGTCTATTACATATTGGGCTTATGGAAAGTTATCTGTGCTAATTTCAGTCTCTGGTTTTATGCAGCACCCCAAGGCACCTTTCCCCATAAGCAAGCACTAGTTGGTTTTCTAAATTTGAGACCCTTTTCTATTTTGTAATTCAGTTCATGTGTAGTCAAGTTTACATTCCGTGTATTCGTGATATCTTATGATGTTTCTTTTTCTGTGTGACGTAGTTCACGTAGAATCACCGTACCTGCATCCACTCACTATGCCGCTATGGGCCTGATGACACAGATTTCATTGCTGAGTGATATTGCATTGTACGTACGTGCCACAAGTTCTTTATCCATTTTTTGCTTTCTGGGATATTTACCTGATACTGTAGACGAGCTTCTTGTGAACACAGCCGTCTCAAATATTGGGGTGGCTGTCTGTTTTTGATTTTAATTTCCGTAAGCTATAGGACCATAAGTGGAAGTGCCATAGGCTGTGTTGCTTTGTTTCTTTCGTGTTTCAGGAAACACCATACACTTCTCCAGGGTGGCTGCTGGCAATTTACATCCTGCCAATCAGCATAACAAGGCTCCCTGTTCTCCATATCCTGTCCTACCTTTCTGGATTTTACACTTTTTTCAGATGGCCCTTTTGCCAGGGGGGCAGTGAGACTTCATTGTAGTGCAGATTTCATTTACAGGCTTGCTTGGTTGGCCAAAAAGGGCGTATGCGTTTTTTCCTGAATATATTCAGGAAAAAACGCATACGCCCTTTTTGGCCAAGTGCATCATTGTCGACGTTCTGCCTCTTTTCCTATGCTTTCAGGGCAATTCCAGTCTACCCCCTGCAATCGTTTTCCTGAAATTCTGCCCCGCTTTCAAGTCCCCTTCGCAGGCTTACTTCAATATATTTTTGGAGGAAAGCTGTCATTTATAACTCTGCAGGTTTGTGAATTACAGTGCCCCTGAGCTCCTTTCTTCAACTCGCTTTCTTGTGAGCTGGGCACAAAACCGCAGGATTGCTTCAGGCCCTAATCTGTTTCCAGCAGGGCACACTGAGCCTTTGTTTAATTCCTCTTCCTGGTGGGCAATGAGCGTTACATTTGCCCGTGCAGACACCTACAGCTAGTCTCTCATTGGTTCTCCCTATTCCTGTTCATTTTGCCCAGAAATTGCAAGCTGTGCCAAAGAGGAGGTTAAAGGCACTGACTCTCCAAGCGGGGAGAGTGTTAGTAAAGCATCTGGAATGGTGAACCCGAGGACCAGGATACGAAAACTGAGATGCATTTTAAATCATTTCCCAATCACATGGTGGACGATACTCTTGGTTTCCCATGCATGTTTTAGCTGGAGGAAGAATCCCTTGAACCTGGAGAGTTGGGACCCATGGAATGGGTACCATGCAGTATGACTTCAAAGGGTCTGCATTTGCTCACCGAAACTCACCAATGCTATCAGCCTGAAGTGTCCAGCCTTATGTCTCAACCAGCTCTGGGTGTAGATGTGTTAAATCCCGGTTGCATCACATGCCCTGAGTGAATTATTTAAGAATTGCTCTCTATTTCACTGTCTTTATGATTTTTTTTTGAAATTTATTTTGATAATGGGATTTATCGGATTTTCACTGCTGCGTTTATGCCGCTGTACACACGCTTGATTCTCTTACGGAGACATATATATCCATGGGTTTTAAGATTCTTCCTAGTCAGGTATATTCCTAGGCGTTGAATATGTGGTGTTGGGTCCATTTCGTTGAGCAAGGAGTAGGTCTTGTCTATTACATATTTGGCTTATGGAAAGTTATCTGTGCTAATTTCAGTCTCTGGTTTATGAAGCACCCCAACGCACCTTTCCCCATAAGCAAGCACTAGTTGGTTTTCTAAATTTGAGACCCTGTTCTGTTTTGTAATTCAGTTCATGTGTAGTCAAGTTTACATTCCGTGTATTAGTGATATCTTATGATGTTTCTTTTTCTGTGTGACGTAGTTCACGTAGAATCACCGTACCTGCATCCACTCACTATGCCGCTACGGGCCTGATGACACAGATTTCATTGCTGAGTGATATTGCATTGTACGTACGTGCCACAACTTCTTTATCCATATTTTGCTTTCTGGGATATTTACCTGTTACTGTAGACGAGCTTCTTGTGAACACAGCCGTCCCAAATATTGGGGTGGCTGTCTGTTTTTGATTTTAATTTCCGTAAGCTATAGGACCATAAGTGGAAGTGCCATAGACTGTGTTGCTTTGTTTCTTATGTGTTTCAGGAAACACCATACACTTCTCCAGGCTGGCTGCTGGCAATTTACATCCTGCCAATCAGCATAACAAGGCTCCCTGTTCTCCATATCCTGTCCTACCTTTCTGGATTTTACACTTTTTTCAGATGGCCCTCTTGCCCGCGGGGCAGTGAGACTTCATTGTAGTGCAGATTTCCTTTACAGGCTTGCTTGGTTGGCCAAAAAGGGCGTATGCGTTTTTCCCTGAATATATTCAGGAAAAAACGCATACGCCCTTTTTGGCCAAGTGCATCATTGTCGACGTTCTGCCTCTTTTCCTATGCTTTCAGGGCAATTCCAGTCTACCCCCTGCAATCGTTTTCCTGAAATTCTGCCCCGCTTTCAAGTCCCCTTCGCAGGCTTACTTCAATATATTTTTGGAGGATAGCTGTCATTTATAACTCTGCAGGTTTGTGAATTACAGTGCCCCTGAGCTCCTTTCTTCAACTCGCTTTCTTGTGAACTGGGCACAAAACCGCAGGATTGCTTCAGGCCCTAATCTGTTTCGGGCAGGGCATGCTGAGCCTTTGGTAAATTCCTCTTCCTGGTGGGAAATGAGCGTTACATTTGCCCGTGCAGACACCTACAGCTAGTCTCTCATTGGTTCTCCCTATTCCTGTTCATCTTGCACAGAAATTGCAAGCTGTGCCAAACAGGAGGTTAAAGGCACTGACTCTCCAAGCAGGGAGACTGTTAGTAAATCATCTGGAATGGTGAACCCGAGGACCAGGATACGAAAACTGAGATGCATTTTAAATCATTTCCCCATAACACGGTGGACCATACTGTGGGTTTCACATGCATGTTTTAGCTGGAGGAAGAATCCCTTGAACCTGAAGAGTTGGGACCCATGGAATAGGTACCATACAGTATGACTTCAAAGGGTGTGCATTTGCTCACCTAAACTCACCAATGCTATCAGCCTGAAGTGTCCAGCCTTATGTCTCAACCAGCTCTGGGTGTAGATGTGGTCAATCCCGGTTGCATCACATGCCCTGAGTGAATTATTTAAGAATTGCTCTCTATTTCACTGTCTTTGTGTTTTGTTTTCGAAATTTATTTTGATAATGGGATTTATCGGATTTTCACTGCTGCCTTTCGGCCGCTGTACACACCCTTGATTCTCTTATGGAGACATATATATCCATGGGTTTTAAGATTCTTCCTAGTCAGGTATATTCCTAGGCGTTGAATATGTGGTGTTGGGTCCATTTCGTTGAGCAAGGAGTAGGTCTTGTCTATTACATATTGGGCTTATGGAAAGTTATCTGTGCTAATTTCAGTCTCTGGTTTTATGCAGCACCCCAAGGCACCTTTCCCCATAAGCAAGCACTAGTTGGTTTTCTAAATTTGAGACCCTTTTCTATTTTGTAATTCAGTTCATGTGTAGTCAAGTTTACATTCCGTGTATTCGTGATATCTTATGATGTTTCTTTTTCTGTGTGACGTAGTTCACGTAGAATCACCGTACCTGCATCCACTCACTATGCCGCTATGGGCCTGATGACACAGATTTCATTGCTGAGTGATATTGCATTGTACGTACGTGCCACAAGTTCTTTATCCATTTTTTGCTTTCTGGGATATTTACCTGATACTGTAGACGAGCTTCTTGTGAACACAGCCGTCTCAAATATTGGGGTGGCTGTCTGTTTTTGATTTTAATTTCCGTAAGCTATAGGACCATAAGTGGAAGTGCCATAGGCTGTGTTGCTTTGTTTCTTTCGTGTTTCAGGAAACACCATACACTTCTCCAGGGTGGCTGCTGGCAATTTACATCCTGCCAATCAGCATAACAAGGCTCCCTGTTCTCCATATCCTGTCCTACCTTTCTGGATTTTACACTTTTTTCAGATGGCCCTTTTGCCAGGGGGGCAGTGAGACTTCATTGTAGTGCAGATTTCATTTACAGGCTTGCTTGGTTGGCCAAAAAGGGCGTATGCGTTTTTTCCTGAATATATTCAGGAAAAAACGCATACGCCCTTTTTGGCCAAGTGCATCATTGTCGACGTTCTGCCTCTTTTCCTATGCTTTCAGGGCAATTCCAGTCTACCCCCTGCAATCGTTTTCCTGAAATTCTGCCCCGCTTTCAAGTCCCCTTCGCAGGCTTACTTCAATATATTTTTGGAGGAAAGCTGTCATTTATAACTCTGCAGGTTTGTGAATTACAGTGCCCCTGAGCTCCTTTCTTCAACTCGCTTTCTTGTGAGCTGGGCACAAAACTGCAGGATTGCTTCAGGCCCTAATCTGTTTCCAGCAGGGCACACTGAGCCTTTGTTTAATTCCTCTTCCTGGTGGGCAATGAGCGTTACATTTGCCCGTGCAGACACCTACAGCTAGTCTCTCATTGGTTCTCCCTATTCCTGTTCATTTTGCACAGAAATTGCAAGCTGTGCCAAAGAGGAGGTTAAAGGCACTGACTCTCCAAGCGGGGAGAGTGTTAGTAAAGCATCTGGAATGGTGAACCCGAGGACCAGGATACGAAAACTGAGATGCATTTTAAATCATTTCCCAATCACATGGTGGACGATACTCTTGGTTTCCCATGCATGTTTTAGCTGGAGGAAGAATCCCTTGAACCTGGAGAGTTGGGACCCATGGAATGGGTACCATGCAGTATGACTTCAAAGGGTCTGCATTTGCTCACCGAAACTCACCAATGCTATCAGCCTGAAGTGTCCAGCCTTATGTCTCAACCAGCTCTGGGTGTAGATGTGTTAAATCCCGGTTGCATCACATGCCCTGAGTGAATTATTTAAGAATTGCTCTCTATTTCACTGTCTTTATGATTTTTTTTTGAAATTTATTTTGATAATGGGATTTATCGGATTTTCACTGCTGCGTTTATGCCGCTGTACACACGCTTGATTCTCTTACGGAGACATATATATCCATGGGTTTTAAGATTCTTCCTAGTCAGGTATATTCCTAGGCGTTGAATATGTGGTGTTGGGTCCATTTCGTTGAGCAAGGAGTAGGTCTTGTCTATTACATATTTGGCTTATGGAAAGTTATCTGTGCTAATTTCAGTCTCTGGTTTTATGAAGCACCCCAACGCACCTTTCCCCATAAGCAAGCACTAGTTGGTTTTCTAAATTTGAGACCCTGTTCTGTTTTGTAATTCAGTTCATGTGTAGTCAAGTTTACATTCCGTGTATTAGTGATATCTTATGATGTTTCTTTTTCTGTGTGACGTAGTTCACGTAGAATCACCGTACCTGCATCCACTCACTATGCCACTACGGGCCTGATGACACAGATTTCATTGCTGAGTGATATTGCATTGTACGTACGTGCCACAACTTCTTTATCCATATTTTGCTTTCTGGGATATTTACCTGTTACTGTAGACGAGATTCTTGTGAACACAGCCGTCCCAAATATTGGGGTGGCTGTCTGTTTTTGATTTTAATTTCCGTAAGCTATAGGACCATAAGTGGAAGTGCCATAGACTGTGTTGCTTTGTTTCTTATGTGTTTCAGGAAACACCATACACTTCTCCAGGCTGGCTGCTGGCAATTTACATCCTGCCAATCAGCATAACAAGGCTCCCTGTTCTCCATATCCTGTCCTACCTTTCTGGATTTTACACTTTTTTCAGATGGCCCTCTTGCCCAGGGGGCAGTGAGACTTCATTGTAGTGCAGATTTCCTTTACAGGCTTGCTTGGTTGGCCAAAAAGGGCGTATGCGTTTTTTCCTGAATATATTCAGGAAAAAACGCATACGCCCTTTTTGGCCAAGTGCATCATTGTCGACGTTCTGCCTCTTTTCCTATGCTTTCAGGGCAATTCCAGTCTACCCCCTGCAATCGTTTTCCTGAAATTCTGCCCCGCTTTCAAGTCCCCTTCGCAGGCTTACTTCAATATATTTTTGGAGGATAGCTGTCATTTATAACTCTGCAGGTTTGTGAATTACAGTGCCCCTGAGCTCCTTTCTTCAACTCGCTTTCTTGTGAACTGGGCACAAAACCGCAGGATTGCTTCAGGCCCTAATCTGTTTCGGGCAGGGCATGCTGAGCCTTTGGTAAATTCCTCTTCCTGGTGGGAAATGAGCGTTACATTTGCCCGTGCAGACACCTACAGCTAGTCTCTCATTGGTTCTCCCTATTCCTGTTCATCTTGCACAGAAATTGCAAGCTGTGCCAAACAGGAGGTTAAAGGCACTGACTCTCCAAGCAGGGAGACTGTTAGTAAATCATCTGGAATGGTGAACCCGAGGACCAGGATACGAAAACTGAGATGCATTTTAAATCATTTCCCCATAACACGGTGGACCATACTGTGGGTTTCACATGCATGTTTTAGCTGGAGGAAGAATCCCTTGAACCTGAAGAGTTGGGACCCATGGAATAGGTACCATACAGTATGACTTCAAAGGGTGTGCATTTGCTCACCTAAACTCACCAATGCTATCAGCCTGAAGTGTCCAGCCTTATGTCTCAACCAGCTCTGGGTGTAGATGTGGTCAATCCCGGTTGCATCACATGCCCTGAGTGAATTATTTAAGAATTGCTCTCTATTTCACTGTCTTTGTGTTTTGTTTTCGAAATTTATTTTGATAATGGGATTTATCGGATTTTCACTGCTGCCTTTCGGCCGCTGTACACACCCTTGATTCTCTTACGGAGACATATATATCCATGGGTTTTAAGATTCTTCCTAGTCAGGTATATTCCTAGGCGTTGAATATGTGGTGTTGGGTCCATTTCGTTGAGCAAGGAGTAGGTCTTGTCTATTACATATTGGGCTTATGGAAAGTTATCTGTGCTAATTTCAGTCTCTGGTTTTATGCAGCACCCCAAGGCACCTTTCCCCATAAGCAAGCACTAGTTGGTTTTCTAAATTTGAGACCCGTTTCTATTTTGTAATTCAGTTCATGTGTAGTCAAGTTTACATTCCGTGTATTCGTGATATCTTATGATGTTTCTTTTTCTGTGTGACGTAGTTCACGTAGAATCACCGTACCTGCATCCACTCACTATGCCGCTATGGGCCTGATGACACAGATTTCATTGCTGAGTGATATTGCATTGTACGTACGTGCCACAAGTTCTTTATCCATTTTTTGCTTTCTGGGATATTTACCTGATACTGTAGACGAGCTTCTTGTGAACACAGCCGTCTCAAATATTGGGGTGGCTGTCTGTTTTTGATTTTAATTTCCGTAAGCTATAGGACCATAAGTGGAAGTGCCATAGGCTGTGTTGCTTTGTTTCTTTCGTGTTTCAGGAAACACCATACACTTCTCCAGGGTGGCTGCTGGCAATTTACATCCTGCCAATCA
Source organism: Phocoena phocoena (assembly GCF_963924675.1). Classification (NCBI taxonomy): domain Eukaryota; kingdom Metazoa; phylum Chordata; class Mammalia; order Artiodactyla; family Phocoenidae; genus Phocoena; species Phocoena phocoena. The sequence continues at coordinate 621,857 of NW_027077569.1, read as the reverse complement.
GCATAACAAGGCTCCCTGTTCTCCATATCCTGTCCTACCTTTCTGGATTTTACACTTTTTTCAGATGGCCCTTTTGCCAGGGGGGCAGTGAGACTTCATTGTAGTGCAGATTTCATTTACAGGCTTGCTTGGTTGGCCAAAAAGGGCGTATGCGTTTTTTCCTGAATATATTCAGGAAAAAACGCATACGCCCTTTTTGGCCAAGTGCATCATTGTCGACGTTCTGCCTCTTTTCCTATGCTTTCAGGGCAATTCCAGTCTACCCCCTGCAATCGTTTTCCTGAAATTCTGCCCCGCTTTCAAGTCCCCTTCGCAGGCTTACTTCAATATATTTTTGGAGGAAAGCTGTCATTTATAACTCTGCAGGTTTGTGAATTACAGTGCCCCTGAGCTCCTTTCTTCAACTCGCTTTCTTGTGAGCTGGGCACAAAACCGCAGGATTGCTTCAGGCCCTAATCTGTTTCCAGCAGGGCACACTGAGCCTTTGTTTAATTCCTCTTCCTGGTGGGCAATGAGCGTTACATTTGCCCGTGCAGACACCTACAGCTAGTCTCTCATTGGTTCTCCCTATTCCTGTTCATTTTGCACAGAAATTGCAAGCTGTGCCAAAGAGGAGGTTAAAGGCACTGACTCTCCAAGCGGGGAGAGTGTTAGTAAAGCATCTGGAATGGTGAACCCGAGGACCAGGATACGAAAACTGAGATGCATTTTAAATCATTTCCCAATCACATGGTGGACGATACTCTTGGTTTCCCATGCATGTTTTAGCTGGAGGAAGAATCCCTTGAACCTGGAGAGTTGGGACCCATGGAATGGGTACCATGCAGTATGACTTCAAAGGGTCTGCATTTGCTCACCGAAACTCACCAATGCTATCAGCCTGAAGTGTCCAGCCTTATGTCTCAACCAGCTCTGGGTGTAGATGTGTTAAATCCCGGTTGCATCACATGCCCTGAGTGAATTATTTAAGAATTGCTCTCTATTTCACTGTCTTTATGATTTTTTTTTGAAATTTATTTTGATAATGGGATTTATCGGATTTTCACTGCTGCGTTTATGCCGCTGTACACACGCTTGATTCTCTTACGGAGACATATATATCCATGGGTTTTAAGATTCTTCCTAGTCAGGTATATTCCTAGGCGTTGAATATGTGGTGTTGGGTCCATTTCGTTGAGCAAGGAGTAGGTCTTGTCTATTACATATTTGGCTTATGGAAAGTTATCTGTGCTAATTTCAGTCTCTGGTTTTATGAAGCACCCCAACGCACCTTTCCCCATAAGCAAGCACTAGTTGGTTTTCTAAATTTGAGACCCTGTTCTGTTTTGTAATTCAGTTCATGTGTAGTCAAGTTTACATTCCGTGTATTAGTGATATCTTATGATGTTTCTTTTTCTGTGTGACGTAGTTCACGTAGAATCACCGTACCTGCATCCACTCACTATGCCGCTACGGGCCTGATGACACAGATTTCATTGCTGAGTGATATTGCATTGTACGTACGTGCCACAACTTCTTTATCCATATTTTGCTTTCTGGGATATTTACCTGTTACTGTAGACGAGCTTCTTGTGAACACAGCCGTCCCAAATATTGGGGTGGCTGTCTGTTTTTGATTTTAATTTCCGTAAGCTATAGGACCATAAGTGGAAGTGCCATAGACTGTGTTGCTTTGTTTCTTATGTGTTTCAGGAAACACCATACACTTCTCCAGGCTGGCTGCTGGCAATTTACATCCTGCCAATCAGCATAACAAGGCTCCCTGTTCTCCATATCCTGTCCTACCTTTCTGGATTTTACACTTTTTTCAGATGGCCCTCTTGCCCGGGGGGCAGTGAGACTTCATTGTATTGCAGATTTCCTTTACAGGCTTGCTTGGTTGGCCAAAAAGGGCGTATGCGTTTTTTCCTGAATATATTCAGGAAAAAACGCATACGCCCTTTTTGGCCAAGTGCATCATTGTCGACGTTCTGCCTCTTTTCCTATGCTTTCAGGGCAATTCCAGTCTACCCCCTGCAATCGTTTTCCTGAAATTCTGCCCCGCTTTCAAGTCCCCTTCGCAGGCTTACTTCAATATATTTTTGGAGGATAGCTGTCATTTATAACTCTGCAGGTTTGTGAATTACAGTGCCCCTGAGCTCCTTTCTTCAACTCGCTTTCTTGTGAACTGGGCACAAAACCGCAGGATTGCTTCAGGCCCTAATCTGTTTCGGGCAGGGCATGCTGAGCCTTTGGTAAATTCCTCTTCCTGGTGGGAAATGAGCGTTACATTTGCCCGTGCAGACACCTACAGCTAGTCTCTCATTGGTTCTCCCTATTCCTGTTCATCTTGCACAGAAATTGCAAGCTGTGCCAAACAGGAGGTTAAAGGCACTGACTCTCCAAGCAGGGAGACTGTTAGTAAATCATCTGGAATGGTGAACCCGAGGACCAGGATACGAAAACTGAGATGCATTTTAAATCATTTCCCCATAACACGGTGGACCATACTGTGGGTTTCACATGCATGTTTTAGCTGGAGGAAGAATCCCTTGAACCTGAAGAGTTGGGACCCATGGAATAGGTACCATACAGTATGACTTCAAAGGGTGTGCATTTGCTCACCTAAACTCACCAATGCTATCAGCCTGAAGTGTCCAGCCTTATGTCTCAACCAGCTCTGGGTGTAGATGTGGTCAATCCCGGTTGCATCACATGCCCTGAGTGAATTATTTAAGAATTGCTCTCTATTTCACTGTCTTTGTGTTTTGTTTTCGAAATTTATTTTGATAATGGGATTTATAGGATTTTCACTGCTGCCTTTCGGCCGCTGTACACACCCTTGATTCTCTTACGGAGACATATATATCCATGGGTTTTAAGATTCTTCCTAGTCAGGTATATTCCTAGGCGTTGAATATGTGGTGTTGGGTCCATTTCGTTGAGCAAGGAGTAGGTCTTGTCTATTACATATTGGGCTTATGGAAAGTTATCTGTGCTAATTTCAGTCTCTGGTTTTATGCAGCACCCCAAGGCACCTTTCCCCATAAGCAAGCACTAGTTGGTTTTCTAAATTTGAGACCCTTTTCTATTTTGTAATTCAGTTCATGTGTAGTCAAGTTTACATTCCGTGTATTCGTGATATCTTATGATGTTTCTTTTTCTGTGTGACGTAGTTCACGTAGAATCACCGTACCTGCATCCACTCACTATGCCGCTATGGGCCTGATGACACAGATTTCATTGCTGAGTGATATTGCATTGTACGTACGTGCCACAAGTTCTTTATCCATTTTTTGCTTTCTGGGATATTTACCTGATACTGTAGACGAGCTTCTTGTGAACACAGCCGTCTCAAATATTGGGGTGGCTGTCTGTTTTTGATTTTAATTTCCGTAAGCTATAGGACCATAAGTGGAAGTGCCATAGGCTGTGTTGCTTTGTTTCTTTCGTGTTTCAGGAAACACCATACACTTCTCCAGGGTGGCTGCTGGCAATTTACATCCTGCCAATCAGCATAACAAGGCTCCCTGTTCTCCATATCCTGTCCTACCTTTCTGGATTTTACACTTTTTTCAGATGGCCCTTTTGCCAGGGGGGCAGTGAGACTTCATTGTAGTGCAGATTTCATTTACAGGCTTGCTTGGTTGGCCAAAAAGGGCGTATGCGTTTTTTCCTGAATATATTCAGGAAAAAACGCATACGCCCTTTTTGGCCAAGTGCATCATTGTCGACGTTCTGCCTCTTTTCCTATGCTTTCAGGGCAATTCCAGTCTACCCCCTGCAATCGTTTTCCTGAAATTCTGCCCCGCTTTCAAGTCCCCTTCGCAGGCTTACTTCAATATATTTTTGGAGGAAAGCTGTCATTTATAACTCTGCAGGTTTGTGAATTACAGTGCCCCTGAGCTCCTTTCTTCAACTCGCTTTCTTGTGAGCTGGGCACAAAACCGCAGGATTGCTTCAGGCCCTAATCTGTTTCCAGCAGGGCACACTGAGCCTTTGTTTAATTCCTCTTCCTGGTGGGCAATGAGCGTTACATTTGCCCGTGCAGACACCTACAGCTAGTCTCTCATTGGTTCTCCCTATTCCTGTTCATTTTGCACAGAAATTGCAAGCTGTGCCAAAGAGGAGGTTAAAGGCACTGACTCTCCAAGCGGGGAGAGTGTTAGTAAAGCATCTGGAATGGTGAACCCGAGGACCAGGATACGAAAACTGAGATGCATTTTAAATCATTTCCCAATCACATGGTGGACGATACTCTTGGTTTCCCATGCATGTTTTAGCTGGAGGAAGAATCCCTTGAACCTGAAGAGTTGGGACCCATGGAATGGGTACCATGCAGTATGACTTCAAAGGGTCTGCATTTGCTCACCGAAACTCACCAATGCTATCAGCCTGAAGTGTCCAGCCTTATGTCTCAACCAGCTCTGGGTGTAGATGTGTTAAATCCCGGTTGCATCACATGCCCTGAGTGAATTATTTAAGAATTGCTCTCTATTTCACTGTCTTTATGATTTTTTTTTGAAATTTATTTTGATAATGGGATTTATCGGATTTTCACTGCTGCGTTTATGCCGCTGTTCACACGCTTGATTCTCTTACGGAGACATATATATCCATGGGTTTTAAGATTCTTCCTAGTCAGGTATATTCCTAGGCGTTGAATATGTGGTGTTGGGTCCATTTCGTTGAGCAAGGAGTAGGTCTTGTCTATTACATATTTGGCTTATGGAAAGTTATCTGTGCTAATTTCAGTCTCTGGTTTTATGAAGCACCCCAACGCACCTTTCCCCATAAGCAAGCACTAGTTGGTTTTCTAAATTTGAGACCCTGTTCTGTTTTGTAATTCAGTTCATGTGTAGTCAAGTTTACATTCCGTGTATTAGTGATATCTTATGATGTTTCTTTTTCTGTGTGATGTAGTTCACGTAGAATCACCGTACCTGCATCCACTCACTATGCCGCTACGGGCCTGAAGACACAGATTTCATTGCTGAGTGATATTGCATTGTACGTACGTGCCACAACTTCTTTATCCATATTTTGCTTTCTGGGATATTTACCTGTTACTGTAGACGAGCTTCTTGTGAACACAGCCGTCCCAAATATTGGGGTGGCTGTCTGTTTTTGATTTTAATTTCCGTAAGCTATAGGACCATAAGTGGAAGTGCCATAGACTGTGTTGCTTTGTTTCTTATGTGTTTCAGGAAACACCATACACTTCTCCAGGCTGGCTCCTGGCAATTTACATCCTGCCAATCAGCATAACAAGGCTCCCTGTTCTCCATATCCTGTCCTACCTTTCTGGATTTTACACTTTTTTCAGATGGCCCTCTTGCCCGGGGGGCAGTGAGACTTCATTGTAGTGCAGATTTCCTTTACAAGCTTGCTTGGTTGGCCAAAAAGGGCGTATGCGTTTTTTCCTGAATATATTCAGGAAAAAACGCATACGCCCTTTTTGGCCAAGTGCATCATTGTCGACGTTCTGCCTCTTTTCCTATGCTTTCAGGGCAATTCCAGTCTACCCCCTGCAATCGTTTTCCTGAAATTCTGCCCCGCTTTCAAGTCCCCTTCGCAGGCTTACTTCAATATATTTTTGGAGGATAGCTGTCATTTATAACTCTGCAGGTTTGTGAATTACAGTGTCCCTGAGCTCCTTTCTTCAACTCGCTTTCTTGTGAACTGGGCACAAAACCGCAGGATTGCTTCAGGCCCTAATCTGTTTCGGGCAGGGCATGCTGAGCCTTTGGTAAATTCCTCTTCCTGGTGGGAAATGAGCGTTACATTTGCCCGTGCAGACACCTACAGCTAGTCTCTCATTGGTTCTCCCTATTCCTGTTCATCTTGCACAGAAATTGCAAGCTGTGCCAAACAGGAGGTTAAAGGCACTGACTCTCCAAGCAGGGAGACTGTTAGTAAATCATCTGGAATGGTGAACCCGAGGACCAGGATACGAAAACTGAGATGCATTTTAAATCATTTCCCCATAACACGGTGGACCATACTGTGGGTTTCACATGCATGTTTTAGCTGGAGGAAGAATCCCTTGAACCTGAAGAGTTGGGACCCATGGAATAGGTACCATACAGTATGACTTCAAAGGGTGTGCATTTGCTCACCTAAACTCACCAATGCTATCAGCCTGAAGTGTCCAGCCTTATGTCTCAACCAGCTCTGGGTGTAGATGTGGTCAATCCCGGTTGCATCACATGCCCTGAGTGAATTATTTAAGAATTGCTCTCTATTTCACTGTCTTTGTGTTTTGTTTTCGAAATTTATTTTGATAATGGGATTTATCGGATTTTCACTGCTGCCTTTCGGCTGCTGTACACACCCTTGATTCTCTTACGGAGACATATATATCCATGGGTTTTAAGATTCTTCCTAGTCAGGTATATTCCTAGGCGTTGAATATGTGGTGTTGGGTCCATTTCGTTGAGCAAGGAGTAGGTCTTGTCTATTACATATTGGGCTTATGGAAAGTTATCTGTGCTAATTTCAGTCTCTGGTTTTATGCAGCACCCCAAGGCACCTTTCCCCATAAGCAAGCACTAGTTGGTTTTCTAAATTTGAGACCCTTTTCTATTTTGTAATTCAGTTCATGTGTAGTCAAGTTTACATTCCGTGTATTCGTGATATCTTATGATGTTTCTTTTTCTGTGTGACGTAGTTCACGTAGAATCACCGTACCTGCATCCACTCACTATGCCGCTATGGGCCTGATGACACAGATTTCATTGCTGAGTGATATTGCATTGTACGTACGTGCCACAAGTTCTTTATCCATTTTTTGCTTTCTGGGATATTTACCTGATACTGTAGACGAGCTTCTTGTGAACACAGCCGTCTCAAATATTGGGGTGGCTGTCTGTTTTTGATTTTAATTTCCGTAAGCTATAGGACCATAAGTGGAAGTGCCATAGGCTGTGTTGCTTTGTTTCTTTCGTGTTTCAGGAAACACCATACACTTCTCCAGGGTGGCTGCTGGCAATTTACATCCTGCCAATCAGCATAACAAGGCTCCCTGTTCTCCATATCCTGTCCTACCTTTCTGGATTTTACACTTTTTTCAGATGGCCCTTTTGCCAGGGGGGCAGTGAGACTTCATTGTAGTGCAGATTTCATTTACAGGCTTGCTTGGTTGGCCAAAAAGGGCGTATGCGTTTTTTCCTGAATATATTCAGGAAAAAACGCATACGCCCTTTTTGGCCAAGTGCATCATTGTCGACGTTCTGCCTCTTTTCCTACGCTTTCAGGGCAATTCCAGTCTACCCCCTGCAATCGTTTTCCTGAAATTCTGCCCCGCTTTCAAGTCCCCTTCGCAGGCTTACTTCAATATATTTTTGGAGGAAAGCTGTCATTTATAACTCTGCAGGTTTGTGAATTACAGTGTCCCTGAGCTCCTTTCTTCAACTCGCTTTCTTGTGAGCTGGGCACAAAACCGCAGGATTGCTTCAGGCCCTAATCTGTTTCCAGCAGGGCACACTGAGCCTTTGTTTAATTCCTCTTCCTGGTGGGCAATGAGCGTTACATTTGCCCGTGCAGACACCTACAGCTAGTCTCTCATTGGTTCTCCCTATTCCTGTTCATTTTGCACAGAAATTGCAAGCTGTGCCAAAGAGGAGGTTAAAGGCACTGACTCTCCAAGCGGGGAGAGTGTTAGTAAAGCATCTGGAATGGTGAACCCGAGGACCAGGATACGAAAACTGAGATGCATTTTAAATCATTTCCCAATCACATGGTGGACGATACTCTTGGTTTCCCATGCATGTTTTAGCTGGAGGAAGAATCCCTTGAACCTGGAGAGTTGGGACCCATGGAATGGGTACCATGCAGTATGACTTCAAAGGGTCTGCATTTGCTCACCGAAACTCACCAATGCTATCAGCCTGAAGTGTCCAGCCTTATGTCTCAACCAGCTCTGGGTGTAGATGTGTTAAATCCCGGTTGCATCACATGCCCTGAGTGAATTATTTAAGAATTGCTCTCTATTTCACTGTCTTTATGATTTTTTTTTGAAATTTATTTTGATAATGGGATTTATCGGATTTTCACTGCTGCGTTTATGCCGCTGTACACACGCTTGATTCTCTTACGGAGACATATATATCCATGGGTTTTAAGATTCTTCCTAGTCAGGTATATTCCTAGGCGTTGAATATGTGGTGTTGGGTCCATTTCGTTGAGCAAGGAGTAGGTCTTGTCTATTACATATTTGGCTTATGGAAAGTTATCTGTGCTAATTTCAGTCTCTGGTTTTATGAAGCACCCCAACGCACCTTTCCCCATAAGCAAGCACTAGTTGGTTTTCTAAATTTGAGACCCTGTTCTGTTTTGTAATTCAGTTCATGTGTAGTCAAGTTTACATTCCGTGTATTAGTGATATCTTATGATGTTTCTTTTTCTGTGTGACGTAGTTCACGTAGAATCACCGTACCTGCATCCACTCACTATGCCGCTACGGGCCTGATGACACAGATTTCATTGCTGAGTGATATTGCATTGTACGTACGTGCCACAACTTCTTTATCCATATTTTGCTTTCTGGGATATTTACCTGTTACTGTAGACGAGCTTCTTGTGAACACAGCCGTCCCAAATATTGGGGTGGCTGTCTGTTTTTGATTTTAATTTCCGTAAGCTATAGGACCATAAGTGGAAGTGCCATAGACTGTGTTGCTTTGTTTCTTATGTGTTTCAGGAAACACCATACACTTCTCCAGGCTGGCTGCTGGCAATTTACATCCTGCCAATCAGCATAACAAGGCTCCCTGTTCTCCATATCCTGTCCTACCTTTCTGGATTTTACACTTTTTTCAGATGGCCCTCTTGCCCGGGGGGCAGTGAGACTTCATTGTAGTGCAGATTTCCTTTACAGGCTTGCTTGGTTGGCCAAAAAGGGCGTATGCGTTTTTTCCTGAATATATTCAGGAAAAAACGCATACGCCCTTTTTGGCCAAGTGCATCATTGTCGACGTTCTGCCTCTTTTCCTATGCTTTCAGGGCAATTCCAGTCTACCCCCTGCAATCGTTTTCCTGAAATTCTGCCCCGCTTTCAAGTCCCCTTCGCAGGCTTACTTCAATATATTTTTGGAGGATAGCTGTCATTTATAACTCTGCAGGTTTGTGAATTACAGTGCCCCTGAGCTCCTTTCTTCAACTCGCTTTCTTGTGAACTGGGCACAAAACCGCAGGATTGCTTCAGGCCCTAATCTGTTTCGGGCAGGGCATGCTGAGCCTTTGGTAAATTCCTCTTCCTGGTGGGAAATGAGCGTTACATTTGCCCGTGCAGACACCTACAGCTAGTCTCTCATTGGTTCTCCCTATTCCTGTTCATCTTGCACAGAAATTGCAAGCTGTGCCAAACAGGAGGTTAAAGGCACTGACTCTCCAAGCAGGGAGACTGTTAGTAAAGCATCTGGAATGGTGAACCCGAGGACCAGGATACGAAAACTGAGATGCATTTTAAATCATTTCCCCATAACACGGTGGACCATACTGTGGGTTTCACATGCATGTTTTAGCTGGAGGAAGAATCCCTTGAACCTGAAGAGTTGGGACCCATGGAATAGGTACCATACAGTATGACTTCAAAGGGTGTGCATTTGCTCACCTAAACTCACCAATGCTATCAGCCTGAAGTGTCCAGCCTTATGTCTCAACCAGCTCTGGGTGTAGATGTGGTCAATCCCGGTTGCATCACATGCCCTGAGTGAATTATTTAAGAATTGCTCTCTATTTCACTGTCTTTGTGTTTTGTTTTCGAAATTTATTTTGATAATGGGATTTATCGGATTTTCACTGCTGCCTTTCGGCCGCTGTACACACCCTTGATTCTCTTACGGAGACATATATATCCATGGGTTTTAAGATTCTTCCTAGTCAGGTATATTCCTAGGCGTTGAATATGTGGTGTTGGGTCCATTTCGTTGAGCAAGGAGTAGGTCTTGTCTATTACATATTGGGCTTATGGAAAGTTATCTGTGCTAATTTCAGTCTCTGGTTTTATGCAGCACCCCAAGGCACCTTTCCCCATAAGCAAGCACTAGTTGGTTTTCTAAATTTGAGACCCTTTTCTATTTTGTAATTCAGTTCATGTGTAGTCAAGTTTACATTCCGTGTATTCATGATATCTTATGATGTTTCTTTTTCTGTGTGACGTAGTTCACGTAGAATCACCGTACCTGCATCCACTCACTATGCCGCTATGGGCCTGATGACACAGATTTCATTGCTGAGTGATATTGCATTGTACGTACGTGCCACAAGTTCTTTATCCATTTTTTGCTTTCTGGGATATTTACCTGATACTGTAGACGAGCTTCTTGTGAACACAGCCGTCTCAAATATTGGGGTGGCTGTCTGTTTTTGATTTTAATTTCCGTAAGCTATAGGACCATAAGTGGAAGTGCCATAGGCTGTGTTGCTTTGTTTCTTTCGTGTTTCAGGAAACACCATACACTTCTCCAGGGTGGCTGCTGGCAATTTACATCCTGCCAATCAGCATAACAAGGCTCCCTGTTCTCCATATCCTGTCCTACCTTTCTGGATTTTACACTTTTTTCAGATGGCCCTTTTGCCAGGGGGGCAGTGAGACTTCATTGTAGTGCAGATTTCATTTACAGGCTTGCTTGGTTGGCCAAAAAGGGCGTATGCGTTTTTTCCTGAATATATTCAGGAAAAAACGCATACGCCCTTTTTGGCCAAGTGCATCATTGTCGACGTTCTGCCTCTTTTCCTATGCTTTCAGGGCAATTCCAGTCTACCCCCTGCAATCGTTTTCCTGAAATTCTGCCCCGCTTTCAAGTCCCCTTCGCAGGCTTACTTCAATATATTTTTGGAGGAAAGCTGTCATTTATAACTCTGCAGGTTTGTGAATTACAGTGCCCCTGAGCTCCTTTCTTCAACTCGCTTTCTTGTGAGCTGGGCACAAAACCGCAGGATTGCTTCAGGCCCTAATCTGTTTCCAGCAGGGCACACTGAGCCTTTGTTTAATTCCTCTTCCTGGTGGGCAATGAGCGTTACATTTGCCCGTGCAGACACCTACAGCTAGTCTCTCATTGGTTCTCCCTATTCCTGTTCATTTTGCACAGAAATTGCAAGCTGTGCCAAAGAGGAGGTTAAAGGCACTGACTCTCCAAGCGGGGAGAGTGTTAGTAAAGCATCTGGAATGGTGAACCCGAGGACCAGGATACGAAAACTGAGATGCATTTTAAATCATTTCCCAATCACATGGTGGACGATACTCTTGGTTTCCCATGCATGTTTTAGCTGGAGGAAGAATCCCTTGAACCTGGAGAGTTGGGACCCATGGAATGGGTACCATGCAGTATGACTTCAAAGGGTCTGCATTTGCTCACCGAAACTCACCAATGCTATCAGCCTGAAGTGTCCAGCCTTATGTCTCAACCAGCTCTGGGTGTAGATGTGTTAAATCCCGGTTGCATCACATGCCCTGAGTGAATTATTTAAGAATTGCTCACTATTTCACTGTCTTTATGATTTTTTTTTGAAATTTATTTTGATAATGGGATTTATCGGATTTTCACTGCTGCGTTTATGCCGCTGTACACACGCTTGATTCTCTTACGGAGACATATATATCCATGGGTTTTAAGATTCTTCCTAGTCAGGTATATTCCTAGGCGTTGAATATGTGGTGTTGGGTCCATTTCGTTGAGCAAGGAGTAGGTCTTGTCTATTACATATTTGGCTTATGGAAAGTTATCTGTGCTAATTTCAGTCTCTGGTTTTATGAAGCACCCCAACGCACCTTTCCCCATAAGCAAGCACTAGTTGGTTTTCTAAATTTGAGACCCTGTTCTGTTATGTAATTCAGTTCATGTGTAGTCAAGTTTACATTCCGTGTATTAGTGATATCTTATGATGTTTCTTTTTCTGTGTGACGTAGTTCACGTAGAATCACCGTACCTGCATCCACTCACTATGCCACTACGGGCCTGATGACACAGATTTCATTGCTGAGTGATATTGCATTGTACGTACGTGCCACAACTTCTTTATCCATATTTTGCTTTCTGGGATATTTACCTGTTACTGTGGACGAGATTCTTGTGAACACAGCCGTCCCAAATATTGGGGTGGCTGTCTGTTTTTGATTTTAATTTCCGTAAGCTATAGGACCATAAGTGGAAGTGCCATAGACTGTGTTGCTTTGTTTCTTATGTGTTTCAGGAAACACCATACACTTCTCCAGGCTGGCTGCTGGCAATTTACATCCTGCCAATCGGCATAACAAGGCTCCCTGTTCTCCATATCCTGTCCTACCTTTCTGGATTTTACACTTTTTTCAGATGGCCCTCTTGCCCGGGGGGCAGTGAGACTTCATTGTAGTGCAGATTTCCTTTACAGGCTTGCTTGGTTGGCCAAAAAGTGCGTATGCGTTTTTTCCTGAATATATTCAGGAAAAAACGCATACGCCCTTTTTGGCCAAGTGCATCATTGTCGATGTTCTGCCTCTTTTCCTATGCTTTCAGGGCAATTCCAGTCTACCCCCTGCAATCGTTTTCCTGAAATTCTGCCCCGCTTTCAAGTCCCCTTCGCAGGCTTACTTCAATATATTTTTGGAGGATAGCTGTCATTTATAACTCTGCAGGTTTGTGAATTACAGTGTCCCTGAGCTCCTTTCTTCAACTCGCTTTCTTGTGAACTGGGCACAAAACCGCAGGATTGCTTCAGGCCCTAATCTGTTTCGGGCAGGGCATGCTGAGCCTTTGGTAAATTCCTCTTCCTGGTGGGAAATGAGCGTTACATTTGCCCGTGCAGACACCTACAGCTAGTCTCTCATTGGTTCTCCCTATTCCTGTTCATCTTGCACAGAAATTGCAAGGTGTGCCAAACAGGAGGTTAAAGGCACTGACTCTCCAAGCAGGGAGACTGTTAGTAAATCATCTGGAATGGTGAACCCGAGGACCAGGATACGAAAACTGAGATGCATTTTAAATCATTTCCCCATAACACGGTGGACCATACTGTGGGTTTCACATGCATGTTTTAGCTGGAGGAAGAATCCCTTGAACCTGAAGAGTAGGGACCCATGGAATAGGTACCATACAGTATGACTTCAAAGGGTGTGCATTTGCTCACCTAAACTCACCAATGCTATCAGCCTGAAGTGTCCAGCCTTATGTCTCAACCAGCTCTGGGTGTAGATGTGGTCAATCCCGGTTGCATCACATGCCCTGAGTGAATTATTTAAGAATTGCTCTCTATTTCACTGTCTTTGTGTTTTGTTTTCGAAATTTATTTTGATAATGGGATTTATCGGATTTTCACTGCTGCCTTTCGGCCGCTGTACACACCCTTGATTCTCTTACGGAGACATATATATCCATGGGTTTTAAGATTCTTCCTAGTCAGGTATATTCCTAGGCGTTGAATATGTGGTGTTGGGTCCATTTCGTTGAGCAAGGAGTAGGTCTTGTCTATTACATATTGGGCTTATGGAAAGTTATCTGTGCTAATTTCAGTCTCTGGTTTTATGCAGCACCCCAAGGCACCTTTCCCCATAAGCAAGCACTAGTTGGTTTTCTAAATTTGAGACCCTTTTCTATTTTGTAATTCAGTTCATGTGTAGTCAAGTTTACATTCCGTGTATTCGTGATATCTTATGATGTTTCTTTTTCTGTGTGACGTAGTTCACGTAGAATCACCGTACCTGCATCCACTCACTATGCCGCTACGGGCCTGATGACACAGATTTCATTGCTGAGTGATATTGCATTGTACGTACGTGCCACAAGTTCTTTATCCATTTTTTGCTTTCTGGGATATTTACCTGATACTGTAGACGAGCTTCTTGTGAACACAGCCGTCTCAAATATTGGGGTGGCTGTCTGTTTTTGATTTTAATTTCCGTAAGCTATAGGACCATAAGTGGAAGTGCCATAGGCTGTGTTGCTTTGTTTCTTTCGTGTTTCAGGAAACACCATACACTTCTCCAGGGTGGCTGCTGGCAATTTACATCCTGCCAATCAGCATAACAAGGCTCCCTGTTCTCCATATCCTGTCCTACCTTTCTGGATTTTACACTTTTTTCAGATGGCCCTTTTGCCAGGGGGGCAGTGAGACTTCATTGTAGTGCAGATTTCATTTACAGGCTTGCTTGGTTGGCCAAAAAGGGCGTATGCGTTTTTTCCTGAATATATTCAGGAAAAAACGCATACGCCTTTTTTGGCCAAGTGCATCATTGTCGACGTTCTGCCTCTTTTCCTATGCTTTCAGGGCAATTCCAGTCTACCCCCTGCAATCGTTTTCCTGAAATTCTGCCCCGCTTTCAAGTCCCCTTCGCAGGCTTACTTCAATATATTTTTGGAGGAAAGCTGTCATTTATAACTCTGCAGGTTTGTGAATTACAGTGCCCCTGAGCTCCTTTCTTCAACTCGCTTTCTTGTGAGCTGGGCACAAAACCGCAGGATTGCTTCAGGCCCTAATCTGTTTCCAGCAGGGCACACTGAGCCTTTGTTTAATTCCTCTTCCTGGTGGGCAATGAGCGTTACATTTGCCCGTGCAGACACCTACAGCTAGTCTCTCATTGGTTCTCCCTATTCCTGTTCATTTTGCACAGAAATTGCAAGCTGTGCCAAAGAGGAGGTTAAAGGCACTGACTCTCCAAGCGGGGAGAGTGTTAGTAAAGCATCTGGAATGGTGAACCCGAGGACCAGGATACGAAAACTGAGATGCATTTTAAATCATTTCCCAATCACATGGTGGACGATACTCTTGGTTTCCCATGCATGTTTTAGCTGGAGGAAGAATCCCTTGAACCTGGAGAGTTGGGACCCATGGAATGGGTACCATGCAGTATGACTTCAAAGGGTCTGCATTTGCTCACCGAAACTCACCAATGCTATCAGCCTGAAGTGTCCAGCCTTATGTCTCAACCAGCTCTGGGTGTAGATGTGTTAAATCCCGGTTGCATCACATGCCCTGAGTGAATTATTTAAGAATTGCTCTCTATTTCACTGTCTTTATGATTTTTTTTTGAAATTTATTTTGATAATGGGATTTATCGGATTTTCACTGCTGCGTTTATGCCGCTGTACACACGCTTGATTCTCTTACGGAGACATATATATCCATGGGTTTTAAGATTCTTCCTAGTCAGGTATATTCCTAGGCGTTGAATATGTGGTGTTGGGTCCATTTCGTTGAGCAAGGAGTAGGTCTTGTCTATTACATATTTGGCTTATGGAAAGTTATCTGTGCTAATTTCAGTCTCTGGTTTTATGAAGCACCCCAACGCACCTTTCCCCATAAGCAAGCACTAGTTGGTTTTCTAAATTTGAGACCCTGTTCTGTTTTGTAATTCAGTTCATGTGTAGTCAAGTTTACATTCCGTGTATTAGTGATATCTTATGATGTTTCTTTTTCTGTGTGACGTAGTTCACGTAGAATCACCGTACCTGCATCCACTCACTATGCCGCTACGGGCCTGATGACACAGATTTCATTGCTGAGTGATATTGCATTGTACGTACGTGCCACAACTTCTTTATCCATATTTTGCTTTCTGGGATATTTACCTGTTACTGTAGACGAGCTTCTTGTGAACACAGCCGTCCCAAATATTGGGGTGGCTGTCTGTTTTTGATTTTAATTTCCGTAAGCTATAGGACCATAAGTGGAAGTGCCATAGACTGTGTTGCTTTGTTTCTTATGTGTTTCAGGAAACACCATACACTTCTCCAGGCTGGCTGCTGGCAATTTACATCCTGCCAATCAGCATAACAAGGCTCCCTGTTCTCCATATCCTGTCCTACCTTTCTGGATTTTACACTTTTTTCAGATGGCCCTCTTGCCCGGGGGGCAGTGAGACTTCATTGTAGTGCAGATTTCCTTTACAGGCTTGCTTGGTTGGCCAAAAAGGGCGTATGCGTTTTTTCCTGAATATATTCAGGAAAAAACGCATACGCCCTTTTTGGCCAAGTGCATCATTGTCGACGTTCTGCCTCTTTTCCTATGCTTTCAGGGCAATTCCAGTCTACCCCCTGCAATCGTTTTCCTGAAATTCTGCCCCGCTTTCAAGTCCCCTTCGCAGGCTTACTTCAATATATTTTTGGAGGATAGCTGTCATTTATAACTCTGCAGGTTTGTGAATTACAGTGCCCCTGAGCTCCTTTCTTCAACTCGCTTTCTTGTGAACTGGGCACAAAACCGCAGGATTGCTTCAGGCCCTAATCTGTTTCGGGCAGGGCATGCTGAGCCTTTGGTAAATTCCTCTTCCTGGTGGGAAATGA
This sequence comes from Phocoena phocoena, assembly GCF_963924675.1. Classification (NCBI taxonomy): domain Eukaryota; kingdom Metazoa; phylum Chordata; class Mammalia; order Artiodactyla; family Phocoenidae; genus Phocoena; species Phocoena phocoena. The sequence goes on along the minus strand of NW_027077569.1, from coordinate 605,619 downwards.
GCGTTACATTTGCCCGTGCAGACACCTACAGCTAGTCTCTCATTGGTTCTCCCTATTCCTGTTCATCTTGCACAGAAATTGCAAGCTGTGCCAAAGAGGAGGTTAAAGGCACTGACTCTCCAAGCGGGGAGAGTGTTAGTAAAGCATCTGGAATGGTGAACCCGAGGACCAGGATACGAAAACTGAGATGCATTTTAAATCGTTTCCCAATCACATGGTGGACGATACTCTGGGTTTCCCATGCATGTTTTAGCTGGAAGAAGAATGCCTTGAACCTGGAGAGTTGGGACCCATGGAATGGGTACCATGCAGTATGACATAAAAGGGTCTGCATTTGCTCACCGAAACTCACCAATGCTATCAGCCTGAAGTGTCCAGCCTTATGTCTCAAACAGCTCTGGGTGTAGATGTGGTCAATCCCGGTTGCATCACATGCCCTGAGTGAATTATTTAAGAATTGCTCTCTATTTCACTGTCTTTGTGTTTTGTTTTCGAAATTTATTTGGATAATGGGATTTATCGGATTTTCACTGCTGCGTTTCGGCCGCTGTACACACGCTTGATTCTCTTACGGATACATATATATCCATGGGTTTTAAGATTCTTCCTAGTCAGGTATATTCCTAGGCGTTGAATATGTGGTCTTGGGTCCATTTCGTTGAGCAAGGAGTAGGTCTTGTCTATTACATATTTGGCTTATGGAAAGTTAGCTGTGCTAATTTCAGTCTCTGGTTTTATGCAGCACCCCAAGGCACCTTTCTCCATAAGCAAGCACTAGTTGGTTTTCTAAATTTGAGACCCTGTTCTGTTTTGTAATTCAGTTCATGTGTAGTCAAGTTTACATTCCGTGTATTAGTGATATCTTATGATGTTTCTTTTTCTGTGTGACGTAGTTCACGTAGAGTCACCGTACCCGCATCCACTCACTATGCCCCTATGGGCCTGATGACACAGATTTCATTGCTGAGTGATATTGCATTGTACGTACGTGCCACAACTTCTTTATCCATTTTTTGCTTTCTTGGATATTTACCTGATAATGTAGACGTGCTTCTTCTGAACACAGCTGTCCCAAATATTGGGGTGGCTGTCTGTTTTTGATTTTAATTTCCGTAACCTATAGGACCATAAGTGGAAGTGCCATAGGCTGTGTTGCTTTGTTTCTTACGTGTTTCAGGAAACACCATACACTTCTCCAGGGTGGCTGCTGGCAATTTACATCCTGCCAATCAGCTTAACAAGGCTTCCTGTTCTCCATATCCTGTCCTACCTTTCTGGATTTTACACTTATTTCAGATGGCCCTTTTGTCCGAGGGGCAGTGAGACTTCATTGTAGTGCAGATTTCCTTTACAGGCTTGCTTGGTTGGCCAAAAAGGGCGTATGCGTTTTTTCCTGAATATATTCAGGAAAAAACGCATACGCCCTTTTTGGCCAAGTGCATCATTGTTGACGTTATGCCTCTTTTCCTATGCTTTCAGGGCAATTCCAGTCTACCCCCTGCAATCGTTTTCCTGAAATTCTGCCCCGCTTTCAAGTCCCCTTCGCAGGCTTACTTCAATATAATTTTGGAGGATAGCTGTCAATTATAACTCTGCAGGTTTGTGAATTACAGTGCCCCTGAGCTCCTTTCTTCAACTCGCTTTCTTGTGAACTGGGCACAAAACCGCAGGATTGCTTCAGGCCCTAATCTGTTTCCAGCAGTGCACACTGAGCCTTTGTTTAATTCCTCTTCCTGGTGGGCAATGAGCATTACATATGCCCGTGCAGACACCTACAGCTAGTCTCTCATTGGTTCTCCCTATTCCTGTTCATCTTGCACAGAAATTGCAAGCTGTGCCAAAGAGGAGGTTAAAGGCACTGACTCTCCAAGCGGGTAGAGTGTTAGTAAAGCATCTGGATTGGTGAAACCGAGGACCAGGATACGAAAACTGAGATGCATTTTAAATCGTTTCCCAATCACACGGTGGACGATACTCTGGGTTTCCCATGCATGTTTTAGCTGGAGGAAGAATCCCTTGAACCTGGAGAGTTGGGACCCATGGAATGGGTACCATGCAGTATGACTTCAAAGGGTGTGCATTTGCTCACCGAAACTCACCAATGCTATCAGCCTGAAGTGTCCAGCCTTATGTCTCAACCAGCTCTGGGTGTAGATGTGTTAAATCCCGGTTGCATCACATGCCCTGAGTGAATTATTTAAGAATTGCTCTCTATTTCACTGTCTTTGTGTTTTGTTTTCGAAATTTATTTTGATAATGGGATTTATCGGATTTTCACTGCTGCGTTTGTCCGCTGTACACACGCTTGATTCTCTTACGGAGACATATAAATCAATGGGTTTTAAGATTCTTCCTAGTCAGGTATATTCCTAGGCGTTGAATATGTGGTGTTGGGTCCATTTCGTTGAGCAAGGAGTAGGTCTTGTCTATTACATATTTTGCTTATGGAAAGTTATCTGTGCTAATTTCAGTCTCTGGTTTTATGCAGCACCCCAAGGCACCTTTCCCCATAAGCAAGCACTAGTTGGTTTTCTAAATTTGAGACCCTGTTCTGTTTTGTAATTCAGTTCATGTGTAGTCAAGTTTACATTCCGTGTATTAGTGATATCTTATGATGTTTCTTTTTCTGTGTGACGTAGTTCACGTAGAATCACCGTAACTGCATCCACTCACTATGCCGCTACGGGCCTGATGACACAGATTTCATTGCTGAGTGATATTGCATTGCACGTACGTGCCACAACTTCTTTATCCATTTTCTGCTTTCTGGGATATTTACCTGGTACTGTAGACGAGCTTCTTGGGAACACAGCCGTCCCAAACTTTGGGGTGGCTCTCAGTTTTTGATTTTAATTTCCCTAAGCAATAGGACCATAAGTGCAATTGCCATAGGCTGTGTTGCTTTATTTCTTACGTGTTTCAGGAAACACCATACACTTCTCCAGGGTGGCTGTTCACAATTTACATCCTGCCAATCAGCATAACAAGGCTCCCTGTTCTCCATATCCTGTCCTACCTTTCTGGATTTTACACTTTTTTCAGATGGCCCTTTTGCCCGGGGGGGCAGGGAGATTTCATTGTAGTGTAGATTTCCTTTACAGGCTTGCTTCGTTGGCCAAGAAGTGCGTATGCATTTTTTCCTGAATATATTCAGGAAAAAACGCATATGCCCTTTTTGGCCAAGTGCATCATTGTCGACGTTTTGCCTCTTTTCCTATGCTTTCAAGGCAATTACAGTCTACCCCCTGCAATCGTTTTCCTAAAATTTTGGCCCGCCTTCCAGTCCCCATCGCAGGCTTACTTCAATATATTTTTGGAGGATAGCTGTCATTTATAACTCTGCAGGTTTGTGAATTACAGTGCCCCTGAGCTCCTTTCTTCAATTCGCTTTCTTGTGAGCTGGGCCCAAAACCGCAGGATTGCTTCAGGCCCTAATCTGTTTCCGACAGGGCACGCTGAGCCTTTGGTTAATTCCTCTTCCTGGTGGGAAATGAGCGTTATATTTGCCCGTGCAGACACCTACATCTAGTCTCTCATTGCTTCTCCTATTCCTGTTCATCTTGCAGAGAAATTGCAAGCTGTGCCAAATACGAGGTTAAAGGCACTGACTCTCCAAGCGGGGAGATTGTTAGTAAAGCATCTGGAATGGTGAACCCGAGGACAAGGATACAAAAACTGAGATGCATTTTAAATTGTTTCCCAATCACACGGTGGACGATACTCTGGGTTTCTCATGCATGTTTTAGCCAGAGGAAGAATCCTTTGAACCTGGAGAGTTGGGACCCATGGAATGGGTACCATGCAGTATGACTTCAAAGGGTCTGCATTTGCTCACCGAAACTCACCAATGCTATCAGCCTGAAGTGTCCAGCCTTATGTCTCAACCAGCTCTGGGTGTAGTTGTGGTCAATCCCGGTTGCATCACATGCCCTGAGTGAATTATTTAAGAATTGCTCTCTATTTCACTGTCTTTGTGTTTTGTTTTTGAAATTTATTTTGATAATGGGATTTATCGGATTTTCACTGGTGCGTTTATGGCGCTGTACACACGCTTGGTTCTCTTACGGAGACGTATAAATCCATGGGTTTTAAGATTCTTCCTAGTCAGGTATATTCCTAGGCGTTGAATATGTGGTGTTGCGTCCATTCCGTTGAGCAAGGAGTAGGTCTTGTCTATTACATATTTGGCTTATGGAATGTTATCTGTGCTAATTTCAGTCTCTGGTTTTATGAAGCACCCCAACGCACCTTTCCCCATAAGCAAGCACTAGTTGGTTTTCTAAATTTGAGACCCTGTTCTGTTTTGTAATTCTGTTCATGTGTAGTCAAGTTTACATTCCGTGTATTAGTGATATCTTATGATGTTTCTTTTTCTGTGTGACGTAGTTCACGTAGAATCACCGTACCTGCATCCACTCACTATGCCGCTACGGGCCTGATGTCACAGATTTCATTGCTGAGTGATATTGCATTGCACATACGTGCCACAACTTCTTTATCCATTTTTTGCTTTCTGGGATATTTACCTGGTACTGCAGATGAGCTTCTTGTGAACACAGCCGTCCCAAACATTGGGGTGGCTGTCTGTTTTTGAATTTAATTTCCGTAATCTTTGGGACCATAAGTGGAAGTGCCATAGGCTGTGTTGCTTTGTTTCTTATGGATTTCAGGAAACACCATACACTTCTCCAGGATGGCTGTTGGCAATTTACATCCTGCCAATCAGCATAACCAAGCTCCCTGTTCTCCATATCCTTTCCTAACTTTCTGGATTTTACACTTTTTTCAGATGGCCCTTTTGCCCAGGGGGCAGTTAGACTTCATTGTAGTGCAGATTTCCTTTACAGGCTTGCTTGGTTTGCGAAAAAGGGCGTATGCGTTTTTTCCTGAATATATTCAGGAAAAAATTCATACGCACTTTTTGGCCAAGTGCACCAATGTCGACGTTCTGCCTCTTTTCCTATGCTTTCTGGGCAAATCCAGTCTACCCCCTGCAATCGTTTTCCTGAAATTCTGCCCCGCTTTCACGTCCCCTTCGCAGGCTTACTTCAATATATTTTTGGAGGATAGCTGTCATTTATAACTCTGCAGGTTTGTGAATTACAGTGACCCTGAGCTCCTTTCTTCAACTCGCTTTCTTGTGAGCTGGGCACAAAACCGCAGGATTGCTTCAGGCCCTAATCTGTTTCCGGCAGGGCACACTGAGCCTTTGGTTAATTCCTCTTCCTGGTGGGAAATGAGCCTTACATTTGACCGTGCAAATACCTATAGCTAGTCTCTCATTGGTTCTCCCTATTCCTGTTCATCTTGCGCAGAAATTGCAAGCTGTGCCAAACAGGAGGTTAAAGGCACTGACTCTCCAAGCGGGGAGAGTGTTAGTAAACCCTCTGGAATGGTGAACCCGAGGACCAGGATACGAAAACTGAGATGCATTTTAAGTCGTTTCCCAATCACACGGTGGACCATACTCGGCGTTTCCCACGCATGTTTTAGCTGAAGAAAGAATCCCTTGAACCTGGAGAGTTGGGACCCTTGGAATGGGTACCATGCAGTATGACTTCAAAGGATCTGCATTTGTTTACTGAAACTCACCAATGCTATCAGCCTGAAGTGTCCAGCCTTATGTCTCAACCAGCTCTGGGTGTAGATGTGGTAAATCCAGGTTGCATCACATGCCCTGAGTGAATTATTTAAGAATTGCTCTCTATTTCACTGTCATTGTGTTTTGTTTTTGAAATTTATTTTAATAATGGGATTTATCGCATTTTCACTGCTTCGTTTATGCTGCTGTACACGCGCTTGTTTCTCTTACGGAGACATATAAGCCCATGGGTTTTAAGATTCTTACTAATCCGGTATATTCTTAGGCATTGAATATGGCGTGTTGAGTCCATTTCGTTGAGCAAGGAGTAGGTCTTGACTATTACATATTTGGCTTATGGAATGGTATCTGTGCTAATTTTAATCTCTGGTTTTATGTAGCACCCCAACTCACCTTTCCCCTTAAGGAAGCATAAGTTGGTTTTCTTAATTTGAAACCCTCTTCTCTTTTGTAATTCAGTTCATGTGTAGCCATGTTAACATTCCATGTATTAGTGATATCTTATGTCTTTTTCTTTTTGAATTATGTGACTTCGAATGATCACACGTAACTCCTCTGGAGTTGTTATAACTGGCCGTATTTCATTGATTTCCAGGCTGAGTAATATTCCACTCTACATAATCACCACATCTCTGTCCGTTTTTTCTCTGCAGATACATTTAAGTTATAACCTAGTCGAGGATCTTTTAAACAGAGAGGTGGTAAACATTGGGGTGCCTGTGTCCTCTCGATTTTTGTTTTTCCCAAGATATACGTCCATGAGTGCAAGTGCCCTGTGCTCGGTAGCTCATTTTTTAGATGCTTTAGTAAACACAATAGACTTATCCAGAGTGACCGTTTGCAATATACATTTCCACTATAAGACTCACAGGGCTCCCTTTTCTCCTTGCCCTGTCCTGCATTTCTGGTGTTTACACTTTATGAGGACGGCTCTTCTGACAGATGCAAAGTGATATGTTTTGTAGTATTGATTTCCACTGCCCACCTGTTTGGTTGGCTAAAAAAGTGTATGCCCTTTTCTTGAATATATACAGAAAAAGACACATACACCCTTTTTGGCCAACTGCAATGTTGGCAATGTTCAGCCCCTTTGCTTGTGCTTAATGGCGAGTCCTTTCTACCTCTTCCAATCCCTTTCCTGCCATTCTCCGTTGCTTACAAGTCCTTTTCTCTGACTTTCCTCAAGACATTTTTCAGTGATAGATATTTTCAACTCTGCAGTTTCGTGAATTTTAGTGCCCCTGAGTTCCATTTTCCAACTTGTGTTTATGGGAACTGGCCACAAAGCATCAGGATTCCTCAAGCCCTATTCTGTTTCCATGGGCAACCCTAGCCTTTGGTCAATTCGTCTTCCTGATTGGAAATTAGAGTGGCATGTGCCTGTCCGAACACCTAGGACTTGTCTCTCATTGTTCCTCCTCCTTCTGCTTCATCCTCTGGACAAATTCCAAACTGTATGCAACAGGATGTTGACAGTGCTGACATCTCCAAGTGGGGAGACTGTTAGTAAAGACGCTGGAGTGGTGAACCCTAGCACCAAGAGATGAGGAGATGAGATGCCTTTTCCAAACTTTTCCCGATCAGACGGTATACCATCCTCTGGGTGTGACAGGCATGTTTTAGGTGTAGGAAGGGTCCCATTCATGTGAGGAGAACACCAGGGGATTTTAAATATCAGTGTCTGTCCGCAACCCAAACTGGGGAATTTTTTAAGCTACGGCTACACATATGTTCATTAAGGGCCTTGGGAAGTAGGCAGAGTCCAAACTTTAGATGATTGAAGTCTTCAGGGTCAGAAGCACTCACCACTGTCTTCCCTTAGATTCCATTTTTACTGTCATTGATGGATGATGTCAATAAAAATATCTATTCTTTTTCAGATCATTTCCCCTTATAGGTTATTGCAAAATATTGAGTGTAGTTCCCTGTGCTATACAGTAGTTCCTTGCTGATGATTTCATACATAGCAGTGTGTATGTGTTAATCCCAAACTGTTAATTTATCCCTCCTCCTACCATTTCCCTTTGGTAATAATAAATTATAAGATTTTATGCTTCTCAGAAATGGGGGAGCTGAAAGAGAGGTATCATTTTCAATGCAAAAGCATTTAAAACAAGATTGAAGCTTTAACCAAGATTATTAGATGTACATCCTTGGAAAGAAATCACTTTGTTTCTCTAATATTGACCTGACAAAGAAGACAAACCTTTTCACTGAACTTGCTTATAAGAAAGTGATGGAAATATCAAATGGAAGTGTTAGAAACATCTTATTTTACCCGAGCCTTATACACTGTTCTATGTTAATTACAGTTTGGCTCACACATCTGTTCATTGAAGTTACAATGTTCTCAATTTCTGTTACTGATCCTCCAGAGTGGACGCCAACAAGTGTCCCCCTGCCCAGTGTCATTGGAGCCAATAGATCGAGACTGAGTTTGGTTCAAAAGCAAAGGAAACTTTATATTTTGATCAGAGAATGGAGAGGTGCTACCCTGTGGGCTGTGGGCTGGGCTGCTGTGTAGAGATCCTGTCAGAGTCACTGGGAGGGAGGGGGCTGAGCTCTCGAGGACCTGGTTGGCTGCAGCTCAGGCTCTATGTCACGGAGTCTGAACTGGGCCCCAGGAGCTGAAGTGTCATCGAGCCATTCTGCTCTAGGAAATCTGGTCTGAAGTGCCGGGTGTGGAACCTCTGTATGCGGGACACTAGGAGCACCTGAAATTAGACAAAGCACAAAGGATAAAAATGGTTAGACTTTATTTTATTGCCCAGATTCTATTTTTATCTCCCAGGCATTTTTAAGGGGCTTTGCCTGGGACAAACTTCTCTTCTGCCTTTTGTCCCTTTCCTCATTCTTGGAGTGCTGCGGGTGCAGACCCTTCTTCTGTAACTGCTGAGTGCTGAGTTAGGAGGCTTCATACCCGTGGGCGAGGGTCAGAACTTCTCCCCAGCAGCCTCCAGGTGACGTTGATTGTCCCCAGGCCTCCTGCCTCCCTGCTCGTCCACCTGAGCACCAGTATTGGAAGTGTTATAGATTCTAATGACCTTTAAGGGTCCAGAAAGGAGATGTGCAGTGGCGCTGTGAGGTCCAGTTTCACTCCGCCCCACATTTGTTTGGCCACCTTAGGCTGACCGTTTCTGCCAGCCTAGATGCTCTGACTGACCGTTTCTGCCAGCCTAGATGCTCTGACCAACAGTCTGCGCTTTCTTCCATTAGGCCCCTGAATTAACGTAAAAACAGCACCAGGTGTCAGGATCCTGCCCGCTCAGCTCCCAGACAGTCCAGGGTCAGTGGTGATGAAGGATCATGATGGTCACTGAGTCAAGAGCCTTTGGAAGTAAACAGGAGTCCAGCCGGTCTTATTGGCCACCATCATCAGGGTGTCTGTAGGCTTTTCTATGGTGACATCATGATATACGGTTCCCCCGCCAAGATTATTAGCTCCCCTCTGGGTACAGTAAGTACTGAAAGCAGTAGTCTACTCTTTTGGGACACACTCTTGTTGTTTTATGAGAGAAACTCCAGGTCAAGTGATGGTCACACGGGTCGTCATGGTGCCCCGTTGCCCCCGGTTATCTCTCTGGAGGTTGGAGTTGGAGGGCCTCCTCAATCGAGGTCAGTGTGCCCACGGAGCAAACCCTGCAACTTCAGGGCATGGTTGGGGGTTAGGATCACCACGTGGGGTCCGTTTCCCTTAGAAGGGAGGTGGCCTTTTGGGCTGCTGATTTCCAGGTTTTCAGATACCACCAGTATCTTGGCCAGATGTGGCGGTGGGCCAAGCCCCTTGGTGACCATAGTTTATCCTACCTGGATGGCATTCTTGCATTGTTCCATTTCAAGTGGTCCCAGTTTTTGCACTAATACTCCAATGGCGATTCACCTTTCACCAGGAATGTAAAGGTCAAAGGGTTTAGCTAAATTAGGGAGTCCCAGGGCAAGGGTCTGAATTGACTGCTCTTTCCATTCTTGAAAGGCCACTTCTGGATTCTATTCAAAAGGATCATCATCTTTTCCTTTCAGTGTTTCATATAGAGGCCCAGCTAGTAGACTGTAGTTAGGGATCCAGAGGCAGGAAACCCTGGCTTCCCCAGGAACCCCTAAGCTGTCTTCTAGTTTCAGAAAGGGGTAAGGCTGTAAATTGTTTCTTCCCTTTCCTGGGATGGGCTTCTCCGACCTTCTGTGAGAATGAAGCCCAGGCAGGTCACCGTAGTCTGTGATACTTGAGCTTTTTCGTGGACAACTTCTATCCTTTATTGGCTTGGTAGTTCTGAGGCCTCCTTAGTAGGGCTGGCGATCAGAATGTCGTCTGAATATTGAAGGAGTGTTTCCTTTTCCAGAGGTAGAACTTTTAGGTCTTTAGCTGAGCTTTCCCCAAAGATGGTGTGGGAATTTTTGAACCCTTGGGGCAAGACAGCCTGGAAGTATTGTTTTAGTTGTATGTTGAGTCCTGTCACTCACAAGCCAAAATTTCTTGTGACTCTGGGACTAATGGAATACAAAAGAAGGCATCAGTGAAGACTAATACAGAATACCAAGTCCTGGTGGTTGGTAGAATGACCAGCAGGGTGTAGGATTTAGGAACTACTGGAGGTATATCCTCAGTGGCTTCACTGACTGTCCTGACATCCTTTACCAGGACTCCAGCAGCCCATGGGGCTCTCGAGGTCAGGCCAATCCCAGGATATGGAGCTCACCTGGGCAGGTACCCTACCCCCACCCCAGCCCACGGGGCTCTCGTGTTCAGGCCCCTCCCAGGATATGGGATTCCCTGGGCAGGTCCTCTGCAGTCCATGGGGCTCCCGTGGTCAGGCCCCTCCCAGGATACAGAGCTACCCTTGCAGGTACCTTGGCAGGGCTGGGCACACAGGAACCGTGCACATAGCCCTCATTGCAGAGCACTCCCAGCTCACCTGTCGCTCAGATCTGACACAGAGCACCTCAGAGCAGGACTTGAACTAACAAACAGCAGCTCTGACAGGTCTGTGACCCTGGGCATCACTCTGTGCGGCCTCCTCCACCTGATCTTCCAGAGACTTCCACTGCACCCGGGGCACCAGGCCTCTGTCTCCAACCACCACCCACCCCTCCTCTCCCTGACTCCTGGGTTCCTCTCATTAGGAGAGGGTTTTCTTGAAGTTGTCTCCCACTCATGGGCCAGATAATATAATTAGAAAACAAGCCAGAGCTGCAGCCCCTTGTCTATCCTGACTCTCAGGAGCCCACACCTGTTCCTTGGACCTGGCCAATTCAGCAAGTTCCATTTTCAGCAACTGTGAGCCCCTGAGGGGTGATTATTGGCTGGCTTGGGAAGCCTGACCGTGCCGGCCAGCCCTCCCCAGGTGTGCCTGGGTTGAGATCAATATAAACACCGCTCCAGGCAGCAAGAGCCCCTGCAGCTGTGCCTGACGCCATTTTCTCTGCCCTGTCAGCAGTCTCGGGGCTGGGCTGGTGGGAGGGAGTGAGAAGCCACGGCTTTGTGGGTGTCCCAGTGTGAGTGGGGCTCTGCTGGACTTTCTGCAGCAGTTGCCAAGATGCTACCTGCTAAAGAAGAGGATGTGTCACCCACACCTGCCGCTGGAATTTCTCCCTGGGCACAGGTGAGGAAGGAAGAAAGCAGTGGGGGCCGGGACAGCAGGGGTATCTCAGGCAGGGAAATGGAGAGCTTCCAGAAGAGCACCCAGGGCCAGGACCATCCTGGCTGGCCTGCAGGCACCAAGTCGGCTGGCATGCTGTCCCTCATGTGGCTCCATGGCCCTTCCTCTAGGTTTTCAAGTCCTTGTACATATTCAGGTGTTTAGCCTTGGAAGGGTGGGAACATTTCAGCAGCAGCTGGCCTGGGGCTCGGCCCACGTTTACTCACAGATACCTCGGCACGGTCCCCCAGCTTTGCAGTGAGGACGCTTGTTGCGAGGAGCATGCTGGCTGAGTGGGAGATGATTCCCCACCACTGACCAACTTCAGAATTGTTTGCAATTGGAGCAAGTGCCCTGAAACGGTTTTCCTCTGTGTAACTGGTGGGTTCTGTTCTTTTTTATCTTTTTTTCGTTTTTGGTTCAAGGTAGATTTTATTCCTCTTTTGTGTATTTACAGATATAAGCATGGAAATAATTTATTCATATAAATACATGTATGTGAAGGGAAGAATATTTTTTCTGTTTTACTTTTTTTAATTTTATTTTTTTATTTTGAATTTAATTTTATATTTTTATACAGCAGGTTGTTTTTGGTTATCTACTTTATACATATAAATGTATACATACCAATCCCAATATCTCAACTCCTCCCACCACCATCCCCAACAGCTTTCCCCCCTTGTTGTCCATACGTTTGTTGTATACATGTGTTGCTCTATTTCTGCCTTGCAAAACGGTTCATCTGTACAATTTTTCTAGGTTCCACATATATGCATTAATATACAAGATTTGTTTTTCTCTTTCTGACTTACTTCAGTCTGTATGACAGTCTCTAGATCCATCAACGTCTCTACAAATGTCCCAATTTCATTCCTTTTTATGGCTTAGTAATATTCCATTTTATATATGTACCACATCTTTATGCATTCGTCTGTCTGTGGGCATTTAGGTTGCTTCCATTTCCTGGATAGTGTAAATAGTGATGCAATGAACATTGTGGTGAATGTCTCTTTTTGATTTATGGTTTTGTCTGGGTATATGCCCAGTAGAGGGATTGCTGTATCATATGGTAATTCTATTCTTAGTTTTATAAGAAACTCCATAATGTTCTCCACAGTGACTGTATCAATTTACGTTCCCAACAATAGTGGAAGAGGATTCCTTATCTCCACACCGTTTCCAGCATTTGTTGTTTGTAGATTTTCTGATGATGCCCATTCTAATAGGTGTGAGGTGATACACCATGGATGAGTCTATTTCGTTGAGCAAAGAGTAGGTCTTGTTTATTACGTATTTGGCTTATGGAATGGTATGTGTGCTAATTTCAATCTGTTTTTATACAGCAGCCCAACTCAACTTTCCCCTTAAGCAAGCATAAGGTTTTTATCTAAATGTGAGACTCTGTTCGGTTTTGTAATTCAGTTTATGTGTAGCCAAGTTTACACTCCCTCTATTAGTGATATCTTATGATAATTATCTTTCTTTGTGTGACATATTTCTCTTAGAATCATCATAATTAAATCCACTCAATTTGCTGCTACAGGCCTGATGACATTGATTTCACTGCTGAGTGATATTCCATTGTACGTAAGTAGCACAACTTCTTTATCCATTTTTTTCTTTCTGGGATATTTAATTTGTACTGGACTCGAGGTTCTTGTAAACACAGCAGCCCTAAATTTTGTGTTGGCTGTGTCTTGTTGATTTTAATTTTCCTAAGCTATAGGGCCAAAAGTGGAAGTGCCCTAGGCTCTGTAGCTTTGTTTTTTAGATGTTTCAGGATACACCATGAACATCTCCAGAGTGTCTGTTGGCAATTTACATCCCGCCCATCAGCATAACACGGCTCCCTGTTCTCCATGGCCTGTCCTGTGTTTCTGGTTTTTACACTTTATTCAGATGGCCTTTTTGACGAATGGGAAATGTGACTTCATTGTAGTGTGGATTTCCATTGCTGGAGTGCTTGGTTGGCCAAAATGTTCATATGCGTTTTTTCCTGAATATATTCAGGAAAAATGTATACGCACTTTTTGTCCATGTGCATCACTGTCAAAGATCTGCCGCTTTTCATATGCTTTAAATGCAATTCCAATCTACCTCTTGAAATATGATTCCTGCAATTCTGCCTCGTTTTCAAGTCCTCTTTGCAGACTTACTTCGATATATTTTTGCCAATAGCTGTCATTTATCTCTGCAGGTTTGTGAATTACAGTGCCCCTGAGCTCCTTTCTTAACTCGCTTCCTTGTAAGCTGGCCACAAAACTGCAGGTTTGCTTCAGGCCATAATCAGGGTCCGGCACGGCACTCTGAGCCTTTGGTTAATTCCTCTTCCTGGTGGGAAATTAGAGTTAAATGTGCCCCTCCAGATACCTGCCTCACTCCCAGCCACATGGTGATGTATGTCCTCAGGTTTGAGGCCATATGTGATGGGTTCCTCATCTTTTGATGATGTGGCCCCACTGGTGTGTGGACACTCCTGCCTGGTTCCCATCCCTTTGGTGATGTGGGTCCTCTGGTGAGACTCTGATCCTGGTTGGGTTCCTCACACATCCGTGAGGTGAGCCCTCTTCTCTGAGGTCACTCCTGCCTGGCTGGCACAACCCGCCTTGTTGACTTCGGCACCCTGGTGGCAGTTGGAGCCTGCTGGGAGCCTCCTTCCCGCGGTGATGAGGCCCTCTGGCGTCAGACCCTAATGGCGGGGTTCCCACATTTTCTGATACGTGCTAAGTGGTACGAGGGCACTCCTGCCAGGTTCCCATCCTCATGAGCGTGTGGGCCTTCTGTTCTGAGGTCCTAACGGCTGGGTTGCTCACACTTTCATGATGTGGGCTCTCTGCTGTGAGGTCAATCCTGCCTGGCTGGCGCACGTCGCCTTGGCGACGTGGACCCTCTGGTGGCAGTTGGAGCGTGCTGGGGTCTCCTCCCCTCAGTGATGAGGGCCTTCTGGTGTCAGGCCCTAAGTGCTGGGCTCCACACATTTTCTGATGTGTGCCCAGTGGTGCGAGTCACTCCTGCCAGGTTCCCATCCCCATGGGCATGTGGGACTTCTGTTCTGTGGTCCCAACTGCTGGGTTGCTCACAGTTTCATGATGTGGGCCCTTTGCTGTGTGTTCACTCTGGCCTGTATCCCATAGTGTCAGTGCTCTGGGCCTCCAGCTTGGAGTTTCCAACTTCTCGATTCCTCACCTTTTTTATTCTATGGGCCCTCGGTTGTGCGTCTCCTCCTGCATGCCTCACTCCCAGCCCCTTCGTGATGTGTGTCCCCTTGTTTGAGGCCACATGTGCTGTGTTCCTCACCTTTCTATAATGTGGCCACACTGGTGTGAGGACACTCTTGCCTGGTTCCCATTCCCTTGGTGATGTTGGCCCCACTGGTGTTAGGACAGTCTTGCCTGGTTCCCATCACCTTGGTGATGTTGGCCCTCTGGTGAGAGTCTGATCCTGGTTAGGTTCCTCACCCTTCTGTGAGGTGGGCCCTCTGCTCTGAGGTCACTCCTGCCTGGCTGGCACACCCCGCCTTGGCAACGTTGACCATATGGTGGCAGTTGGAGCCTGCTGGGAGCCTCCTCCCCTCGGTGATGAGGGCCCTCTGGCCTCAGGCCCTAACTGCTGGGTTCCCACATTTTCTGATTCGTGCTAAGTGGTGCAAGGACACTCCTGCCAGGTTCCCATCCCCATGGGGATGTGAGCCTTCTGCTCTGAGGTCCCAACGGCTGTGTTGCTCACAGTTTCATGATGAGGGCCCTCTGGTGTGAGTTCACTCCTGCCTAGATCCCATAGCCTCGCTGCTCCTGGCTGCCTGCTGGAGGTTCCAACTGTGGGATTCCTCACCTTTTTTATTCTATGGTCCCTCTGTTTTGAGGATCCTCTGGCCTGCCTCACTCCCAGCCCCTTGGTGATGTGTGTCCTCAGGTTTGAGGCCACGTGTGCTGGGTCCCTCAAATTATGGTGATGTAGCCCCACTGGTGTGAGGACACTCCTGCCTGGTTCCCATTCCCTTGGTGATGTTGGCCCTCTGGTGACAGTCTGATCCTTGTTGGGTTCCTCACACTTCTGTGAGGTGGGCTTTCTGCTCTGAGGTCACTCCTGCCTGGTTGGCACACCCCTCCTTGGTGACATCGGCCTTATGGTGGCAGTTGGAGCCTGCTGGGAGCCTCCTCCCCTCGGTGATGAGGGTCCTCTGGCCTCAGGTCCTAACTGCTGGGTTCCCACATTTTCTGATTCGTGGAAGTGGGCCGAGGACACTCCTGTCAGGTTCCCATCCCCATAGGGATGTGGGCCTTCTGCTCTGAGGTCCCATCCGCTGGGTTGCTCACAGTTTCATGATGTGGGACCTCTGCTGTGAGTTTGCTGTGGCCTGGATCCCATAGACTCTGTGCTCTGGGCGGCCTACTGGCCGGTTCCAACTGCTGGATTCCTCACAACTTTTATTCTGTGGGCTCTGTTTTGTGAGGATACTCCTGCTTGCCTCACTCCTAGCCCCTTGGAGATGTGGGTCCCCTGTTTTAGGCCACATGTTCTGGGTTCCTCACCTTTCTATAATGTGGCCACACTTGTGTGAGGACCCTCCTGCCTGGTTCCGATCCCCTTGGTGATGTGGGCCCTCTGGTGAGAGTCTTATCCTGGCTGGTTTCCTCACCCTTCTGTGAGGTAGGCCCTCTGCGGTGAGGTCACTCCTGCCTGGCTGGCACACATCACCTTGGTGACGTGGGCCCTCAGTTGGGAGTTGGTGTCTGCTGCGAGTCTCTGTCCCTCGGTAATGAGGGCCCTCTTGCGTCAGACCCTAACTCCTGGGCTCCCAAAATTTGCAGATGTGCGACCTGTGGTGCGAGTACACTCCTGTCAGGTTCCCAACCACATGGGAATTTGGGCCTTCTGCTCTGAGGTCCCAAAGGCTGGGGTGCTCACAGTTTCATGATGAGGGCCCTCTGATGTGCGTTCATTCCGGCCTAGATCCCATAGGCTTGCTGCTCCTGGGCGCCTGCTGGGAGGTTCCAACTGCGGGATTCCTCACCTTTTTTATTCTATGGGCCCTCTGTTTTGAGGCTCCTCCTGCCTGCCTCAATCCCAGCCCCGTTGTGATGTGTGTCCTCTGGTGTGAGGCCACGTGTGCTGGGTCCCTCACCTTTCGATGATGTGGCCCCAATGGTGTGAGGACACTCGTGCCTGTTTCCCAGCCCCTTGGTGATGTGGCCCCTCTGGTGAGAGTCTGATCCTGGCTGGGTTCCTTACCGTTCTGTGAGGTGGGCCCTGTGCTCTGAGGTAACTCCTGCCTGGCTTGCTCCCATTGCCTTGGTGACGTCGGCCCTCTGGTGGCAGTTCGATCCTTTTGGAGACTCCTGTCCTCGGTGATGAGGTCCCTCTGGCGTCAGGCTCTAACTGCTGGGCTCCCCAGGTTTTCTGATGTGAGCCCAGTGATGCCAGGACACTCGTGAAATGTTCCCATCCCCATGGCGATATGGGCCTTCTGCTCTGAGGTTCCAACGACTGGGTTGCTCACAGTTTCCTGATGTTAGCTCTCTGGTGTTAGTTCACTCATTCCTAGATCCCATAGCCTCTGTACTCTGGGCCGCCTGCTGGGAAGTTCCAACTGCTGGGTTCCTCACCTTTTTTATTCTTTGGGCCCTGTGTTGGGAGGCTCCTCCTGCCTGTGTCACTCCCAGCCCCTTGGTGATATAGGTCCTCTGGTTTGTGGCCACATGTGCCAGTTTCCTCATCTTTTAGTGATGTGGCCCCACTGGTGTGAGGACACTCGTGCCTGGTTCCCGTCCCCTTGGTGATATGGGCCCTCTGGTGAGAGTCTGATCCTGGTTGGGTTCCTCACACTTCTTTGAGGTGGGCCGTCTGCTGTGAGGTCACTCCTGCCTGGCTGGCACACCCCGCCTTGGCGACGTGGGCCCTCTTGTGGTAGTTGGAACATGCTGGGAGCCTCCTCCCCTCAGTGATGAGGGCCCTCTGGCGTCAGGCCCTAACTGCTGGGTACCCACATTTTCTGATATGTGCTAAGTGGTGCGAGGACACTCCTGCCATGCTCCCAACACCTTGGGGATGTGGACCTTCTGCTCTGAGGTCCAAATGGCTGGGTTGCTCGCATTTTCATGATGTGGACCCTCTGCTGTGAGTTTACTGCGGCCTGAATCGCATAGACTTGGTGCTCTTGGCCGCCTGCTGGGAGGTTCCCATTGCTGGATTCCTCAGCTTTTTTATTCTATGGGCCCTGTGTTGTGAGGCTACTCCTGCCTGCCTCATTCCGAGCCCCTTGGAGATGTGGGTCTTCTTGTTTAGGCCACATGTGCTGGGTTCCTCACCTTTCTATGATGTGGCCACACTGGTGTGAAGACTCTCCTGCCTGGTTCTGATCACCTTGGTGATGTGGGCCCTCTGGTGAGAGTCTTATCCTGGCTGTGTTCCTCACCCTTCTGTGAGGTAGGCCCTCTGCGGTGAGGTCACTCCTACCTGGCTGTCACACGTCACCTTGGCGACATGGGACCTCAGTTGGGTGTTGGTGCCTGATTGGAGTCTCCTCCCCTTGGTAATGAGGGCCCTCTGGCGTCAGGCCCTAACTCCTGGGTTCCCTAAATTCTCTGATGTGTGCCCTGTGGTGCGAGTACACTTCTGACAGGTTCCCAACCCCATGGGAATGTGGGCCTTCTGCTCTGAGATCCCAACGCCTAGGTTGCTCACAGTTTCATGATGACGGCCCTCTGGTGTGAGATCACTCCGGCCTGGATCCCATAGTCTCGCTGCTCCTGGCCGCCTGCTGGGAGGTTCCAACTGCGGGATTCTTCACCTCTTTAATTCTATGGTCCCTCTGTTTTGAGGCTCCTCCTGCCTGCCTCAATCCCAGCTCCCTTGTGATGTGTGTCCTCTGGTTTGAGGCCACGTGTGCTGGGTCCCTCACTTTTCGGTGATGTGGCCCCACTAGTGTGAGGACACTCCTGCCTGGTTCCCATTCCCTTGGTGATGTGGGCCCTCTGGTGAGAATCTGATCCTCTTTGGTTCTTCACACTTCTGTGAGGTTGACCCTCTGCTCTGAGGTCACTCCTGCCTGGTTGTCGCACTCCGCATTGGCGACGTCGCCCTGCTGGTAGCAGTCAGAGCTGGCTGGGAGCCACCGCCCCTCGGTGATGAGGGCCCTCTGGCATCAGGCACTAATTGCTGGGCTCCCCACATTTTTTCATGTGTGCCCACTCTTGCGATGACACTCCTGCTTGTTTCCCTTCCCCATGGGGATGTGGGCCTTCTGCTCTGAGGTCACAACGGCTGGGTTGCTTACAGAATCACAATGAGGGCCCTCTGTTGTGAGTTCATGCCGGCCTGGATCTCATAGCCTCAGTGCTCTGGGCCGCCTGCTAGGAAGATCCAACTGCTGGTTTCCACACCTTTTGTATACAATGGGACATGTGTTGTGAGGTTAATCCTGCCTGCCTCACTCCGAAACCCATGGTGATGTGGGTCCTCTGGTTTGAGGCCACATGTGCTGGGTACCTCAACTTTTGATGATGTGGCCCCACGGGTGTGAGGACACTCCTGCCTGGTTCCCATCACCTTGGTGATGTGGGCCCTCTGGGGAGAGTCTGATCCTGGCTGGGTTCCCTACCATTCTGTGAGGTGAGCCCTCTGATGTCAGGTCACTCCTGCCTGGCTAGCTCACATCGCCTTGGCGACGTGGGCCCTCTGTTGGCCACTGGAGCATGCTGGGAGCCTCCTACTCCCGTGAATGATGGCCCTGGAAAAAATGCATATGCCCTTTTTGGCCAAGTGCTTCATTGACGAGGTTCTGCCACTTCTCTTATGCTTTCAGAGCAATTCACGTCTACCTCCTGAAATCGGATTCCAGCAATTCTGCCCCACTTTCAAGTCCTCTTCGCAGCCTTAATTCAATATATTTTTGTACGATTTCTGTCATTTATAAGTCTGCAGGTATGTGAATGACAGTGCCCCTGAGCTCCTTTCCTCAACTCGCTTTCTTGTGAGCTGGCCACAAAACCGCAGGATTGCTTCAGGCCCTAATCTTGTTCCAGCACAGCATGCAGAGCCTTTGGTTAATTCCTTTTCCTGTTGGGAAATGAGTGTTAAAATTGCCCGTGCATACTGGGCATATACCCTGAGAAAACCAAAATTCAAAAAGAGTCATGTACCAAAATGTTCATTGCAGCTCTATTTACAATAGCCCGGAGATGGAAAGAACCTAAGCGCCCATCATCGGACGAATGGATAAAGAAGATGTGGCACATATACACAATGGAATATTACTCAGCCTTAAAAAGAAATGAAACTGAGTTATTTGTAATGAGATGGATAGACCTAGAGTCTGTCATACAGAGTGAAGTAAGTCAGAAAGAAAAAGACAAATAGCGTATGCTAACACATATATATGGAATTTAAAGGAAAAAAATGTCATGAAGAACCTAGGGATAAGACAGGAATAGAGGCGCAGACCTACTGGAGAACGGAATTGAGGATATGGGGAGGGGGAATGGTGAGTTCTGACAGGGCGAGAGAGAGTCATGGACATATACACACTAACAAATGTAGTAAGGTAGATAGCAAGGGGGAAGCAGCCGCAAGTCACAGGGATATTAGCTCGGGGCGTTGGGACAGCCTGGAGGGGTGGAAGGGGGAGAGAGGGAGGGAGGGAGACACAAGAGGGAAGACACAGGGAGCATATGTATATGTATGGCTGATTCACTTTGTTATAAAGCAAAAACTAACACACCATTGTAAAGCAATTATACCCCAATAAAGATGTTAAAAAAAATATTTGCCCGTGCACACACCTACAGATAGTCTCCCATTGGTTCTCCGTATTCCTGTTCATCTTGCGCAGAAATTGCAAACAGTGCCAAACAGGAGGTTAAAGACACTGACTCTCCAAATGGGGAGAGTGTAAGAAAAGGGTCTGGAATGGTGAACCTGAGTACCAGGGGACGAAAACAGACATGCATGTAAAAAGGTTTCCCAGTCACACGGTGGAGCATACTCTGGGTTTCCCATGCAAATTTTAGCAGAAGGAAGAATCCCTAGAACCTGGAGAGTTGGGAACCATGGAATGGGTACCAGGCAGTATGACATCAAAGGGTCTGCATTTGCTCACTGAACCTCACCAATGCTATCAGCCCAAAGGGTCCAGCCTTATCTCTCACCCAGCTCTGGGTGTAGATGTGGTAAACCAGGTTGCATCACATGCCATGTGTGAGTTATTTAACAATTGCTCTCTATTTCACTGTCATTGTGTTTTGTTTTTGAAATTTTTTTTTGACACTGGGATTTATCGGATTTTCACTGCTGCGTTAATGCCGCTGTACACACTCTTGATTCTCTTACGGAGACATAAATATCCACGGGTTTTAAGATTCTTCCTAGTCAGGTATATTCCTAGGCGTTGAATATGTGGTGTTGAGTCCATTTCGTTGAGCAAGGAGTAGGTCTTGTCTATTACATATTTGGCTTATGGAACGGTATCTGTGCTAATTTCAGTCTCTGGTTTTATGCAGCACGCCAACGCACCTTTCTCCATAAGAAAGCACAAGTTGGTTTTCTAAATTTGAGACTGTTCTGTTTTGTAATTCAGTTCATGTATAGTCAAGTTTACATACTGTGTATTAGTGATATTTTATGATGTTTCTTTTTATGTGTGACTTATTTCACGTAGAATCACCATACCTGAATCCACTCACTATGCCGTTATGGGCCTGATGACACAGATTTCATTGCTGAGTGATATTCCATTGTACGTACGTACCACAACTTCTTTATCCATTGTTTGCTCTCTGAGATATTTACCTTGTACTGTAAACGAGGTTCTTGTGAACAGAGAGGTCCCAAACTTTGAGGTGGCTGGGTGTTTTTGATTTTAATTTCCCTAAGCTGTAGGACCATAAGTGGAAGTGCCATAGGCTGTGTTGCTTTGTTTCTTACGTGTTACAGGAAACACATAACACTTCTCCAGAATGGCTGTCGGCAATTTACATCATATGCATCAGCATAATAAGGATCCCTGTTTTCCATTGCCTGTCCTCCGTTTCTGGATTTTACAATTTTTTTAAATGGCCCTTTTGCCCTGGGGGGCACTGAGACTTCATTGTAGTGCAGGTTTATTTACAAGCTTGCTTGGTTGGCCAAAAAGTGCGTATGCGTTTTTTCCTTAATATATTTAAGGAAAAAAGCATCCGCACTTTTTGGACAAGTGCATCATTATCGACGTTCTGCCTCTTTTCCTATTCTTTAAGTGCAATTCCAGTTTAACCCTTCAATCGTTTTCCTGAATTTCTGCCCCGCTTTCAAGTCCCCTTCGCAGGCTTACTTCAATATATTTTTGGAGGATAGCTGTCATTTATAACTCTGCAGGTTTGTGAATTACAGTGCCCCTGAGCTCCTTTCTTCAACTCGCTTTCTTGTGAGCTGGGCACAAAAACGCAGGATTGCTTCAGGCACTAATCTCTTTCCAGCAGGGCACGCTGAGCCTTTGGTTAATTCCTATTCCTGGTGGGAAATGAGCATTACATTTGCCCGTGCAGACAACTACAGCTAGTCTCTCATTGGTTCTCCCTATTCCTGTTCATCTTGCACAGAAATTGCAAGCTGTGCCAAAGAGGAGGTTAAAGGCACTGACTCTCCAAGCGGGGAGAGTGTTAGTAAAGCATCTGGAATGGTGAACCCGAGGACCAGGATACGAAAACTGAGATGCATTTTAAATCATTTCCCAATCACACGGTGGACGATACTCTGGGTTTCCCATGCATGTTTTAGCTGGAGGAAGAATCTCTTGAACCTGGAGAGTTGGGACCCATGGAATGGGTACCATGCAGTATGACTTCAAAGGGTCTGCATTTGCTCACCGAAACTCACCAATGCTATCAGCCTGAAGTGTCCAGCCTTATGTCTCAACCAGCTGTGGGTGTAGATGTGGTCAATCCCGGTTGCATCAGAGGCCCTGAGTGAATTGTTTAAGAATTGCTCTTTATTTCACTGTCTTTGTGTTTTGTTTTTGAAATTTATTTTGATAATAGGATTTATCAGATTTTCCCTGCTGCGTTTATGTCGCTGTACACACACTTGATTCTCTTAGGGAGACATATAAATCCATGGGTTTTAAGATTCTTCCTAGTCAGGTATATTCCTAGGCGTTGAATATGTGGTGTTGAGTCCATTGCGTTGAGCAAGGAGTAGGTCTTGTCTATTACATATTTGGCTTATGGAAAGTTATCTGTGCTAATTTCAGTCTCTGGATTTATGCAGCATCCCAACGCACATTTCCCCATAAGCAAGCACTAGTTGGTTTTCAAAATTTGAGACCCTGTTCTGTTTTGTAATTCAGTTCATGTGTAGTTAAATTTACACTCCGTGTATTAGTGATATCTTATGATGTTTCTATTTCTGTGTGATGTAGTTCACGTAGAATCACCGTACCTGCATCCACTCACTATGCCGCTACGGGCCTGATGACACAGATTTCATTGCTGAGTGATATTGCATTGCACGTACGTGCCACAACTTCTTTATCCATTTTTTGCTTTCTGGGATATTTACCTGGTACTGTAGACGAGCTTCTTGGGAACACAGCCGTCCCAAATTTTGGGGTGGATCTCTGTTTTTGATTTTAATTTCCCTAAGCAAGAGGACCATAAGTGCAATTGCCATAAGCTGTGTTCCTTTATTTCTTACGTGTTTCAGGAAACACCATACACTTCTCCAGGGTGGCTGTTGGCAATTTACATCATCCCAATCAGCATAACAAGGCTCCCTGTTCTCCATATCCTGTCTTACCTTTCTGGATTTTACACTTTTTTCAGATGGCCCTTTTGCCAGGGGGGCAGTGAGACTACATTGTAGTGCAGATTTCCTTTACAGTCTTGTTTGGTTGGCCAAAAAGTGCATATGTGTTTTTTCCTGAATATATTCAGGAAAAAACGCATACGCCCTTTTTGGCCAAGTGCATCATTGTCCACTTTGTGCCTCTTTTCCTATGCTTTCAGGGCAATTCCAATCTACCACCTGCAATCGTTTTCCTGAAATTCTGCCCCGCTTTCAAGTCCCCTTCGCAGGCTTACTTCAATATACTTTTGGAAGATAGCTGTCATTTATAACTCTGCAGGTTTGTGAATTACAGTGCCACTGAGCTCCTTTCTTCAACTCGCTTTCTTGTGAGCTGGGCACAAAACCACAGGATTGTTTCAGGCACTAATCTGTTACCAGCAGGGCACGCTGAGCCTTTGGTTAATTCCTCTTCCTGGTGGGAAATGAGCATTACATTTGCCCGTGCAGACACCTACAGCTAGTCTCTCATTGGTTCTCCCTATTCCTGTTCATCTTGCACAGAAATTGCAAGCTGTGCCAAACAGGACGTTAAAGGCACTGACTCTCCAAGCGGGGAGAGTGTTAGTAAAGCATCTGGAATGGTGAACCCGAGGACCAGGATACGAAAACTGAGATGCATTTTAAATCGATTCCCAATCACTCGGTGGACCATACTGCGGGTTTCCCATGCATGTTTTAGCTGGAGGAAGAATCCCTTGAACCTGAAGTGTTGGGACCCATGGAATAGGTACCATGCAGTATGACTTCAAAGGGTCTGCATTTGCTCACCGAAACTCACCAATGCTATCAGCCTGAAGTGTCCAGCCTTATGTCTCAACCAGCTGTGGGTGTAGATGTGGTCAATCCCGGTTGCATCACATGCCCTGAGTGAATTATTTAAGAATTGCTCTCTATTTCACTGTCTTTGTGTTTTGTTTTCGAAATTTATTTTGATAATGGGATTTATCGGATTTTCACTGCTGCGTTTCGGCCGCTGTACACACGCTTGATTCTCTTACAGAGACATATATATCCATGGGTTTTAAGATTCTTCCTAGTCAGGTATATTCTTAGGCGTTGAATATGTGGTGTTGAGTCCATTTCGTTGAGCAAGGAGTAGGTCTTGTCTATTACATATTTGGCTTATGGAATGTTATCTGTGCTAATTTCAGTCTCTGGTTTTATGCAGCACCCCAAGGCACCTTTCCCCATAAGCAAGCACTAGTTTGTTTTCTAAATTTGAGACCCTGTTCTGTTTTGTAATTCAGTTCATGTGTAGTCAAGTTTACATTCCGTGTATTAGTGATATCTTATGATGTTTCTTTTTCTGTGTGACGTAGTTCACGTAGAATCACCGTACCTGCATCCACTCACTATGCCGCTATGGGCCTGATGACACAGATTTCATTGCTGAGTGATACTGCATTGCACGTACGTGCCACAACTTCTTTATCCATTTTTTGCTTTCTGGGATATTTACCTGGTACTGTAGACGAGCTTCTTGGGAACACAGCCGTCCCAAACTGTGGGGTGGCTCTCTGTTTTTGATTTTAATTTCCCTAAGGAATAGGACCATAAGTGCAATTGCCATAGGCTGTGTTGCTTTATTTCTTACATTTTTCAGGAAACACCATACACTTCTCCAGGGTGGCTGTTGGCAATTTACATCCTGCCAATCAGCATAACAAGGCTCCCTGTTCTCCATATCCTGTCCTACCTTTCTGGATTTTACACTTTTTTCAGATGGCCCTCTTGCCCGGGGGGCAGTGAGACTTCATTGTAGTGCAGATTTCCTTTACAGGCTTGCTTGGTTGGCCAAAAAGTGCGTATGCGTTTTTTCCTGAATATATTCAGGAAAATACGCATACGCACTTTTTGGCCAAGTGCATCATTGACGACGTTCTGCCTCTTTTCCTATGCTTTCAGGGCAATTCCAGTCTACCCCCTGCAATCGTTTTCCTGAAATTCTGCTCCGCTTTCAAGTCCCCTTCGCAGGCTTACTTCAATATATTTTTGGAGGATAGCTGTCATTTATAACTCTGCAGTTTTGTGAATTACAGTGCCCCTGAGCTCCTTTCTTCAACTCGCTTTCTTGTGAGCTGGGCAGAAACCCGCAAGATTGCTTCAGGCCCTAATTTTTTTCCAGCAGGGCACACTGAGCCTTTGTTTAATTCCTCTTCCTGGTGGGCAATGAGCGTTACATTTGCCCGTGCAGACACCTACAGCTAGTCTCTCATTGGTTCTCCCTATTCCTGTTCATCTTGCACAGAAATTGCAAGCTGTGCCTAAGAGGAGGTTAAAGGCACTGACTCTCCAAGCGGGGAGAGTGTTAGTAAAGCATCTGGAATGGTGAACCCGAGGACCAGGATACGAAAACTGAGATGCATTGTAAATCGTTTCCCAATCATACGGTGGACCATACTGTGGGTTTCCCATGCATGTTTTAGCTGGAGGAAGAATCCCTTGAACCTGAATTGTTGGGACCCATGGAATAGGTACCATGCAGTATGACTTCAAAGTGTCTGCATTTGCTCACCGAAACTCACCAATGCTATCATCCTGAAGTGTCCAGCCTTATGTCTCAACCAGCTCTGGGTGTAGATGTGGTCAATCCCGGTTGAATCACATGCCCTGAGTGAATTATTTAAGAATTGCTCTCTATTTCACTGTCTTTGTGTTTTGTTTTCGAAATTTATTTTGATAATAGGATTTATCGGATTTTCACTGCTGCGTTTCGGCCGCTGTACACACGCTTGATTCTCTTACGGAGACATATATATCCATGGGTTTTAAGATTCTTCCTAGTCATGTATATTCTTAGGCGTTGAATATGTGGTGTTGAGTCCATTTCGTTGAGCAAGGAGTAGGTCTTTTCTATTACATATTTGGCTTATGGAATGTTATCTGTGCTAATTTCAGTCTCTGGTTTTATGCAGCACCCCAAGGCACCTTTCCCCATAAGCAAGCACTAGTTTGTTTTCTAAATTTGAGACCCTGTTCTGTTTTGTAATTCAGTTCATGTGTAGTCAAGTTTACATTCCGTGTATTAGTGATATCTTATGATGTTTCTTTTTCTGTGTGACGTAGTTCACGTAGAATCACCGTACCTGCATCCACTCACTATGCCGCTATGGGCCTGATGACACAGATTTCATTGCTGAGTGATACTGCATTGCACGTACGTGCCACAACTTCTTTATCCATTTTTTGCTTTCTGGGATATTTACCTGGTACTGTAGACGAGCTTCCTGGGAACACAGCCGTCCCAAACTGTGGGGTGGCTCTCTGTTTTTGATTTTAATTTCCCTAAGGAATAGGACCATAAGTGCAATTGCCATAGGCTGTGTTGCTTTATTTCTTACGTTTTTCAGGAAACACCATACACTTCTCCAGGGTGGCTGTTGGCAATTTACATCCTGCCAATCAGCATAACAAGGCTCCCTGTTCTCCATATCCTGTCCTACCTTTCTGGATTTTACACATTTTTCAGATGGCCCTCTTGCCCGCGGGGCAGTGAGACTTCATTGTAGTGCAGATTTCCTTTACAGGCTTGCTTGGTTGGCCAAAAAGGGCGTATGCGTTTTTTCCTGAATATATTCAGGAAAAAACGCATACGCCCTTTTTGGCCAAGTGCATCATTGTCAACGTTCTGCCTCTTTTCCTATGCTTTCTGGGCAATTCCAGTCTACCCCCTGCAATCGTTTTCCTGAAATTCTGCCCCGCTTTCCAGTCCCCTTCGCAGGCTTACTTCAATATACTTTTGGAAGATAGCTGTCATTTATAACTCTGCAGGTTTGTGAATTACAGTGCCACTGAGCTCCTTTCTTCAACTCGCTTTCTTGTGAGCTGGGCACAAAACCGCAGGAATGCTTCAGGCCCTAATCTGTTTCCAGCAGGGCACACTGAGCCTTTGTTTAATTCCTCTTCCTGGTGGGCAATGAGCGTTACATTTGCCCGTGCAGACACCTACAGCTAGTCTCTCATTGGTTCTCCCTATTCCTGTTCATCTTGCACAGAAATTGCAAGCTGTGCCAAAGAGGAGGTTAAAGGCACTGACTCTCCAAGCGGGGAGAGTGTTAGTAAAGCATCTGGAATGGTGAACCCGAGGACCAGGATACGAAAACGGAGATGCATTTTAAATCGTTTCCCAATCACACAGTGGACGATACTCTGGGTTTCCCATGCATGTTTTAGCTGGAGGAAGAATCCCTTGAACCTGGAGAGTTGGGACCCATGGAATGGGTACCATGCAGTATGACTTCAAAGGGTCTGCATTTGCTCACCGAAACTCACCAATGCTATCAGCCTGAAGTGTCCAGCCTTATGTCTCAACCAGCTCTGGGTGTAGATGTGGTCAATCCCGGTTGCATCACATGCCCTGAGTGAATTATTTAAGAATTTCTCTCTATTTCACTGTCTTTGTGTTTTGGTTTCGAAATTTATTTTGATAATGGGATTTATCGGATTTTCACTGCTGCGTTTCGGCCGCTGTACACACGCTTGATTCTCTTACGGAGACATATATATCCATGGGTTTTAAGATTCTTCCTAGTCAGGTATATTCCTAGGCGTTGAATATGTGGTGTTGGGTCCATTTCGTTGAGCAAGGAGTAGGTCTTGTCTATTACATATTTGGCTTATGGAAAGTTATCTGTGCTAATTTCAGTCTCTGGTTTTATGCAGCACCCCAACGCACCTTTCCCCATAAGCAAGCACTAGTTGGTTTTCTAAATTTGAGACCCTGTTCTGTTTTGTAATTCAGTTCATGTGTAGTCAAGTTTACATTCCGTGTATTAGT
Source organism: Phocoena phocoena (assembly GCF_963924675.1). NCBI lineage: Eukaryota > Metazoa > Chordata > Mammalia > Artiodactyla > Phocoenidae > Phocoena > Phocoena phocoena. The sequence goes on along the minus strand of NW_027077569.1, from coordinate 577,787 downwards.
GATATCTTATGATGTTTCTTTTTCTGTGTGACGTAGTTCACGTAGAATCACCGTATCTGCATCCACACACTATGCCGCTACGGGCCTGATGACACAGATTTCATTGCTGAGTGATATTGCATTGTACGTACGTGCCACAACTTCTTTATCCATTTTTTGCTTTCTGGGATATTTACCTGATAATGTAGACGAGCTTCTTGTGAACACAGCCGTCCCAAATATTGGGGTGGCTGTCTGTTTTTGATTTTAATTTCCGTAAGCTATAGGACCATAAGTGGAAGTGCCATAGGCTGTGTTGCTTTGTTTCTTACGTGTTTCAGGAAACACCATACACTTCTCCAGGGTGGCTGCTGGCAATTTACATCCTGCCAATCAGCATAACAAGGCTCCCTGTTCTCCATATCCTGTCCTACCTTTCTGGATTTTACACTTTTTTCAGATGGCCGTTTTGCCCGGGGGCAGTGAGACTTCATTGTAGTGCAGATTTCCTTTACAGGCTTGCTTGGTTGGCCAAAAAGGGCGTATGCGTTTTTTCCTGAATATATTCAGGAAAAAACGCATACGCACTTTTTGGCCAAGTGCATCATTGTCGACGTTCTGCCTCTTTTCGTATGCTTTCAGCGCAATTCCAGTCTACCCCCTGCAATCGTTTTCCTGAAATTCTGCCCCGCTTTCAAGTCCCCTTCGCAGGCTTACTTCAATATATTTTTGGAGGATAGCTGTCATTTATAACTCTGCAGGTTTGTGAATTACAGTGCCCCTGAGCTCCTTTCTTCAACTCGCTTTCTTGTGACCTGGGCACAAAACCGCAGGATTGCTTCAGTCCCTAATCTGTTTTCAGCAGGACACGCTGAGCCTTTGTTTAATTCCTCTTCCTGGTGGGCAATGAGCGTTACATTTGCCCGTGCAGACACCTACAGCTAGTCTCTCATTGGTTCTCCCTATTCCTGTTCATCTTGCACAGAAATTGCAAGCTGTGCCAAAGAGGAGGTTAAAGGCATTGACTCTCCAAGCGGGGAGAGTGTTAGTAAAGCATCTGGAATGGTGAACCCGAGGACCAGGATACGAAAACGGAGATGCATTTTAAATCGTTTCCCAATCACACGGTGGACGATACTCTGGGTTTCCCATGCATGTTTTAGCTGGAGGTAGAATCCCATGAACCTGGAGAGTTGGGACCCATGGAATGGGTACCATGCAGTATGACTTCAAAGGGTCTGCATTTGCTCATCGAAACTCACCAATGCTATCAGCCTGAAGTGTCCAGCCTTATGTCTCAACCAGCTCTGGGTGTAGATGTGGTCAATCCCGGTTGCATCACATGCCCTGAGTGAATTATTTAAGAATTGCTCTCTATTTCACTGTCTTTGTGTTTTGTTTTCGAAATTTATTTGGATAATGGGATTTATCGGATTTTCACTGCTGCGTTTCGGCCGCTGTACACACGCTTGATTCTCTTACGGAGACATATATATCCATGGGTTTTAAGATTCTTCCTAGTCAGGTATATTCCTAGGCGTTGAATATGTGGTGTTGGGTCCATTTCGTTGAGCAAGGAGTAGGTCTTGTCTATTACATATTTGGCTTATGGAAAGTTATCTCTGCTAATTTCAGTCTCTGGTTTTATGCAGCACCCCAACGCACCTTTCCCCATAAGCAAGCACTAGTTGGTTTTCTAAATTTGAGACCCTGTTCTGTTTTGTAATTCAGTTCATGTGTAGTCAAGTTTACATTCCGTGTATTAGTGATATCTTATGATGTTTCTTTTTCTGTGTGACGTAGTTCACGTAGAATCACCGTACCTGCATCCAATCACTATGCCGCTATGGGCCTGATGACACAGATTTCATTGCTGAGTGATACTGCATTGCACGTACGTGCCACAACTTCTTTATCCATTTTTTGCTTTCTGGGATATTTACCTGGTACTGTAGACGAGCTTCTTGGGAACACAGCCGTCCCAAACTGTGGGGTGGCTCACTGTTTTTGATTTTAATTTCCCTAAGGAATAGGACCATAAGTGCAATTGCCATAGGCTGCGTTGCTTTATTTCTTACATTTTTCAGGAAACACCATACACTTCTCCAGGGTGGCTGTTGGCAATTTACATCCTGCCAATCAGCATAACAAGGCTCCCTGTTCTCCATATCCTGTCCTACCTTTCTGGATTTTACACTTTTTTCAGATGGCCCTTTTGCCCGGGGGGCAGTGAGACTTCATTGTAGTGCAGATTTCCTTTACAGGCTTGCTTGGTTGGCCAAAAAGGGCGTATGCGTTTTTTCCTGAATATATTCAGGAAAAAACGCATACGCACTTTTTGGCCAAGTGCATCATTGTCGACGTTCTGCCTCTTTTCCTATGCTTTCAGGGCAATTCCAGTCTACCCCCTGCAATCGTTTTCCTGAAATTCTGCCCCGCTTTCAAGTCCCCTTCGCAGGCTTACTTCAATATATTTTTGGAGGAAAGCTGTCATTTATAACTCTGCAGGTTTGTGAATTACAGTGCCCATGAGCTCGTTCTTCAACTCGCTTTCTTGTGAGCTGGGCACAAAACCGCAGGATTGCTTCAGGCCTTAATCTGTTTCCACCAGGGCACACTGAGCCTTTGTTTAATTCCTCTTCCTGGTGGGCAATGAGCGTTACATTTGCCCGTGCAGACACCTACAGCTAGTCTCTCATTGGTTCTCCCTATTCCTGTTCATCTTGCACAGAAATTGCAAGCTGTGCCAAAGAGGAGGTTAAAGGCTCTGACTCTCCAAGCGGGGAGAGTGTTCGTAAAGCATCTGGAATGGTGAACCCGAGGACCAGGATACGAAAACTGAGATGCATTTTAAATCGTTTCCCAATCACACGGTGGACGATACTCTGGGTTTCCCATGCATGTTTTAGCTGCAGGAAGAATGCCTTGAACCTGGAGAGTTGGGACCCATGGAATGGGTACCATGCAGTATGACTTCAAAGGGTCTGCATTTGCTCACCGAAACTCACCAATGCTATCAGCCTGGAGTGTCCACCCTTATGTCTGAATCAGCTCTGGGTGTAGATGTGGTCAATCCCGGTTGCATCACATGCCCTGAGTGAATTATTTAAGAATTGCTCTCTATTTCACTGTCTTTGTGTTTTGTTTTCGAAATTTATTTTGATAATGAGATTTATCGGATTTTCCCAGCTGCGTTTCGGCCGCTGTATACACGCTTGATTCTCATACGGAGACATATATATCCATGGGTTTTAAGATTCTTCCTAGTCAGGTATATTCCTAGGCGTTGAATATGTGGTGTTGGGTCCATTTCGTTGAGCAAGGAGTAGGTCTTGTCTATTACATATTTGGCTTATGGAAAGTTATCTGTGCTAATTTCAGTCTCTGGTTTTATGCAGCACCCCAACGCACCTTTCCCCATAAGCAAGCACTAGTTGGTTTTCTAAATTTGAGACCCTGTTCTGTTTTGTAATTCAGTTCATGTGTAGTCAAGTTTACATTCCGTGTATTAGTGATATCTTATGATGTTTCTTTTTCTGTGTGACGTAGTTCACGTAGAATCACCGTATCTGCATCCACACACTATGCCGCTACGGGCCTGATGACACAGATTTCATTGCTGAGTGATATTGCATTGTACGTACGTGCCACAACTTCTTTATCCATTTTTTGCTTTCTGGGATATTTACCTGATAATGTAGACGAGCTTCTTGTGAACACAGCCGTCCCAAATATTGGGGTGGCTGTCTGTTTTTGATTTTAATTTCCGTAAGCTATAGGACCATAAGTGGAAGTGCCATAGGCTGTGTTGCTTTGTTTCTTACGTGTTTCAGGAAACACCATACACTTCTCCAGGGTGGCTGCTGGCAATTTACATCCTGCCAATCAGCATAACAAGGCTCCCTGTTCTCCATATCCTGTCCTACCTTTCTGGATTTTACACTTTTTTCAGATGGCCGTTTTGCCCGGGGGGCAGTGAGACTTCATTGTAGTGCAGATTTCCTTTACAGGCTTGCTTGGTTGGCCAAAAAGGGCGTATGCGTTTTTTCCTGAATATATTCAGGAAAAAACGCATACGCCCTTTTAGGCCAAGTGCATCATTGTCGACGTTCTGCCTCTTTTCCTATGCTTTCTGGGCAATTCCAGTCTACCCCCTGCAATCGTTTTTCGGAAATTCTTCCCCGCTTTCCAGTCCCCTTCGCAGGCTTACTTCAATATATTTTTGGAGGATAGCTGTCATTTATAACTCTGCAGGTTTGTGAATTACAGTGCCCCTGGGCTCCTTTCTTCAACTCGCTTTCTGGTGAGCTGAGCCCAAAACCGCAGGATTGCTTCAGGACCTAATCTGTTTCCGGCAGGGCATGCTGAGCCTTTGGTTAATTCCTCTTCCTGGTGGGAAATGAGCGTTACATTTGCCCGTGCAGACACCTACATCTAGTCTCACATTGCTTCTCCTATTCCTGTTCATCTTGCACAGAAATTGCAAGCTGTGCCAAATACGAGGTTAAAGGCACTGACTCTCCAAGCGGGGAGAGTGTTAGTAAAGCATCTGGAATGGTGAACCCGAGGACCAGGATACGAAAACTGAGATGCATTTTAAATCGTTTCCCAATCACACGGTGGACGATAATCTGGGTTTCCCAAGCATGTTTTAGCTGCAGGAAGAATGCCTTGAACCTGGAGAGTTGGGACCCATGGAATGGGTACCATGCAGTATGACTTCAAAGGGTCTGCATTTGCTCAACGAAACTCACCAATGCTATCAGCCTGGAGTGTCCAGCCTTATGTCTCAATCAGCTCTGGGTGTAGATGTGGTCAATCCCGGTTGCATCACATGCCCTGAGTGAATTATTTAAGAATTGCTCTCTATTTCACTGTCTTTGTGTTTTGTTTTCAAAATTTATTTTGATAATGGGATTTATCGGATTTTCACTGCTGCGTTTCGGCCGCTGTACACACGCTTGATTCTCTTACGGAGACATATATATCCATGGGTTTTAAGATTCTTCCTAGTCAGGTATATTCCTAGGCGTTGAATATGTGGTGTTGGGTCCATTTCGTTGAGCAAGGAGTAGGACTTGTCTATTACATATTTGGCTTATGGAAAGTTATCTGTGCTAATTTCAGTCTCTGGTTTTATGCAGCACCCCAAGGCACCTTTTCCCATAAGCAAGCACTAGTTGGTTTTCTAAATTTGAGACCCTGTTCTGTTTTGTAATTCAGTTCATGTGTAGTCAAGTTTACATTCCGTGTATTAGTGATATCTTATGATGTTTCTTTTTCTGTGTGACGTAGTTCACGTAGAATCACCGTACCTGCATCCACTCACTATGCCGCTACGGGCCTGATGACACAGATTTCATTGCTGAGTGATATTGCATTGTACGTACGTGCCACAACTTCTTTATCCATTTTTTGCTTTCTGGGATATTTACCTGATACTGTAGACGAGCTTCTTCTGAACACAGCCGTCCCAAATATTGGGGTGGCTGTCTGTTTTTGATTTTAATTTCCGTAAGATATAGGATCATAAGTGGAAGTGCCATAGGCTGTGTTGCTTTGTTTCTTTCGTGTTTCAGGAAACACCATACACTTCTCCAGGGTGGCTGCTGGCAATTTACATCCTGCCAATCAGCATAACAAGGCTCCCTGTTCTCCATATCCTGTCCTACCTTTCTGGATTTTACACTTTTTTCAGATGGCCCTTTTGCCCGGGGGGCAGTGAGACTTCATTGTAGTGCAGATTCCCTTTACAGGCTTGCTTGTTTGGCCAAAAAGTTCCTATGCGTTTTTTCCTGAATATATTCAGGAAAAAACGCATACGCCCTTTTTGGCCAAGTGCATCATTGTCGACGTTCTTCCTCATTTCCTATGCTTTCAGGGTAATTCCAGTCTACCCCCTGCAATCGTTTTCCTGAAATTCTGCCCCGCTTTCAAGTCCCCTTCGCAGGCTTACTTCAATATATTTTTGGAGGATAGCTGTCATTTATAACTCTGCAGGTTTGTGAATTACAGTGCCCCTGAGCTCCTTTCTTCAACTCGCTTTCTTGTGAGCTGGGCACAAAACCGCAGGATTGCTTCAGGCCCTAATCTGTTTCTAGCAGGGCACGCTGAGCCTTTGTTTAATTCCTCTTCCTGGTGGGCAATGAGCGTTACATTTGCCCGTGCAGACACCTACAGCTAGTCTCTCATTGGTTCTCCCTATTCCTGTTCATCTTGCACAGAAATTGCAAGCTGTGCCAAAGAGGAGGTTAAAGGCACAGACTCTCCAAGCGGGGAGAGTGTTAGTAAAGCATCTGGAATGGTGAACCCGAGGACCAGGATACGAAAACGGAGATGCATTTTAAATCATTTCCCAATCATACGTTGGACGATACTCTGGGTTTCCCATGCAAGTTTTAGCTGGAGAAAGAATGCCTTGAACCTGGAGAGTTTTGACCCATGGAATGGGTACCATGCAGTATGACTTCAAATGGCCTGCATTTGCTCACCGAAACTCACCAATGCTATCAGCCTGACGTGTCCAGCCTTATGTCTCAACCAGCTCTGGGTGTAGATGTGGTCAATCCCGGTTTCATCACATGCCCTGAGTGAATTATTTAAGAGTTGCTCTCTATTTCACTGTCTTTGTGTTTGATTTCGAAATTTATTTTGATAATGGGATTTATCGGATTTTCACTGCTGCGTTTCGGCCGCTGTACACACGCTTGATTCTCTTACGGAGACATATATATCCATGGGTTTTAAGATTCTTCCTAGTCAGGTATATTCCTAGGCGTTGAATATGTGGTGTTGGGTCCATTTCGTTGAGCAAGGAGTAGGTCTTGTCTATTACATATTTGGCTTATGGAATGTTATCTGTGCTAATTTCAGTCTCTGGTTTTATGCAGCACCCCAAGGCACCTTTCCCCATAAGCAAGCACTAGTTGGTTTTCTAAATTTGAGACCCTGTTCTGTTTTGTAATTCAGTTCATGTGTAGTCAAGTTTACATTCCGTGTATTAGTGATATCTTATGATGTTTCGTTTTCTGTGTGACGTAGTTCACGTAGAAGCACCGTACCTGTATCCACTCACTATGCCGCTACGGGCCTGATGACACAGATTTCATTGCTGAGTGATATTGCATTGCACGTACGTGCCACAACTTCTTTATCCATTTTTGCTTTCTGGGATATTTACCTGGTACTGTAGACGAGCTTCTTGGGAACACAGCCGTCCCAAATATTGGGGTGGCTGTCTGTTTTTGATTTTAATTTCCGTAAGCTATAGGACCATAAGTGGAAGTGCCATAGGCTGTGTTGCTTTGTTTCTTACGTGTTTCAGGAAACACCATACACTTCTCCAGGGTGGCTGCTGGCAATTTACATCCTGCCAATCAGCATAACAAGGCTCCCTGTTCTCCATATCCTGTCCTACCTTTCTGGATTTTACACTTTTTTCAGATGGCCCTTTTGCCCGGGGGGCAGTGAGACTTCATTGTAGTGCAGATTTCCTTTACAGGCTTGCTTGGTTGGCCAAAAAGGGCGTATGCGTTTTTTCCTGAATATATTCAGGAAAAAACGCATACGCCCTTTTTGGCCAAGTGCATCATTGTCGACGTTCTGCCTCTTTTCCTATGCTTTCTGGGCAATTCCAGTCTACCCCCTGCAATCGTTTTTCGGAAATTCTGCCCCGCATTCCAGTCCCCTTCGCAGCCTTACTTCAATATATTTTTGGAGGATAGCTGTCATTTATAACTCTGCAGTTTTGTGAATTACAGTGCCCCTGGGCTCCTTTCTTCAACTCGCTTTCTGGTGAGCTGAGCCCAAAACCGCAGGATTGCTTCAGGCCCTAATCTGTTTCCGGCAGGGCATGCTGAGCCTTTGGTTAATTCCTCTTCCTGGTGGGAAATGAGCGTTACATTTGCCCGTGCAGACACCTACATCTAGTCTCACATTGCTTCTCCTATTCCTGTTCATCTTGCACAGAAATTGCAAGCTGTGCCAAATACGAGGTTAAAGGCACTGACTCTCCAAGCGGGGAGATTGTTAGTAAAGCATCTGGAATGGTGAACCCGAGGACCAGGATACGAAAACTGAGATGCATTTTAAATCGTTTCCCAATCACACGGTGAACCATACTGTGGGTTTCCCATGCATGTTTTAGCTGGAGGAAGAATCCCTTGAACCTGAAGAGTTGGGACCCATGGAATAGGTACCATGCAGTATGATTTCAAAGGGTCTGCATTTGCTCACCGAAACTCACCAATGCTATCAGCCTGAAGTGTCCAGCCTTATGTCTCACCCAGCTCTGGGTGTAGATGTGTTAAATCCCGGTTGCATCACATGCCCTGAGTGAATTATTTAAGAATAGCTCTCTATTTCACTGTCTTTGTGTTTTGTTTTGAAATTTATTTTGATAATGGGATTTATCGGATTTTCACTGCTGCGTTTATGCCGCTGTACATACGCTTCATTCTCTTACGGAGACATATATATCCATGGATTTTAAGATTCTTCCTAGTCAGGTATATTCCTAGGCGTTGGATATGTGGTGTTGAGTCCATTTCGTTGAGCAATGTGTAGGTCTTGTCTATTACATATTTGGCTTATGGAATGTTATCTGTGCTAATTTCAGTCCCTGGTTTTATGCAGCACCCTAAGGCACCTTTCCCCATAAGCAAGCACTAGTTGGTTTTCTAAATTTGAGTCCCTGTTCTGTTTTGTAATTCAGTTCATGTGTAGTCAAGTTTACATTCCGTGTATTAGTGATATCTTATGATGTTTCTTTTTCTGTGTGACGTAGTTCACGTAGAATCACCGTACCTGCATCCACTCACAATGCCGCTACGGGCCTGATTACAGAGATTTCATTGCTGAGAGATATTGCGTTGCAAGTACGTGCCGCAACTTCTTTATCCATTTTTTGCTTTCTGGGATATTTACCTGGTACTGTAGACGAGCTTCTTGGGAACACAGCCATCCCAAACTTTGGGGTGGCTCTCTGTTTTTGATTTTAATTTCCCTAAGCAATAGGACCATAAGTTCAATTGCCATAGGCTGTGTTGCTTTATTTCTTACGTGTTTCAGGAAACACCATACACTTCTCCAGGGTGGCTGTTCACAATTTACATCCTGCCAATCAGCATAACAAGGCTCCCTGTTCTCCATATCCTGTCCTACCTTTCTGGATTTTACACTTTTTTCAGATGGCCCTTTTGGCCGGGGGTCAGTGAGACTTCATTGTAGTGCAGATTTCATTTACAGGCTTGCTTGGTTGGCCAAAAAGGGCGTATGCGTTTTTTCCTGAATATATTCAGGAAAAAACGCATACGCCCTTTTTGGCCAAGTGCATCATTGTCGACGTTCTGCCTCTTTTCCTATGCTTTCAGGGCAATTCCAGTCTACCCCCTGCAATCGTTTTCCTGAAATTCTGCCCCGCTTTCCAGTCCCCTTCGCAGGCTTACTTCAATATATTTTTGGAGGATAGCTGTCATTTATAACTCTGCAGGTTTGTGAATTACAGTGCCCCTGAGCTCCTTTCTTCAACTCGCTTTCTTGTGAGCTGGGCACAAAACCGCAGGATTGCTTCAGGCCCTAATCTGTTTCCAGCAGGGCACACTGAGCCTTTGTTTAATTCCTCTTCCTGTTGGGAAATGAGCGTTACATTGGCCCGTGCAGACACCTACAGCTAGTCTCTCATTGGTTCTCCCTATTCCTGTTCATCTTGCACAGAAATTGCCAGCTGTGTCAAAGAGGAGGTTAAAGGCACTGACTCTCCAAGCGGGGAGAGTGTTAGTAAAGCATCTGGAATGGTGAACCCGAGGACCAGGATACGAAAACTGAGATGCATTTTAAATCGTTTCCCAATCACACGGTGGACGATACCCTGGGTTTCCCATGCATGTTTTAGCTGGAGGAAGAATGCCTTGAACCTGGAGAGTTGGGACCCATGGAAAGGGTACCATGCAGTATGACTTCAAAGGGTCTGCATTTGCTCACCGAAACTCACCAATGCTATCAGCCTGAAGTGTCCAGCCTTATGTCTCAACCAGCTCTGGGGGTAGATGTGGTCAATCCCGGTTGCATCACATGCCCTGAGTGAATTATTTAAGATTTGCTCTCTATTTCACTGTCTTTGTGTTTTGTTTTCAAAATTTATTTTGATAATGGGATTTATCGGATTTTCACTGCTGCATTTCGGCCGCTGTACACACGCTTGATTCTCTTACAGAGACATATATATCCATGGGTTTTAAGATTCTTCCTAGTCAGGTATATTCCTAGGCGTTGAATATGTGGTGTTGGTTCCATTTCGTTGAGCAAGGAGTAGGTCTTGTCTATTACATATTTGGCTTATGGAAAGTTATCTGTGCTAATTTCAGTCTCTGGTTTTATGCAGCACCGCAACGCACCTTTCCCCATAAGCAAGCACTAGTTGGTTTTCTAAATTTGAGACCCTGTTCTGTTTTGTAATTCAGTTCATGTGTAGTCAAGTTTACATTCCGTGTATTAGTGATATCTTATGATATTTCTTTTTCTGTGTGACGTAGTTCACGTAGAATCACCGTACCTGCATCCACTCACTATGCTGCTACGGGCCTGATGACACAGATTTCATTGCTGAGTGATATTGCATTGCACGTACGTGCCACAACTTCTTTATCCATTTTTGCTTTCTGGGATATTTACCTGGTACTGTAGACGAGCTTCTTGGGAACACAGCCGTCCCAAATTTTGGGGTGGCTGTTTTTGTTTTTAATTTCCGTAAGCTATAGGACCATAAGTGGAAGTGCCATAGGCTGCGTTGCTTTGTTTCTTACGTGTTTCAGGAAACACCATACACTTCTCCAGGGTGGCTGCTGGCAATTTACATCCTGCCAATCAGCATAACAAGGCTCCCTGTTCTCCATATCCTGTCCTACCTTTCTGGATTTTACACATTTTTCAGATGGCCCTTTTGCCCGGGGGGCAGTGAGACTTCATTGTAGTGCAGATTTCCTTTACAGGCTTGCTTGGTTGGCCAAAAAGGGCGTATGCGTTTTTTCCTGAATATATTCAGGAAAAAACGCATACGCCCTTTTTGGCCAAGTGCATCATTGTCGACGTTCTGCCTCTTTTCCTATGCTTTCTGGGCAATTCCAGTCTACCCCCTGCAATCGTTTTTCGGAAATTCTGCCCCGCTTTCCAGTCCCCTTCGCAGGCTTACTTCAATATATTTTTGGAGGATAGCTGTCATTTATAACTCTGCAGGTTTGTGAATTACAGTGCCCCTGAGCTCCTTTCTTCAACTCGCTTTCTTGTGAGCTGGGCACAAAACCGCAGGATTGCTTAAGGCCCTAATCTCTTTCCGGCAGGGCACGCTGAGCCTTTGGTTAATTCCTCTTCCTGGTGGGAAATGAGCGTTACATTTGCCCGTGCAGACACCTACAGCTAGTCTCTCATTGGTTCTCCGTATTCCTGTTCATCTTGCACAGAAATTGCAAGCTGTGCCAAAGAGGAGGTTAAAGGCACTGACTCTCCAAGCGGGGAGAGTTTTAGTAAAGCATCTGGAATTGTGAACCTGAGGACCAGGATACGAAAACTGAGATGCATTTTAAATCGTTTCCCAATCACACGGTGGACAATACTGTGGGTTTCCCATGCATGTTTTAGCTGGAGGAAGAATCCCTTCAACCTGAAGAGTTGGGACCCATGGAATAGGTACCATGCAGTATGACTTCAAAGGGTCTGCATTTGCTCACCGAAACTCACCAATGCTATCAGCCTGAAGTGTCCAGCCTTATGTCTCAACCAGCTCTGGGTGTAGATGTGTTAAATCCCGGTTGCATCACATGCCCTGAGTGAATTATTTAAGAATTGCTCTCTATTTCACTGTCTTTGTGTTTTGTTTTTGAAATTTATTTTGATAATGGGATTTATCGGATTTTCACTGCTGTGTTTATGCCGCTGTACACACGCTTGATTCTCTTACGGAGACATATATATCCATGGGTTTTAAGATTTTTCCTAGTCAGGTATATTCCTAGGCGTTGAATATGTGGTGTTGAGTCCATTTCGTTGAGCAAGGAGTAGGTCTTGTCTATTACATATTTGGCTTTTGGAATGTTATCTGTGCTAATTTCAGTGTCTGGTTTTATGCAGCACCCTAAGGCACCTTTCCCCATAAGCAAGCACTAGTTGGTTTTCTAAATTTGAGACCCTGTTCTGTTTTGTAATTCAGTTCATGTGTAGTCAAGTTTACATTCCGTGTATTAGTGATATCTTATGATGTTTCTTTTTCTGTATGACGTAGTTCACGTAGAATCACCGTACCTGCATCCACTCACTATGCCGCTACGGGCCTGATGACACAGATTTCATTGCTGAGTGATATTGCATTGTACGTACGTGCCACAACTTCTTTATCCATTTTTTGCTTTCTGGGATATTTACCTGGTACTGTAGACGAGCTTCTTGGGAACACAGCCGTCCCAAATATTGGGGTGGCTGTCTGTTTTTGATTTTAATTTCCGTAAGCTATAGGACCATAAGTGGAAGTGCCATAGGCTGTGTTGCTTTGTTTCTTACGTGTTTCAGGAAACACCATACACTTCTCCAGGGTGGCTGCTGGCAATTTACATCCTGCCAATCAGCATAACAAGGCTCCCTGTTCTCCATATCCTGTCCTACCTTTCTGGATTTTACACTTTTTTCAGATGGCCCTTTTGCCCGGGGGGCAGTGAGACTTCATTGTAGTGCAGATTTCCTTTAAAGGCTTGCTTGGTTGGCCTAAAAGGGCGTATGCGTTTTTTCCTGAATATATTCAGGAAAAAACGCATACGCCCTTTTTGGCCAAGTGCATCATTGTCGACGTTCTGCCTCTTTTCCTATGCTTTCAGGGCAATTCCAGTCTACGCCCTGCAATGGTTTTCCTGAAAATCTGCCCCGCTTTCAAGTCCCCTTCGCAGGCTTACTTCAATATATTTTTGGAGGATAGCTGTCATTTATAACTCTGCAGTTTTGTGAATTACAGTGCCCCTGAGCTCCTTTCTTCAACTCGCTTTCTTGTGAGCTGGGCACAAAACCGCAGGATTGCTTAAGGCCCTAATCTCTTTCCGGCAGGGCACGCTGAGCCTTTGGTTAATTCCTCTTCCTGGTGGGAAATGAGCGTTACATTTGCCCGTGCAGACACCTACAGCTAGTCTCTCATTGGTTCTCCGTATTCCTGTTCATCTTGCACAGAAATTGCAAGCTGTGCCAAAGAGGAGGTTAAAGGCACAGACTCTCCAAGCGGGGAGAGTTTTAGTAAAGCATCTGGAATTGTGAACCCGAGGACCAGGATACGAAAACTGAGATGCATTTTAAATCGTTTCCCAATCACACGGTGGACCATACTGTGGGTTTCCCATGCATGTTTTAGCTGGAGGAAGAATCCCTTGAACCTGAAGAGTTGGGACCCATGGAATAGGTACCATGCAGTATGACTTCAAAGGGTCTGCATTTGCTCACCGAAACTCACCAATGCTATCAGCCTGAAGTGTCCAGCCTTATGTCTCAACCAGCTCTGGGTGTAGATGTGTTAAATCCCGGTTGCATCACATGCCCTGAGTGAATTATTTAAGAATTGCTCTCTATTTCACTGTCTTTGTGTTTTGTTTTTGAAATTTATTTTGATAATGGGATTTATCGGATTTTCAACGCTGTGTTTATGCCGCTGTACACACGCTTGATTCTCTTACGGAGACATATATATACATGGGTTTTAAGATTCTTCCTAGTCAGGTATATTCCTAGGCGTTGAATATGTGGTGTTGAGTCCATTTCGTTGAGCAAGGAGTAGGTCTTGTCTATTACATATTTGGCTTTTGGAATGTTATCTGTGCTAATTTCAGTGTCTGGTTTTATGCAGCACCCTAAGGCACCTTTCCCCATAAGCAAGCACTAGTTGGTTTTCTAAATTTGAGACCCTGTTCTGTTTTGTAATTCAGTTCATGTGTAGTCAAGTTTACATTCCGTGTATTAGTGATATCTTATGATGTTTCTTTTTCTGTATGACGTAGTTCACGTAGAATCACCGTACCTGCATCCACTCACTATGACGCTACGGGCCTGATGACACAGATTTCATTGCTGAGTGATGTTGCATTGCCCGTAAGTGCCACAACTTCTTTATCCATTTTTTGCTTTCTGGGATATTTACCTGGTACTGTAGACGAGCTTCTTGGGAACACAGCCGTCCCAAATATTTGGGTGGCTGTCTGTTTTTGATTTTAATTTCCGTAAGCTATAGGACCATAAGTGGAAGTGCCATAGGCTGTGTTGCTTTGTTTCTTACGTGTTTCAGGAAACACCATACACTTCTCCAGGGTGGCTGCTGGCAATTTACATCCTGCCAATCAGCATAACAAGGCTCCCTGTTCTCCATATCCTGTCCTACCTTTCTGGATTTTACACTTTTTTCAGATGGCCCTTTTGCCCGGGGTCAGTGAGACTTCATTGTAGTGCAGATTTCCTTTACAGGCTTGCTTAGTTGGCCAAAAAGGGCGTATGCGTTTTTTCCTGAATATATTCAGGAAAAAACGCATACGCCCTTTTTGGCCAAGTGCATCATTGTCGACGTTCTGCCTCTTTTCCTATGCTTTCAGGGCAATTCCAGTCTATGCCCTGCAATGGTTTTCCTGAAAATATGCCCCGCTTTCAAGTCCCCTTCGCAGGCTTACTTCAATATATTTTTGGAGGATAGCTGTCATTTATAACTCTGCAGGTTTGTGAATTACAGTGCCCCTGAGCTCCTTTCTTCAACTCGCTTTCTTGTGAGCTGGGCACAAAACCGCAGGATGGCTTAAGGCCCTAATCTCTTTCCGGCAGGGCACGCTGAGCCTTTGGTTAATTCCTCTTCCTGGTGGGAAATGAGCGTTACATTTGCCCGTGCAGACACCTACAGCTAGTCTCTCATTGGTTCTCCGTATTCCTGTTCATCTTGCACAGAAATTGCAAGCTGTGCCAAAGAGGAGGTTAAAGGCACAGACTCTCCAAGCGGGGAGAGTGTTAGTAAAGCATCTGGAATGGTGAACCCGAGGACCAGGATACGAAAACGGAGATGCATTTTAAATCATTTCCCAATCATACGTTGGACGATACTCTGGGTTACCCATGCATGTTTTAGCTGGAGAAAGAATGCCTTGAACCTGGAGAGTTGGGACCCATGGAATGGGTACCATGCAGTATGACTTCAAAGGGTCTGCATTTGCTCACCGAAACTCACCAATGCTATCAGCCTGGAGTGTCCAGCCTTATGTCTCAATCAGCTCTGGGTGTAGATGTGGTCAATCCCGGTTGCATCACATGCCCTGAGTGAATTATTTAAGAATTGCTCTCTATTTCACTGTCTTTGTGTTTTGTTTTCGAAATTTATTTTGATAATGGGATTTATCGGATTTTCACTGCTGCGTTTCGGCCGCTGTACACACGCTTGATTCTCTTACGGAGACATATATATCCATGGGTTTTAAGATTCTTCCTAGTCAGGTATATTCCTAGGCGTTGAATATGTGGTGTTGGGTCCATTTCGTTGAGCAAGGAGTAGGACTTGTCTATTACATATTTGGCTTATGGAAAGTTATCTGTGCTAATTTCAGTCTCTGGTTTTATGCAGCACCCCAAGGCACCTTTTCCCATAAGCAAGCACTAGTTGGTTTTCTAAATTTGAGACCCTGTTCTGTTTTGTAATTCAGTTCATGTGTAGTCAATTTTCATTCCGTGTATTAGTGATATCTTATGATGTTTCTTTTTCTGTGTGACGTAGTTCACGTAGAATCACCGTACCTGCATCCACTCACTATGCCGCTACGGGCCTGATGACACAGATTTCATTGCTGAGTGATATTGCATTGTACGTACGTGCCACAACTTCTTTATCCATTTTTTGCTTTCTGGGATATTTACCTGATACTGTAGACGAGCTTCTTCTGAACACAGCCGTCCCAAATATTTGGGTGGCTGTCTGTTTTTGATTTTAATTTCCGTAAGATATAGGACCATAAGTGGAAGTGCCATAGGCTGTGTTGCTTTGTTTCTTACGTGTTTCAGGAAACACCATACACTTCTCCAGGGTGGCTGCTGGCAATTTACATCCTGCCAATCAGCATAACAAGGCTCCCTGTTCTCCATATCCTGTCCTACCTTTCTGGATTTTACACTTTTTTCAGATGGCCCTTTTGCCCGGGGGGCAGTGAGACTTCATTGTAGTGCAGATTTTCTTTACAGGCTTCCTTGTTTGGCCAAAAAGTTCCTATGCGTTTTTTCCTGAATATATTCAGGAAAAAACGCATACGCCCTTTTTGGCCAAGTGCATCATTGTCGACGTTCTTCCTCATTTCCTATGCTTTCAGGGTAATTCCAGTCTACCCCCTGCAATCGTTTTCCTGAAATTCTGCCCCGCTTTCAAGTCCCCTTCGCAGGCTTACTTCAATATATTTTTGGAGGATAGCTGTCATTTATAACTCTGCAGGTTTGTGAATTACAGTGCCCCTGAGCTCCTTTCTTCAACTCGCTTTCTTGTGAGCTGGGCACAAAACCGCAGGATTGCTTCAGGCCCTAATCTGTTTCTAGCAGGGCACGCTGAGCCTTTGTTTAATTCCTCTTCCTGGTGGGCAATGAGCGTTACATTTGCCCGTGCAGACACCTACAGCTAGTCTCTCATTGGTTCTCCCTATTCCTGTTCATCTTGCACAGAAATTGCAAGCTGTGCCAAAGAGGAGGTTAAAGGCACAGACTCTCCAAGCGGGGAGAGTGTTAGTAAAGCATCTGGAATGGTGAACCCGAGGACCAGGATACGAAAACGGAGATCCATTTTAAATCATTTCCCAATCATACGTTGGACGATACTCTGGGTTTCCCATGCATGTTTTAGCTGGAGAAAGAATGCCTTGAACCTGGAGAGTTTTGACACATGGAATGGGTACCATGCAGTATGACTTCAAAGGGCCTGCATTTGCTCACCGAAACTCACCAATGCTATCAGCCTGACGTGTCCAGCCTTATGTCTCAACCAGCTCTGGGTGTAGATGTGGTCAATCCCGGTTGCATCACATGCCCTGAGTGAATTATTTAAGAGTTGCTCTCTATTTCACTGTCTTTGTGTTTGATTTCGAAATTTATTTTGATAATGGGATTTATCGGATTTTCACTGCTGCGTTTCGGCCGCTGTACACACGCTTGATTCTCTTACGGAGACATATATATCCATGGGTTTTAAGATTCTTCCTAGTCAGGTATATTCCTAGGCGTTGAATATGTGGTGTTGGGTCCATTTCGTTGAGCAAGGAGTAGGTCTTGTCTATTACATATTTGGCTTATGGAATGTTATCTGTGCTAATTTCAGTCTCTGGTTTTATGAAGCACCCCAACGCACCTTTCCCCATAAGCAAGCACTAGTTGGTTTTCTAAATTTGAGACCCTGTTCTGTTTTGTAATTCAGTTCATGTGTAGTCAAGTTTACATTCCGTGTATTAGTGATATCTTATGATGTTTCTTTTTCTGTGTGACGTAGTTCACGTAGAAGCACCGTACCTGTATCCACTCACTATGCCGCTACGGGCCTGATGACACAGATTTCATTGCTGAGTGATATTGCATTGCACGTACGTGCCACAACTTCTTTATCCATTTTTGCTTTCTGGGATATTTACCTGGTACTGTAGACGAGCTTCTTGGGAACACAGCCGTCCCAAATATTGGGGTGGCTGTCTGTTTTTGATTTTAATTTCCGTAAGCTATAGGACCATAAGTGGAAGTGCCATAGGCTGTGTTGCTTTGTTTCTTACGTGTTTCAGGAAACACCATACACTTCTCCAGGGTGGCTGCTGGCAATTTACATCCTGCCAATCAGCATAACAAGGCTCCCTGTTCTCCATATCCTGTCCTACCTTTCTGGATTTTACACTTTTTTCAGATGGCCCTTTTGCCCGGGGGGCAGTGAGACTTCATTGTAGTGCAGATTTCCTTTACAGGCTTGCTTGGTTGGCCAAAAAGGGCGTATGCGTTTTTTCCTGAATATATTCAGGAAAAAACGCATACGCACTTTTTGGCCAAGTGCATCATTGTCGACGTTCTGCCTCTTTTCCTATGCTTTCTGGGCAATTCCAGTCTACCCCCTGCAATCGTTTTTCGGAAATTCTGCCCCGCTTTCCAGTCCCCTTCGCAGGCTTACTTCAATATATTTTTGGAGGATAGCTGTCATTTATAACTCTGCAGTTTTGTGAATTACAGTGCCCCTGGGCTCCTTTCTTCAACTCGCTTTCTGGTGAGCTGAGCCCAAAACCGCAGGATTGCTTCAGGCCCTAATCTGTTTCCGGCAGGGCATGCTGAGCCTTTGGTTAATTCCTCTTCCTGGTGGGAAATGAGCGTTACATTTGCCCGTGCAGACACCTACATCTAGTCTCACATTGCTTCTCCTATTCCTGTTCATCTTGCACAGAAATTGCAAGCTGTGCCAAATACGAGGTTAAAGGCACTGACTCTCCAAGCGGGGAGATTGTTAGTAAAGCATCTGGAATGGTGAACCCGAGGACCAGGATACGAAAACTGAGATGCATTTTAAATCGTTTCCCAATCACACGGTGAACCATACTGTGGGTTTCCCATGCATGTTTCAGCTGGAGGAAGAATCCCTTGAACCTGAAGAGTTGGGACCCATGGAATAGGTACCATGCAGTATGATTTCAAAGGGTCTGCATTTGCTCACCGAAACTCACCAATGCTATCAGCCTGAAGTGTCCAGCCTTATGTCTCACCCAGCTCTGGGTGTAGATGTGTTAAATCCCGGTTGCATCACATGCCCTGAGTGAATTATTTAAGAATAGCTCTCTATTTCACTGTCTCTGTGTTTTGTTTTGAAATTTATTTTGATAATGGGATTTATCGGATTTTCACTGCTGCGTTTATGCCGCTGTACATACGCTTCATTCTCTTACGGAGACATATATATCCATGGGTTTTAAGATTCTTCCTAGTCAGGTATATTCCTAGGCGTTGGATATGTGGTGTTGAGTCCATTTCGTTGAGCAATGTGTAGGTCTTGTCTATTACATATTTGGCTTATGGAATGTTATCTGTGCTAATTTCAGTCCCTGGTTTTATGCAGCACCCTAAGGCACCTTTCCCCATAAGCAAGCACTAGTTGGTTTTCTAAATTTGAGTCCCTGTTCTGTTTTGTAATTCAGTTCATGTGTAGTCAAGTTTACATTCCGTGTATTAGTGATATCTTATGATGTTTCTTTTTCTGTGTGACGTAGTTCACGTAGAATCACCGTACCTGCATCCACTCACAATGCCGCTACGGGCCTGATTACAGAGATTTCATTGCTGAGAGATATTGCGTTGCAAGTACGTGCCGCAACTTCTTTATCCATTTTTTGCTTTCTGGGATATTTACCTGGTACTGTAGACGAGCTTCTTGGGAACACAGCCGTCCCAAACTTTGGGGTGGCTCTCTGTTTTTGATTTTAATTTCCCTAAGCAATAGGACCATAAGTTCAATTGCCATAGGCTGTGTTGCTTTATTTCTTACGTGTTTCAGGAAACACCATACACTTCTCCAGGGTGGCTGTTCACAATTTACATCCTGCCAATCAGCATAACAAGGCTCCCTGTTCTCCATATCCTGTCCTACCTTTCTGGATTTTACACTTTTTTCAGATGGCCCTTTTGCCCGGGGGGCAGTGAGACTTCATTGTAGTGCAGACTTCCTTTACAGGCTTGCTTGGTTGGCCAAAAAGGGCGTATGCGTTTTTTCCTGAATATATTCAGGAAAAAACGCATACGCCCTTTTTGGCCAAGTGCATCATTGTCGACGTTCTGCCTCTTTTCCTATGCTTTCAGGGCAATTCCAGTCTACCCCCTGCAATCGTTTTCCTGAAATTCTGCCCCGCTTTCCAGTCCCCTTCGCAGGCTTACTTCAATATATTTTTGGAGGATAGCTGTCATTTATAACTCTGCAGGTTTGTGAATTACAGTGCCCCTGAGCTCCTTTCTTCAACTCGCTTTCTTGTGAGCTGGGCACAAAACCGCAGGATTGCTTCAGGCCCTAATCTGTTTCCAGCAGGGCACACTGAGCCTTTGTTTAATTCCTCTTCCTGTTGGGAAATGAGCGTTACATTGGCCCGTGCAGACACCTACAGCTAGTCTCTCATTGGTTCTCCCTATTCCTGTTCATCTTGCACAGAAATTGCCAGCTGTGTCAAAGAGGAGGTTAAAGGCACTGACTCTCCAAGCGGGGAGAGTGTTAGTAAAGCATCTGGAATGGTGAACCCGAGGACCAGGATACGAAAACTGAGATGCATTTTAAATCGTTTCCCAATCACACGGTGGACGATACCCTGGGTTTCCCATGCATGTTTTAGCTGGAGGAAGAATGCCTTGAACCTGGAGAGTTGGGACCCATGGAAAGGGTACCATGCAGTATGACTTCAAAGGGTCTGCATTTGCTCACCGAAACTCACCAATGCTATCAGCCTGAAGTGTCCAGCCTTATGTCTCAACCAGCTCTGGGTGTAGATGTGTTAAATCCCGGTTGCATCACATGCCCTGAGTGAATTATTTAAGAATTGCTCTCTATTTCACTGTCTTTGTGTTTTGTTTTTGAAATTTATTTTGATAATGGGATTTATCGGATTTTCACTGCTGTGTTTATGCCGCTGTACACACGCTTGATTCTCTTACGGAGACATATATATCCATGGGTTTTAAGATTCTTCCTAGTCAGGTATATTCCTAGGCGTTGAATATGTGGTGTTGAGTCCATTTCGTTGAGCAAGGAGTAGGTCTTGTCTATTACATATTTGGCTTTTGGAATGTTTTCTGTGCTAATTTCAGTCTCTGGTTTTATGCAGCACCCTAAGGCACCTTTCCCCATAAGCAAGCACTAGTTGGTTTTCTAAATTTGAGACCCTGTTCTGTTTTGTAATTCAGTTCATGTGTAGTCAAGTTTACATTCCGTGTATTAGTGATATCTTATGATGTTTCTTTTTCTGTATGACGTAGTTCACGTAGAATCACCGTACCTGCATCCACTCACTATGCCGCTACGGGCCTGATGACACAGATTTCATTGCTGAGTGATATTGCATTGCCCGTACGTGCCACAACTTCTTTATCCATTTTTTGCTTTCTGGGATATTTACCTGGTACTGTAGATGAGCTTCTTGGGAACACAGCCGTCCCAAATATTGGGGTGGCTGTCTGTTTTTGATTTTAATTTCCGTAAGCTATAGGACCATAAGTGGAAGTGCCATAGGCTGTGTTGCTTTGTTTCTTACGTGTTTCAGGAAACACCATACACTTCTCCAGGGTGGCTGCTGGCAATTTACATCCTGCCAATCAGCATAACAAGGCTCCCTGTTCTCCATATCCTGTCCTACCTTTCTGGATTTTACACTTTTTTCAGATGGCCCTTTTGCCCGGGGGGCAGTGAGACTTCATTGTAGTGCAGATTTCCTTTACAGGCTTGCTTGGTTGGCCAAAAAGGGCGTATGCGTTTTTTCCTGAATATATTCAGGAAAAAACGCATACGCCCTTTTTGGCCAAGTGCATCATTGTCGACGTTCTGCCTCTTTTCCTATGCTTTCAGGGCAATTCCAGTCTACGCCCTGCAATGGTTTTCCTGAAAATCTGCCCCGCTTTCAAGTCCCCTTCGCAGGCTTACTTCAATATATTTTTGGAGGATAGCTGTCATTTATAACTCTGCAGTTTTGTGAATTACAGTGCCCCTGATCTCCTTTCTTCAACTCGCTTTCTTGTGAGCTGGGCACAAAACCGCAGGATTGCTTAAGGCCCTAATCTCTTTCCGGCAGGGCACGCTGAGCCTTTGGTTAATTCCTCTTCCTGGTGGGAAATGAGCGTTACATTTGCCCGTGCAGACACCTACAGCTAGTCTCTCATTGGTTCTCCGTATTCCTGTTCATCTTGCACAGAAATTGCAAGCTGTGCCAAAGAGGAGGTTAAAGGCACTGACTCTCCAAGCGGGGAGAGTTTTAGTAAAGCATCTGGAATTGTGAACCCGAGGACCAGGATACGAAAACTGAGATGCATTTTAAATCGTTTCCCAATCACACGGTGGACCATACTGTGGGTTTCCCATGCATGTTTTAGCTGGAGGAAGAATCCCTTGAACCTGAAGAGTTGGGACCAATGGAATAGGTACCATGCAGTATGACTTCAAAGGGTCTGCATTTGCTCACCGAAACTCACCAATGCTATCAGCCTGAAGTGTCCAGCCTTATGTCTCAACCAGCTCTGGGTGTAGATGTGGTCAATCCCGGTTGCATCACATGCCCTGAGTGAATTATTTAAGAATTGCTCTCTATTTCACTGTCTTTGTGTTTTGTTTTTGAAATTTATTTTGATAATGGGATTTATCGGATTTTCAACGCTGTGTTTATGCCGCTGTACACACGCTTGATTCTCTTACGGAGACATATATATCCATGGGTTTTAAGATTCTTCCTAGTCAGGTATATTCCTAGGCGTTGAATATGTGGTGTTGAGTCCATTTCGTTGAGCAAGGAGTAGGTCTTGTCTATTACATATTTGGCTTTTGGAATGTTATCTGTGCTAATTTCAGTGTCTGGTTTTATGCAGCACCCTAAGGCACCTTTCCCCATAAGCAAGCACTAGTTGGTTTTCTAAATTTGAGACCCTGTTCTGTTTTGTAATTCAGTTCATGTGTAGTCAAGTTTACATTCCGTGTATTAGTGATATCTTATGATGTTTCTTTTTCTGTATGACGTAGTTCACGTAGAATCACCGTACCTGCATCCACTCACTATGACGCTACGGGCCTGATGACACAGATTTCATTGCTGAGTGATGTTGCATTGCCCGTACGTGCCACAACTTCTTTATCAATTTTTTGCTTTCTGGGATATTTACCTGGTACTGTAGACGAGCTTCTTGGGAACACAGCCGTCCCAAATATTTGGGTGGCTGTCTGTTTTTGATTTTAATTTCCGTAAGCTATAGGACCATAAGTGGAAGTGCCATAGGCTGTGTTGCTTTGTTTCTTACGTGTTTCAGGAAACACCATACACTTCTCCAGGGTGGCTGCTGGCAATTTACATCCTGCCAATCAGCATAACAAGGCTCCCTGTTCTCCATATCCTGTCCTACCTTTCTGGATTTTACACTTTTTTCAGATGGCCCTTTTGCCCGGGGTCAGTGAGACTTCATTGTAGTGCAGATTTCCTTTACAGGCTTGCTTGGTTGGCCAAAAAGGGCGTATGCGTTTTTTCCTGAATATATTCAGGAAAAAACGCATACGCCCTTTTTGGCCAAGGGCATCATTGTCGACGTTCTGCCTCTTTTCCTATGCTTTCAGGGCAATTCCAGTCTACGCCCTGCAATGGTTTTCCTGAAAATCTGCCCCGCTTTCAAGTCCCCTTCGCAGGCTTACTTCAATATATTTTTGGAGGATAGCTGTCATTTATAACTCTGCAGGTTTGTGAATTACAGTGCCCCTGAGCTCCTTTCTTCAACTCGCTTTCTTGTGAGCTGGGCACAAAACCGCAGGATGGCTTAAGGCCCTAATCTCTTTCTGGCAGGGCACGCTGAGCCTTTGGTTAATTCCTCTTCCTGGTGGGAAATGAGCGTTACATTTGCCCGTGCAGACACCTACAGCTAGTCTCTCATTGGTTCTCCGTATTCCTGTTCATCTTGCACAGAAATTGCAAGCTGTGCCAAAGAGGAGGTTAAAGGCACTGACTCTCCAAGCGGGGAGAGTTTTAGTAAAGCATCTGGAATTGTGAACCCGAGGACCAGGATACGAAAACTGAGATGCATTTTAAATCGTTTCCCAATCACACAGTGGACCATACTGTGGGTTTCCCATGCATGTTTTAGCTGGAGGAAGAATCCCTTCAACCTGAAGAGTTGGGACCCATGGAATAGGTACCATGCAGTATGACTTCAAAGGGTCTGCATTTGCTCACCGAAACTCACCAATGCTATCAGCCTGAAGTGTCCAGCCTTATGTCTCAACCAGCTCTGGGTGTAGATGTGTTAAATCCCGGTTGCATCACATGCCCAGAGTGAATTATTTAAGAATTGCTCTCTATTTCACTGTCTTTGTGTTTTGTTTTTGAAATTTATTTTGATAATGGGATTTATCGGATTTTCACTGCTGTGTTTATGCTGCTGTACACACGCTTGATTCTCTTACGGAGACATATATATCCATGGGTTTTAAGATTCTTCCTAGTCAGGTATATTCCTAGGCGTTGAATATGTGGTGTTGAGTCCATTTCGTTGAGCAAGGAGTAGGTCTTGTCTATTACATATTTGGCTTTTGGAATGTTATCTGTGCTAATTTCAGTCTCTGGTTTTATGCAGCACCCTAAGGCACCTTTCCCCATAAGCAAGCACTAGTTGGTTTTCTAAATTTGAGACCCTGTTCTGTTTTGTAATTCAGTTCATGTGTAGTCAAGTTTACATTCCGTGTATTAGTGATATCTTATGATGTTTCTTTTTCTGTGTGACGTAGTTCACGTAGAATCACCATACCTGCATCCACTCACTATGCCGCTACCGGCCTGATGACACAGATTTCATTGCTGAGAGATATTGCTTTGCATGTACGTGCCACAACTTCTTTATCCATTTTTTGCTTTCTGGGATATTTACCTGGTACTGTAGACGAGCTTCTTGGGAACACAGCCGTCCCAAACTTTGGGGTGGCTCTCTGTTTTTGATTTTAATTTCCCTAAGCAATAGGACCATAAGTGCAATTGCCATAGGCTGTGTTGCTTTATTTCTTACGTGTTTCAGGAAACACCATACACTTCTCCAGGGTGGCTGTTCACAATTTACATCGTGCCAATCAGCATAACAAGGCTCCCTGTTCTCCATATCCTGTCCTAACTTTCTGGATTTTACACTTTTTTCAGATGGCCCTTTTGCCCGGGGGGCAGTGAGACTTCATTGGAGTGCAGATTTCCTTTACAGGCTTGCTTGGTTGGCCAAAAAGGGCGTATGCGTTTTTTCCTGAATATATTCAGGAAAAAACGCATACGCCCTTTTTGGCCAAGTGCATCATTGTCGACGTTCTGCCTCTTTTCCTATGCTTTCAGGGCAATTCCAGTCTACCCCCTGCAATCGTTTTCCTGAAATTCTGCCCCGCTTTCAAGTCCCCTTCGCAGGCTTACTTCAATATATTTTTGGAGGATAGCTGTCATTTATAACTCTGCAGGTTTGTGAATTACAGTGCCCCTGTGCTCCTTTCTTCAACTCGCTTTCTTGTGAGCTGGGCACAAAACCGCAGGATTGCTTCAGGCCCTAATCTGTTTCCAGCAGGGCACACTGAGCCTTTGTTTAATTCCTCTTCCTGGTGAGAAATGAGCTTTACATTTGCCCGTGCAGACACCTACAGCTAGTCTCTCATTGGTTCTCCCTATTCCTGTTCATCTTGCACAGAAATTGCAAGCTGTGCCAAAGAGGAGGTTAAAGGCACTGACTCTCCAAGCGGGGAGAGTGTTAGTAAAGCATCTGGAATGGTGAACCCGAGGACCAGATAACGAAAACTGAGATGCATTTTAAATCGTTTCCCAATCACACCGTGGACGATACTCTCGGTTTCCCTTGCATGTTTTAGCTGGAGGAAGAATCCCTTGAACCTGGAGAGTTGGGACCCATGGAATGGGTACCATGCAGTATGACTTCAAAGGGTCTGAATTTGCTCACCGAAACTCACCAATGCTATCAGCCTGAAGTGTCCAGCCTTATGTCTCAACCAGCTCTGGGTGTAGATGTGGTCAATCCCGGTTGCATCACATGCCCTGAGTGAATTATTTAAGAATTGCTCTCTATTTCACTGTCTTTGTGTTTTGTTTTCGAAATTTATTTTGATAATGGGATTTATCGGATTTTCACTGCTGCGTTTCGGCCGCTGTACACACGCTTGATTCTCTTACGGAGACATATATATCCATGGGTTTTAAGATTCTTCCTAGTCAGGTATATTCCTAGGCGTTGAATATGTGGTGTTGGGTCCATTTCGTTGAGCAAGGAGTAGGTCTTGTCTATTACATATTTGGCTTATGGAAAGTTATCTGTGCTAATTTCAGTCTCTGGTTTTATGCAGCACCCCAAGGCACCTTTCCCCATAAGCAAGCACTAGTTGGTTTTCTAAATTTGAGACCCTGTTCTGTTTTGTAATTCAGTTCATGTGTAGTCAAGTTTACATTCCGTGTATTAGTGATATCTTATGATGTTTCTTTTTCTGTGTGACGTAGTTCACGTAGAATCACCGTACCTGCATCCACTCACTACGCCGCTACGGGCCTGATGACACAGATTTCATTGCTGAGTGATATTGCATTGTATGTACGTGCCACAATTTCTTTATCCATTTTTTGCTTTCTGGGATATTTACCTGATACTGTAGACGAGCTTCTTGTGAACACAGCCGTCCCAAATATTGGGGTGGCTGTCTGTTTTTGATTTTAATTTCCGTAAGCTATAGGACCATAAATGGAAGTGCCATAGGCTGTGTTGCTTTGTTTCTTACGTGTTTCAGGAAACACCGTACACTTCTCCAGGGTGGCTGCTGGCAAATTACATCCTGCCAATCAGCATAACAAGGCTCCCTGTTCTCCATATCCTGTCCTACCTTTCTGGATTTTACACTTTTTTCAGATGGCCCTTTTGCCCGGGGGGCAGTGAGACTTCATTGTAGTGCAGATTTCCTTTACAGGCTTGCTTGGTTGGCCAAAAAGGGCGTATGCGTTTTTTCCTGAATATATTCAGGAAAAAACGCATACGCCCTTTTTGTCCAAGTGCATCATTGTTGACGTTCTGCCTCTTTTCCTATGCTTTCAGGGCAATTCCAGTCTACGCCCTGCAATGGTTTTCCTGAAACTCTGCCCCGCTTTCAAATCCCCTTCGCAGGCTTACTTCAATATATTTTTGGAGGATAGCTGTCATTTATAACTCTGCAGGTTTGTGAATTACAGTGCCCCTGAGCTCCTTTCTTCAACTCGCTTTCTTGTGAGCTGGGCACAAAACCGCAGGATTGCTTTAGGCCCTAATCTTTTTCCGGCAGGGCACGCTGAGCCTTTGGTTAATTCCTCTTCCTGGTGGGAAATGAGCGTTACATTTGCCCGTGCAGACACCTACAGCTAGTCTCTCATTGGTTCTCCGTATTCCTGTTCATCTTGCACAGAAATTGCAAGCTGTGCCAAAGAGGAGGTTAAAGGCACTGACTCTCCAAGCGGGGAGAGTGTTAGTAAAGCATCTGGAATGATGAACCCGAGGACCAGGATACGAAAACTGAGATGCATTTTAAATCGTTTCCCAATCACACGGTGGACCATACTGTGGGTTTCCCATGCATGTTTTAGCTGGAGGAAGAATCCCTTGAACCTGAAGAGTTGGGACCCATGGAATAGGTACCATGCAGTATGACTTCAAAGGGTCTGCATTTGCTCACCAAAACTCACCAATGCTATCAGCCTGAAGTGTCCAGCCTTATGTCTCAACCAGCTCTGGGTGTAGCTGTGTTAAATCCCGGTTGCATCACATGCCCTGAGTGAATTATTTAAGAATTGCTCTCTATTTCACTGTCTTTGTGTTTTGTTTTCGAAATTTATTTTGATAATGGGATTTATCGGATTTTCACTGCTGCGTTTATGCCGCTGTACACACAGTTGATTCTCTTACGGAGACATATATATCCATGGGTTTTAAGATTCTTCCTAGTCAGGTATATTCCTAGGCGTTGAATATGTGGTGTTGAGTCCATTTCGTTGAGCAAGGAGTAGGTCTTGTCTATTACATATTTGGCTTTTGGAATGTTATCTGTGCTAATTTCAGTCTCTGGTTTTATGCAGCACCCTAAGGCACCTTTCCCCATAAGCAAGCAGTAGTTGGTTTTCTAAATTTGAGACCCTGTTCTGTTTTGTAATTCAGTTCATGTGTAGTCAAGTTTACATTCCGTGTATTAGTGATATCTTATGATGTTTCTTTTTCTGTGTGACGTAGTTCATGTAGAATCACCATTCCTGCATCCACTCACTATGCCGCTACCGGCCTGATGACACAGATTTCATTGCTGAGAGATATTGCATTGCACGTACGTGCCACAACTTCTTTATCCATTTTTTGCTTTCTGGGATATTTACCTGGTACTGTAGACGAGCTTCTTTGGAACACAGCCGTCCCAAACTTTGGGGTGGCTTTCTGTTTTTGATTTTAATTTCCCTAAGAAATAGGACCATAAGTGGAAGTGCCATAGGCTGTGTTGCTTTATTTCTTACGTGTTTCAGGAAACACCATACATTTCTCCAGGGTGGCTGTTCACAATTTACATCCTGCCAAACAGCATAACAAGGCTCCCTGTTCTCCATATCCTGTCCTACCTTTCTGGATTTTACACTTTTTTCAGATGGCCCTTTTGCCCGGGGGGCACTGAGACTTCATTGGAGTGCAGATTTCCTTTACAGGCTTGCTTGGTTGGCCAAAAAGGGCGTATGCGTTTTTTCCTGAATATATTCAGGAAAAAACGCATACGCCCTTTTTGGCCAAGTGCATCATTGTCGACGTTCTGCCTCTTTACCTATGCTTTCAGGGCAATTCCAGTCTACCCCCTGCAATCATTTTCCTGAAATTCTGCCCTGCTTTCCAGTCCCCTTCGCAGGCTTACTTCAATATATTTTTGGAGGATAGCTGTCATTTATAACTCTGCAGGTTTGTGAATTACAGTGCCCCTGAGCTCCTTTCTTCAACTCGCTTTCTTGTGAGCTGGGCACAAAACCGCAGGATTGCTTCAGGCCCTAATCTGTTTCCAGCAGGGCACACTGAGCCTTTGTTTAATTCCTCTTCCTGTTGGGAAATGAGCGTTACATTTGCCCGTGCAGACACCTACATCTAGTCTCTCATTGGTTCTCCCTATTCCTGTTCATCTTGCACAGAAATTTCAAGCTGTGCCAAAGAGGAGGTTAAAGGCACTGACTCTCCAAGCGGGGAGAGTGTTAGTAAAGCATCTGGAATGGTGAACCCGAGGACCAGGATACGAAAACTGAGATGCATTTTAAATCGTTTCCCAATCACACGGTGGACGATACTCTGGGTTTCCCATGCATGTTTTAGCTGGAGGAAGAATCCCTTGAACCTGGAGAGTTGGGACCCATGGAATGGGTACCATGCAGTATGACTTCAAAGGGTCTGCATTTGCTCACTGAAACTCACCAATGCTATCAGCCTGAAGTGTCCAGCCTTATGTCTCAACCAGCTCTGGGGGTAGATGTGGTCAATCCCGGTTGCATCACATGCCCTGAGTGAATTATTTAAGATTTGCTCTCTATTTCACTGTCTTTGTGTTTTGTTTTCGAAATTTATTTTGATAATGGGATTTATAGGATTTTCACTGCTGTGTTTCGGCCGCTGTACACACGCTTGATTCTCTTACAGAGACATATATATCCATGGGTTTTAAGATTTTTCCTAGTCAGGTATATTCTTAGGCGTTGAATATGTGGTGTTGGGTCCATTTCGTTGAGCAAGGAGTAGGTCTTGTCTATTACATATTTGGCTTATGGAAAGTTATCTGTGCTAATTGCAGTCTCTGGTTTTATGCAGCACACCAACGCACCTTTCCCCATAGGCAAGCACTAGTTGGTTTTCTAAATTTGAGACCCTGTTCTGTTTTGTAATTCAGTTCATGTGTAGTCAAGTTTACATTCCGTGTATTAGTGATATCTTATGATGTTTCTTTTTCTGTGTGACGCAGTTCACGTAGAATCACCGTACCTGCATCCACTCACTATGCCGCTACGGGCCTGATGACACAGATTTCATTGCGGAGTGATATTGCATTGCACGTACGTGCCACAACTTCTTTATCCATTTTTTGTTTTCTGGGATATTTACCTAGTACTGTAGACGAGCTTCTTGGGAACACAGCCGTCCCAAACTTTGGGGTGGCTCTCTGTTTTTGATTTTAATTTCCCTAAGCAATAGGACCATAAGTGCAATTGCCATAGGCTGTGTTGCTTTATTTCTTACGTGTTTCAGGAAACACCATACACTTCTCCAGGGTGGCTGTTCACAATTTACATCCTGCCAATCAGCATAACAAGGCTCCCTGTTCTCCATATCCTGTCCTACCTTTCTGGATTTTACACTTTTTTCAGATGGCCCTTTTGCCCGGGGGGTAGTGAGACTTCATTGGAGTGCAGATTTCCTTTACAGGCTTGCTTGGTTGGCCAAAAAGGGCGTATGCGTTTTTTCCTGAATATATTCAGGAAAAAACGCATACGCCCTTTTTGGCCAAGTGCATCATTGTCGACGTTGTGCCTCTTTTCCTATGCTTTCAGGGCAATTCCAGTCTACCCCCTGCAATCGTTTTCCTGAAATTCTGCCCCGCTTTCCAGTCCCCTTCGCAGGCTTACTTCAATATATTTTTGGTGGATAGCTGTCATTTATAACTCTGCAGGTTTGTGAATTACAGTGCCCCTGAGCTCCTTTCTTCAACTTGCTTTCTTGTGAGCTGAGCCCATAATCGCAGGATTGCTTCAGGCCCTAATCTGTTTCCGGCAGGGCACGCTGAGCCTTTGGTTAATTCCTCTTCCTGGTGGGAAATGAGCGTTACATTTGCCCGTGCAGACACCTACATGTAGTCTCTCATTGCTTCTCCTATTCCTGTTCATCTTGCACAGAAATTGCAAGCTGTGCCAAAGAGGAGGTTAAAGGCACTGACTCTCCAAGCGGGGAGAGTGTTAGTAAAGCATCTGGAATGGTGAACCCGAGGACCAGATAACGGAAACTGAGATGCATTTTAAATCGTTTCCCAATCACACGGTGGACGAAACTCTGGGTTTCCCATGCATGTATTAGCTGGAGGAAGAATGCCTTGAACCTGGAGAGTTGGGACCCATGGAATGGGTACCATAAAGTATGACTTCAAAGGGTCTGCATTGGCTCACCGAAACTCACCAATGCTATCAGCCTGAAGTGTCCAGCCTTATGTCTCAACCAGCTCTGGGTGTAGATGTGGTGAATCCCGGTTGCATCACATGGCTTGAGTGAATTATTTAAGAATTGCTCTCTATTTCACTGTCTTTGTGTTTTGTTTTTGAAATTTATTTTGATAATGGGATTTATCGGATTTTCACTGCTGCGTTTATGCCGCTGTACACACGCTTGATTCTCTTACGGAGACATATATATCCATGGGTTTTAAGATTCTTCTTAGTCAGGTATATTCCTAAGCCTTGAATATGTGGTGTTGAGTCCATTTCGTTGAGCAAGGAGTAGGTCTTGTCTATTACATATTTCGCTTATGGCATGTTATCTGTGCTAATTTCAGTCTCTGGTTTTATGCAGCACCCCAAGGCACCTTTCCCCATAAGCAAGCACTAGTTGCTTTTCTAAATTTGAGACCCTGTTCTGTTTTGTAATTCAGTTCATTTGTAGTCAAGTTTACATTCCGTGTATTAGTGATATCTTATGATGTTTCTTTTTCTGTGTGATGTAGTTCACGTAGAATCACCGTACCTGCATCCACTCACTATGCCGCTACGGGCCTGATGACACAGATTTCATTGCTGAGTGATATTGCATTGCACGTACGTGCCACAACTTATTTATCCATTTTTTGTTTTCTGGGATATTAACCTGG
Organism: Phocoena phocoena; assembly: GCF_963924675.1. Classification (NCBI taxonomy): domain Eukaryota; kingdom Metazoa; phylum Chordata; class Mammalia; order Artiodactyla; family Phocoenidae; genus Phocoena; species Phocoena phocoena. The sequence continues at coordinate 546,181 of NW_027077569.1, read as the reverse complement.
TACTATAGACGAGCTTCTAGGGAACACAGCCGTCCCAAACTTTGGGGTGGCTCTCTGTTTTTGATTTTAATTTCCCTAAGTAATAGGACCATAAGTGCAATTGCCATAGGCTGTGTTGCTTTATTTCTTACGTGTTTCAGGAAACACCATACACTTCTCCAGGGTGGCATTTCACAATTTACATCCTGCCAATCAGCATAACAAGGCTCCCTGTTCTCCATATCCTGTCCTAACTTTCTGGATTTTACACTTTTTTCAGATGGTCCTTTTGCCCGGGGGGGGGGCGCAGTGAGATTTCATTGTAGTGCAGATTTTCTTTACAGGCTTGCTTGGCTGGCCAAAAAGTGCGTATGCGTTTTTTCCTGAATATATTCAAGAAAAAACGCATGCACCATTTTTGGCCAAGTGCATCATTGTCGACGTTCTGCCTCTTTTCCTATGCTTTCAGAGCAATTCCAGTCTACCCCCTGCAATCGTTTTCCTGAAATTCTGCCCCGCTTTCAAGTCCCCTTCGCAGGCTTACTTCAATATACTTTTGGAAGATAACTGTCATTTATAACTCTGCAGGTTTGTGAATTACAGTGCCCCTGAGCTCCTTTCTTCAACTCGCTTTCTTGTGAGCTGGGCACAAAACCGCAGGATTGCTTCAGGCCCTAATCTGTTTCCAGCAGGGCACACTGAGCCTTTGTTTAATTCCTCTTTCTGGTGGGCAATGAGCGTTACATTTGCCCGTGCAGACACCTACAGCTAGTCTCTCATTGGTTCTCCCTATTCCTGTTCATCTTGCACAGAAATTGCAAGCTGTGCCAAAGAGGAGGTTAAAGGCACTGACTCTCCAAGCGGGGAGAGTGTTAGTAAAGCATCTGGAATGGTGAACCCGAGGACCAGGATACGAAAACTGAGATGCATTTTAAATCGTTTCCCAATCACACGGTGGACGATACTCTGGGTTTCCCATACATGATTTAGCTGGAGGAAGAATCCCTTGAACCTGGAGAGTTGGGACCCATGGAATGGGTACCATGCAGTATGACTTCAAAGGGTCTGCATTTGCTCACCGAAACCACCAATGCTATCAGCCTGAAGTGTCCAGCCTTATGTCTCAACCGGCTCTGGGTGTAGATGTGGTCAATCCCGGTTGCATCACATGCCCTGAGTGAATTATTTAAGAATTGCTCTCTATTTCACTGTCTTTGTGTTTTGTTTTCGAAATTTATTTTGATAATGGGATTTATCGGATTTTCACTGCTGCGTTTATGCCGCTGTACACACGCTTGTTTCTCTAACGGAGACATATATATCCATGGGTTTTAAGATTCTTCCTAGTCAGGTATATTCCTAGGCGTTGAATATGTGGTGTTGAGTCCATTTCGTTGAGCAAGGAGTAGGTCTTGTCTATTACATATTTGGCTTATGGAAAGTTATCTGTGCTAATTTCAGTCTCTGTTTTTATGCAGCACCCCAAGGCGCCTTTCCCCATAAGCAAGCGCTAGTTGGTTTTCTAAATTTGAGACCCTGTTCTGTTTTGTAATATATTTCATGTGTAGTCAAATTTACATTCCATGTATTAGTGATATCTTATGATGTTTCTTTTTCTGTGTGACGTAGTTCATGTAGAATCACCGTACCTGCATCCACTCACTATGCCGCTACGGGCCTGATGACACAGATTTCATTGCTGAGTGATATTGCATTGTACGTACGTGCCACAACTTCTTTATCCATTTTTTGCTTTCTGGGATATTTACCTGATACTGTAGACGAGCTTCTTGGGAACACAGCCGTCCCAAATATTGGGGTGGCTGTCTGTTTTTGATTTTAATTTCCGTAAGCTATAGGACCATAAGTGGAAGTGCCATAGGCTGTGTTGCTTTGTTTCTTACGTGTTTCAGGAAACACCATACACTTCTCCAGGGTGGCTGCTGGCAATTTACATCCTGCCAATCAGCATAACAAGGCTCCCTCTTCTCCATATCCTGTCCTACCTTTCTGGATTTTACACTTTTTTCAGATGGCCCTTTTGCCCGGGGGGCAGTGAGACTTCATTGTAGTGCAGATTTCCTTTACAGGCTTGCTTGGTTGGCCAAAAAGGGCGTATGCGTTTTTTCCTGAATATATTCAGGAAAAAACGCATACGTCCTTTTTGGCCAAGTGCATCATTGTCGACGTTCTGCCTCTTTTCCTATGCTTTCAGGGCAATTCCAGTCTACCCCCTGCAATCGTTTTCCTGAAATTCTGCCCCGCTTTCAAGTCCCCTTCGCAGGCTTACTTCAATATATTTTTGGTGGATAGCTGTCATTTATAACTCTGCAGGTTTGTGAATTACAGTGCCCCTGAACTCCTTTCTTCAACTCGCTTTCTTGTGAGCTGGGGATAAAACCGCAGGATTGCTTCAGGCCCTAATCTGTTTCTGGCAGCGCACGCTGAGCCTTTGGTTAATTCCTCTTCCTGGTGGGCAATGAGCGTTACATTTGCCCGTGCAGACACCTACAGCTAGTCTCTCATTGGTTCTCCCTATTCCTGTTCATCTTGCACAGAAATTGCCAGCTGTGCCAAACAGGAGGTTAAAGGCACTGACTCTCCAAGCTGGGAGAGTGTTAGTAAAGCATCTGGAATGGTGAACCCGAGGACCAGGATACGAAAACTGAGATGCATTTTAAATCGTTTCCCAATCACACGGTGGACCATACTGTGGGTTTCCCATGCATGTTTTAGCTGGAGGAAGAATCCCTTGACCCTGAAGAGTTGGGACCCATGGAATAAATACTATGCAGTATGACTTCAAAGGGTCTGCATTTGCTCACCGAAACTCACCAATGCTATCAGCCGGAAGTGTCCAGCCTTATGTCTCAACCAGCTCTGGGTGTAGATGTGGTCAATCCCGGTTGCATCACATGCCCTGAGTGAATTATTTAAGAATTGCTCTCTATTTCACTGTCTTTGTGTTTTGTTTTCGAAATTAATTTTGATAATGGGATTTATCGGATTTTCACTGCTGCGTTTCGGACACTGTAACACGCTTGATTCCCTTACGGAGACATATATATCCATGGGTTTTAAGATTCTTCCTAGTCAGGTATATTCCTAGGCGTTGAATATGTGGTGTTGGGTCCATTTCGTTGAGCAAAGAGTAGGTCTTGTCTATTACATATTTGGCTTATGGAATGTTATCTGTTCTAATTTCAGTCTCTGGTTTTATGCAGCACCCCAAGGCACCTTTCCCCATAAGCAAGCACTAGTTGGTTTTCTAAATTTTACACCCTGTTCTGTTTTGTAATTCAGGTCATGTGTAGTCAAGTTTACATTCCGTGTATTAGTGATATCTTATGATGTTTCTTTTTCTGTGTGACGTAGTTCACGTAGAATCACCGTACCTGCATCCACTCACTATGCCGCTACGGGCCTGATGACACAGATTTCATTGCTGAGTGATATTGCATTGCACGTACGTGCCACAACTTCTTTATCCATTTTTTGCTTTCTGGGATATTTACCTGGTACTGTAGACGAGCTTCTTGGGAACACAGCCGTCCCAAGCTTTGGGGTGGCTCTCTGTTTTTGATTTTAATTTCCCTAAGGAATAGGACCATAAGTGCAATTGCCATAGGCTGTGTTGCTTTATTTCTTACGTGTTTCAGGTAACACCATATACTTCTCCAGGGTGGCTGTTGGCAATTTACATCCTGCCAATCAGCATAACAAGGCTCCCTCTTCTCCATATCCTGTCCTACCTTTCTGGATTTTACACTTTTTTCAGATGACCCTTTTACCCGGGGGGCAGTGAGGTTTCATTGCAGTGCAGATTTCCTTTACAGGCTTGCTTGGTTGGCCAAATAGGGCGTATGCGTTTTTTCCTGAATATATTCAGGAAAAAACGCATACGCCCTTTTTGGCCAAGTGCATCATTTTCGACTTTCTGCCTCTTTTCCTATGCTTTCAGGGCAATTCCAGTCTACCCCCTGCAATCGTTTTCCTGAAATTCTGCCCCGCTTTCAAGTCCCCTTCGCAGGCTTACTTCAATATATTTTTGGAGGAAAGCTGTCATTTATAACTCTGCAGGTTTGTGAATTACAGTGCCCCTGAGCTCCTTTCTTCAACTCGCTTTCTTGTGAGCTGGGCACAAAACCACAGGATTGCTTCAGGCCCTAATCTGTTTCCAGCAGGGCACGCTGAGCCTTTGTTTAATTCATCTTCCTGGTGGGCAATGAGCGTTACATTTGCCCATGCAGACACCTATAGCTAGTCTCTCATTGTTTCTCCCTATTCCTGTTCATCTTGCACAGAAATTGCAAGCTGTGCCAAACAGGAGGTTAAAGGCACTGACTCTCCAAGTGGAGAGAGTGTTAGTAAAGATTCTGGAATGGTGAACCCGAGGACCAGAATACGAAAACTGAGATGCATTTTAAATCGTTTCCCAATCACACGGTGGATGATACTCTGGGTTTCCCATGCATGTTTTAGCTGGAGGAAGAATCCCTTGAACCTGGAGAGTTGGGACCCATGGAATGGGTACCATGCAGTATGACTTCAAAGGGTCTGCATTTGCTCACCGAAACTCACCAATGCTATCAGCCTGATGTGTCCAGACTTATGTCTCAACCAGCTCTGGGTGTAGATGTGGTCAATCCCGGTTGCATCACATGCCCTGAGTGAATTATTTAAGAATTGCTCTCTATTTCACTGTCTTTGCGTTTTGTTTTTGAAGTTTATTTTGATAATGGGATTTATCGGATTTTCACTGCTGCGTTTATACCGCTGTACACACGCTTCATTCTCTTACGGAGACATATAAATCCATGGGTTTTAAGATTCTTCCTAGTCAGGTATATTCCTAGGCGTTGAATATGTGGTGTTGAGTCCATTTCGTTGACCAAGGTGTAGGTCTTGTCTATTACATATTTGGCTTATGGAAAGTTATCTGTGCTAATTTCAGTCTCTGCTTTTATGGAGCACCCCAAGGCACCTTTCCCCATAAGCAAGCACTAGTTGTTTTTCTAAATTTGAGACCCTGTTCTGTTTTGTAATTCAGTTCATGTGTAGTCAAGTTTACATTCCATGTATTAGTGATATCTTATGATGTTTCTTTTTCTGTGTGACATAGTTCACGTAGAATCACCGTACCTGCATCCACTCACTATGCCGCTACGGGCCTGATGACACAGATTTCATTGCTGAGTGATATTTCATTGTACGTACGTGCCACAACTTCTTTATCCATTTTTTGCTTTCTGGGATATTTACCTGATACTGTAGACGAGCTACTTGTGAACACAGCCGTCCCAAACTTTGGGGTGGCTCTCTGTTTTTGATTTTAATTTCCCTAAGCAATAGGACCATAAGTGCAATTGCCATAGGCTGTGTTGCTTTGTTTCTTACGTGTTTCAGGAAACACCATACACTTCTCCAGGGTGGCTGCTGGCAATTTACATCCTGCCAATCAGCATAACAAGGCTCCCTGTTCTCCATATCCTGTCCTACCTTTCTGGATTTTACACTTTTTTCAGATGGCCCTCTTGTCCGGGGGGCAGTGAGACTTCATTGTAGTGCAGATTTCATTTACAGGCTTGCTTGGTTGGCCAAAAAGGGCGTATGCGGTTTTTCCTGAATATATTCAGGAAAAAACGCATACGCCCTTTTTGGCAAAGTGCATCATTGTCGACGTTCTGCCTCTTTTCCTATGCTTTCAGGGCAATTCCAGTCTACCCCCTGCAATGGTTTTCCTGAAACTCTGCCTCGCTTTCAAGTCCCCTTCGCAGGCTTACTTCAATATATTTTTGGAGGATAGCTGTCATTTATAACTCTGCAGGTTTGTGAATTACAGTGACCCTGAGCTCCTTTCTTCAACTCGCTTTCTTGTAAGCTGGGCACAAAACCGCAGGATTGCTTCAGGCCCTAATCTGTTTCCAGCAGGGCACACTGAGCCTTTGTTTAATTCCTCTTCCTGGTGGGCAATGAGCGTTACATTTGCCCGTGCAGACACCTACAGCTAGTCTCTCATTGGTTCTCCCTATTCCTGTTCATCTTGCACAGAAATTGCAAGCTCTGCCAAAGAGGAGGTTAAAGGCACTGACTCTCCAAGTGGGGAGAGTGTTAGTAAAGCATCTGGAATGTTGAACCCGAGGACCAGGATACGAAAACTGAGATGTATTTTAAATCGTTTCCCAATCACACGGTGGACCATACTCTGGGTTTCCCATGCATATTTTAGCTGGAGGAAGAATCCCTTGAACCTGGAGAGTTGGGACCCAAGGAATGGGTACCATGCAGTATGACTTCAAAGGGTCTGCATTTGCTCACCGAAACTCACCAATGCTATCAGCCTGAAGTGTCCAGCTTTATGTCTCAACCAGCTCTGGGTGTAGATGTGGTCAATCCCGGTTGCATCACATGCCCTGAGTGAATTATTTAAGAATTGCTCTCTATTTCACTGTCTTTGTGTTTTGTTTTCGAAATTTATTTTGATAATGGGATATATCGGATTTTCACTGCTGCATTTCGGCCGCTGTACACACGCTTGATTCTCTTACGGAGACATATATATCCATGGGTTTTAAGATTCTTCCTAGTCAGGTATATTCCTAGACGTTGAATATGTGGTGTTGAGTCCATTTCGCTGAGCAAGGAGTAGGTCTTGTCTATTACATATTTGGCTTATGGAAAGTTATCTGTGCTAATTTCAGTCTCGGGTTTTATGCAGCACCCCAAGGCACCTTTCCCCATAAGCAAGCACTGGTTGGTTTTCTAAATTTGAGACCCTGTTCTGTTTTGTAATTCAGTTCATGTGTAGTCAAGTTTACATTCCGTGTATTAGTGATATCTTATGATGTTTCTTTTTCTGTGTGACATAGTTCACGTACAATCACCGTACCTGCATCCACTCACTATGCCGCTACGGGCCTGATGACACAGATTTCATTGCTGAGTGATATTGCATTGCACGTACGTGCCACAACATCTTTATCCATTTTTTGCTTTCTGGGATATTTACCTGGTACTGTAGACGAGCTTCTTGTGAACACAGCCGTCCCAAACTTTGGGGTGGCTCTCTGTTTTTCATTTTAAATTCCCTATGCAATAGGACCATAAGTGTAATTGCCATAGGCTGTGTTGCTTTATTTCTTACGTGTTTCAGGAAACACCATACACTTCTCCAGGGTGGCTGTTGGCAATTTACATCCTGCCAATCAGCATAACAAGGCTCCCTGTTCTCCATATCCTGTCCTACTTTCTGGATTTTACACTTTTTTCAGATGGCCCTTTTGCCCGGGCAGCAGTGAGATTTCATTGTAGTGCAGATTTCCTTTACAGGCTTGCTTGGTTGGCCAAAAAGGGCGTATGCTTTTTTTCCTGAATATATTCATTAAAAATCGCATACGCCCTTTCTGGCCAAGTGCATCATTGTGGACGTTGTGCCTGTTTTCATCTGCTTTCAGGGCAATTCCAGTCTACCCCCTGCAATCGTTTTCCTGAAATTCTGCCCCGCTTTCAAGTCCCCTTCGCAGGCTTACTTCAATATATTTTTGGAGGATAGCTGTCATTTATAACTCTGCATGTTTGTGAATTACAGTGCCCCCGAGCTCCTTTCTCCAACTCGCTTTATTGTGAGCTGGGCACAAAACCGCAGGATTGCTTCAGGCCCTAATCTGTTTTCAGCAGGGCACGCTGAGCCTTTGTCTAATTCCTCTTCCTGGTCGGCAATGAGCATTACATTTGCCCGTGCAGACACCTACAGCTAGGCTCTCATTGGTTCTCCATATTCCTGTTCATCTTGCACAGAAATTGTAAGCTGTGCCAAACAGGAGGTTAAAGGCACTGACTCTCCAAGTGGGGAGAGTGTTAGTAAAGCATCTGGAATGGTGAACCCGAGGACCAGGATACGAAAACTGAGATGCTTTTTAAATCGTTTCCCAATCACACGGTGGACGATACTCTGGGTTTCCCATGCATGTTTTAGCTGGAGGAAGAATGCCTTGAACCTGGAGAGTTGGGACCCATGGAATGGGTACCATGCAGTATGACTTCAAAGGCTCTGCATTTGCTCACCAAAACTCACCAATGCTATCAGCCTGAAGTGTCCAGCCTCATGTCTCAACCAGCTCTGGGTGTAGATGTGGTCAATCCCGGTTGCATCACAAGCCCTGAGTGAATTATTTAAGAATTGCTCTCTATTACACTGTCTTTGTGTTTTGTTTTCGAAATTTATTTTGATAATGGGATTTATCGGATTTTCACTGCTGCGTTTCGGCCGCCGTACACACGCTTGATTCTCTTACGGAGACATATATATCCATGGGTTTTAAGATTCTTCCTAGTCATGTATATTCCTAGGCGTTGAATATGTGGTGTTGGGTCCATTTCGTTGAGCAAGGAGTAGGTCTTGTCTATTACATATTTGGCTTATGGAAAGTTATCTGAGCTAATTTCAGTCTCTGGTTTTATGCAGCACCCCAAGGCACCTTTCCCCATAAGCAAGCACTAGTTGGTTTTCCAAATTTGAGACCCTGTTCTGTTATGTAATTCAGTTCATGTGTAGTCAAGTTTGCATTCCGTGTATTAGTGATATCTTATGATGTTTCTTTTTCTGTGTGACGTAGTTCACGTAGAATCACCTTACCTGCATCCACTCACTATGCCGCTACGGGCCTGATGACACAGATTTCATTGCTGAGTGATATTGCATTGTACGTACGTGCCACAACTTCTTTATCCATTTTTTGCTTTCTGGTATATTTACCTGATACTGTAGACGAGCTTCTTGTGAACACAGCCGTCCCAAATATTGGGGTGGCTGTCTGTTTTTGATTTTAATTTCCGTAAGCTATAGGACCATAAGTGGAAGTGCCATAGGCTGTGTTGCTTTGTTTCTTACGTGTTTCAGGAAACACCATACACTTCTCCTGGGTGGCTGTTGGCAATTTACATCCTGCCAATCAGCATAACAAGGCTCCCTGTTCTCCATATCCTGTCCTACCTTTCTGGATTTTACACTTTTTTCAGATGGCCCTTTTGCCCGGGGGGCAGTGAGACTTCATTGTAGTGCAGATTTCCTTTACAGGCTTGCTTGGTTGGCCAAAAAGGGCGTATGCGTTTTTTCCTGAATATATTCAGGAAAAAACGCATACGCCCTTTTTGGCCAAGTGCATCATTGTCGACGTTCTGCCTCTTTTCCTATGCTTTCAGGGCAATTCCTGTCTACCCCTGCAATCGTTTTCCTGAAATTCTGCCCCGCTTTCAAGTCCCCTTCGCAGGCTTACTTCAATATATTTTTGGAGGATAGCTGTCATTTATAACTCTGCATGTTTGTGAATTACAGTGCCCCCGAGCTCCTTTCTCCAACTCGCTTTCTTTTGAGCTGGGCACAAAACCGCAGGATTGCTTCAGGCCCTAATCTGTTTTCAGCAGGGCACGCTGAGCCTTTGTCTAATTCCTCTTCCTGGTCGGCAATGAGCGTTACATTTGCCCGTGCAGACACCTACAGCTAGGCTCTCATTGGTTCTCCATATTCCTGTTCATCTTGCACAGAAATTGTAAGCTGTGCCAAACAGGAGGTTAAAGGCACTGACTCTCCAAGTGGGGAGAGTGTTAGTAAAGCATCTGGAATGGTGAACCCGAGGACCAGGATACGAAAATTGAGATGCTTTTTAAATCGTTTCCCAATCACACGGTGGACGATACTCTGGGTTTCCCATGCATGTTTTAGCTGGAGGAAGAATGCCTTGAACCTGGAGAGTTGGGACCCATGGAATTGGTACCATGCAGTATGACTTCAAAGGCTCTGCATTTGCTCACCAAAACTCACCAATGCTATCAGCCTGAAGTGTCCAGCCTTATGTCTCAACCAGCTCTGGGTGTAGATGTGGTCAATCCCGGTTGCATCACAAGCCCTGAGTGAATTATTTAAGATTTGCTCTCTATTTCACTGTCTTTGTGTTTTGTTTTCGAAATTTATTTTGATAATGGGATTTATCGGATTTTCACTGCTGCGTTTCGGCCGCTGTACACACGCTTGAATCTCTTACGGAGACATATATATCCATGGGTTTTAAGATTCTTCCTAGTCAGGTATATTCCTAGGCGTTGAATATGTGGTGTTGGGTCCATTTCGTTGAGAAAGGAGTAGGTCTTGTCTATTACATATTTGGCTTATGGAAAGTTATCTGTGCTAATTTCAGTCTCTGGTTTTATGCAGCACCCCAAGGCACCTTTTCCCATAGGCAAGCACTAGTTGGTTTTCTAAATTTGAGACCCTGTTCTGTTTTGTAATTCAGTTCATGTGTAGTCAAGTTTACATTCCGTGTATTAGTGATATCTTATGATGTTTCTTTTTCTGTGTGATGTAGTTCACGTAGAATCACCGTAACTGCATCTACTCACTATGCCGCTATGTGGGAAGCCGTTGTTCTGCCATGTCGCAGATAACACTTATCAGGGAGTAGCCCCAAGGCTATGTGCAAGGCTATGTGCCAGGCTATGTGCCACACATGCGCCACGACGAGCCAATATGCTAATGAAGGATCAGAATTGCAACCAATAAATTGTGAACAGCACATATCTTGTTGAGTTAACCAGCCAACCACAGGTTGAGTTAACCAGCCAACCACAGGTTGAGTTAACCAGCCAACCACAGGTTGCCACAGGTTATAGTGCATTATAAAAAGCCAGTGGGAACAAAGCTCGGGGTCTTCCTTCCATCTGTCTATAACCAAGCTGCACTCCAATAAAGTGTGATACGAGAAGAATCTAGCGTGTGGTGACTCGTCTTTCTGCTGGTCAGAAGCGGCTCGCCGCAAGTGGTGCCGAAACCCGGGAACTTCGCACCCTGCATGGGAGACCGATTCAGAACTCGACACACGGAGTGGACCGTCGGTGAGTAGTCCAGGTATGTTTTTTTCACTTTAATAAGTTGTTTGTTTAGAAAAGTGAAAATATAGGGACTACAGTAGATAGGCCTAAGACTCCTAGGAAAAGGAGAGAAAAACAAACAGAAAAATCGGATCCAAGAGAAAAACAAACAGAAAAATCGGATGCAACGCCAGGATTGTATCCACTTTTAGATGAATTTAAAGCGCTTTATTTGTCTCAGGATGAGTTGAATCCCAAGGAGGAGGCGGATCTGGAAGCTATGCTGGATTTAATTATAGAAGGAAAGGTATTTTCCGGTCTGGTTGATACTGGGGCTGATCGCAATATTATTACTGCCACCTACTGGCCAAAATCCTGGCCTTTACAGACCTCCTCTCAGACCTTACAGGGTTTAGGATATGCCAAAGCACCCCAAATTAGCTCAAAAACACTGACTTGGCATTTTGAAAATCAGAGGGGGAAATTTCAACCCTTTGTGGTTGAAGGATTGCCACTTAATCTATGGGGAAGGGATGTGCAAAGCCAGATGAAATTAAAACTTACTAATGATTATTCCGAGACTGCACAGCAAATGCTGCTTAGGTCTGGTTTTATACCAGGCAGAGGGATAAAGAAAAATTTACAAGGTATTGCTACTCCTATAGAAGCTCAGGGAAACCCCAATCGCAGGGGGCTGGGTTTTTCTCAGGGGTCACTGAGTTTATGATTCCTATTACATGGAAGACCACGATGCCCGTGTGGATTCCTCAGTGGCCGTTGTCTAAGGAGAAATTGGAAGCAGCGTCGCAACTTGTGGAAGAACAATTACAATTGGGACACTTGGAACCCTCTCAATCACCCTGGAATACTCCTATTTTTGTTATTAAGAAAAAATCAGGGAAGTGGCGCTTGCTCCATGATTTAAGAGCAATAAATCAACAAATGCAAGTTATGGGACCCATACAGCGCGGTCTACCGGCCTTGACAGCCATCCCGCAAGGGTGGCCTGTTATAGCTGTTAATATAAAAGATTGTTTTTTCTCTATCCCATTGAATAAGAAAGACAAAAAGAAGTTTGCCTTTACATTACCCTCAATTAATCATGAAAGACCTGATAAAAGGTATCAATGGGTCGTGCTTCCTCAGGGTATGGCCAATAGCCCCACCATGTGCCAGCTTTATGTTGACACTGCCTTACAGCCAGTACGGGAGAAGTTCCCGGATGTTAAAATCATTCATTACATGGATGATGTTTTGCTGTCAGCCCCTAGCATGACACTGCTTGAACAGGTTTTAGGAGATTTATCAATGAATTTGGAGACTAGAGGTTTATATTTGGCCCCTGAAAAAATTCAAAAGGGAGATTCTATTAGTTTTTTGGGAGCCGTTATAAATAAGACCACAATAATACCTCAGAAAATTGAAATTAGAACTAATCATTTAACAACTTTGAATGATTTTCAGAAATTGCTTGGGGATATTAATTGGCTTCGACCGTATTTGAGTCTGACTCGCTTTGAACTACAGCCTTTGTTTGCTGTATTGGAAGGTAATCCTGATCTTAATTCCCCGCGTCAGATGACCCCCGAGGCCCAAACAACTCTTCAGAAGGTGGAACAGGCTCTTATGAAAGCACAATTACAGCGTTATAACAATGCCTTGTCTATTTGGATGTGTGTTCTTCCAACCTTAGGATTTCCAACAGGTGTTCTTTGGCAAGATGGGCCTTTGCTTTGGATTCATACCAAGTCTCTGGGGATGAAGACGCTGTCTCACTATCCATCTATGGTTGCTGAGGTTGCCTTCTTGGGTATTAAACAATGTGTTTCCGCCTTTGCAATGTTGCCGGAAAAACTTGTAGTTCCCTATACTAAAGATCAAATAGAAATATTAACTGCCACTACCTCTGAGTGGTCTATACTTATGTATACCTTTTCTGGAATTATTGATAACCACTTGCCCAAGAGTGAAATTTTGAAATTCGTTATCCAGCAACCTGTCATTTTTCCAAGGGTCACTGTAGAGCGACCACTAAATGATGCCCTGACCATTTATACGGACGGATCAAAATCCGGAAAAGGAGCTTATATGGTTCAGGGTCAGCATCCTGTCGTTATAGACTATCGACCTGATGCTCCTCAAGTGGTGGAACGTCATGTGGTTTTGGAAGTTTTTCAACGATTTCAAGAACCTTTTAATTTGATCTCTGATTCATTGTACGTGGTTAATGCAGTGAAACATCTTGCAGTGACCCCCCATATTCGCTCATCCAACACAGTGGCATCCTTGTTGGCCGGGATAAGGTTTCAGATATTGCGCCGCCAACACCCCTTTTATGTTACCCATATACGGGCTCATTCCCTGTTGCCTGGTCCAATGGCAAAAGCCAATGAACAAGTTGATATGGCAACGCGTGTTTTCTTATCCTTGGATCAAAAGCAGCAAGCACAAGAATTTCATGAGCTATATCATGTATCATCTGCAGTGTTGAGAAAGAAGTTTTTCATTACTAGAGCCGAGGCCAGACATATTGTTAAGTCTTGTTCCACTTGTGCCCAATTTTTGCCGGCCCAAAAGACTGGTGTGAATCCCAGAGGTTTGTCCCCAAACGAGCTGTGGCAAATGGATGTCACTCATGTTCCCTCCTTTGGGAAGCTCCAGTATGTTCATGTGTCTGTGGATACCTATTCCAGGGTGGTACATGCTACCCCTCTCTCTGGAGAACGGGTTCAACATGTTATTACTCATTGCCTTGAAGCCTGGGCAGCCTGGGGCAAGCCTGCTACACTAAAGACAGATAACGGCCCAGCTTATAGTTCCAAGAGCTTTGCTCTCTTTTGTCAAAAAATGCAAATAGAACATGTTACGGGCCTGCCTTACAATCCACAAGGCCAAGGTATAATAGAGCGAACTAATCGCACACTTAAAGAATTGCTTTTAAAACAAAAAGGGGGAATAGCGGAGAATTGCACCCCGAAGCAGAAATTGTCGCTTGCCTTATTTACTCTTAATTTTTTAAATTTACATGATGAGAAAGAAACTTCTGCTGAACGCCATACTATACATGAACAAAAGGAACATGGTATAGTGATGTGGAAAGATGTATTGACCAATCGATGGAAAGGCCCGGATCGCGTTGTTGCGCGGTCCAGGGGATCTCTTTGTGTTTTTCCGCAGGATCAAGATCCAATTTGGGTCCCAACAAGATTAACAAGAGTCGTGGAAGAGGATCCCAAGGGCGATGCAGGGCGCTCAAGGGATGATGCTGAGCTGGATGGTGTTGATGAGCCTTTCCCTACTCAAGGCGGAGGACAAGATGCCCTGAACCGGAGCAGGGAGATTGGCACTTTCCTGGGAGGAAATTGGTCCCGAGAGGCTGAATTGATGCTGTTAAACCAGAAGATACAGATTAAGACTTTAAATGCTACTAGGCTATACCCCGTTACGCTTGGGGACTTTACTACCTGGCTGTCCTCTACCTTTACTTTCTTTAAGGAGTGGGTCAATGTAGGGATGTTTGCAGTGTGTTGCATGGCGGGACTTGTGGTGTGCCTGTGGTTGATATGTCGTTTGCGAACTCGGACAAAGCGAGATAAGATGTTGTTCACGCAGGCATTGGTGGCCATTAGTCAAGGCGACTCCCCTGGCGCCTGGCTCTCCATCTTGAACGACCCGTAGTGATTGCCCTTGCACAAAAAGGTTTATGACCATTGCACTTTTGATGGGAATCACGAGGCAACATCAGCTCCTGCACTCCGCGGTCTGTATGGACATTGCACGACGGGGAGGGTGATGAGCCAGCTTCTCGAACTAGCTCTTGCTCAGCGAGCATCCCATGGGGTGAGCGTTTGTGCGGGCATTGTTCGAGTTCAGCTCCTGGGTCTAAGAAAACAAAAAGGGGGAGATGTGGGAAGCCGTTGTTCTGCCATGTCGCAGATAACACTTATCAGGGAGTAGCCCCAAGGCTATGTGCCAGGCTATGTGCCACACATGCGCCACGACGAGCCAATATGCTAATGAAGGATCAGAATTGCAACCAATAAATTGTGAACAGCACATATCTTGTTGAGTTAACCAGCCAACCACAGGTTGAGTTAACCAGCCAACCACAGGTTGAGTTAACCAGCCAACCACAGGTTGCCACAGGTTATAGTGCATTATAAAAAGCCAGTGGGAACAAAGCTCGGGGTCTTCCTTCCATCTGTCTATAACCAAGCTGCACTCCAATAAAGTGTGATACGAGAAGAATCTAGCGTGTGGTGACTCGTCTTTCTGCTGGTCAGAAGCGGCTCGCCGCACCGCTACGGGCCTGATGACACAGATTTCATTGCTCAGTGATATTGCATTGTACGTACGTGCCACAACATCTTTATCCATTTTTTGCTTTCTGGGATATTTACCTGATACTGTAGACGAGCTTTTGTGAACACAGCCGTCCCAAATATTGGGGTGGCTGTCTGTTTTTGATTTTAATTTCCGTAAGCTATAGGACCATAAGTGGAAATGCCATAGGCTGTGTTGCTTTGTTTCTTACGTGTTTCAGGAAACACCATACACTTCTCCAGGGTGGCTGCTGGCAATTTACATCCTGCCAATCAGCATAACAAGGCTCCCTGTTCTCCATATCCTGTCCTACCTTTCTGGATTTTACACTTTTTTCAGATGGCCCTCTTGCCCGGGGGGCAGTGAGACTTCATAGTAGTGCAGATTTCCTTACAGGCTTGCTTGGTTGGCCAAAAAGGGCGTATGCGTTTTTTCCTGAATATATTCAGGAAAAAACGCATACGCCCTTTTTGGCCAAGTGCATCATTGTCGACGTTGTGCCTATTTTCCTATGCTTTCAGGGCAGTTCCAGTCTACCGCCTGCAATCGTTTTCCTGAAATTCTTCCCCGATTTCAAGTCCCCTTCGCAGGCTTACTTCAATATACTTTTGGAAGATAGCTGTCATTTATAACTCTGCAGGTTTGTGAATTACAGTGCCCCTGAGCTCCTTTCTTCAACTCGCTTTCTTGTGAGCTGGGCACAAAACCGCAGGATTGCTTCAGGTCCTAAACTGTTTCCAGCAGGGCACACTGAGCCTTTGTTTAATTCCTCTTCCTGGTAGGCAATGAGCGTTACATTTGCCCGTGCAGACACCTACAGCTAGTCTCTCATTGGTTCTCCCTATTCCTGTTCATCTTGCACAGAAATTGCATGCTGTGCCAAAGAGGAGGTTAAAGGCACTGACTCTCCAAGCGGGGAGAGTGTTAGTAAAGCATCTGGAATGGTGAACCGGAGGACCAGGATACGAAAACTGAGATGCATTTTAAATCGTTTCCCAATCACACGGTGGACGATACGCTGGGTTTCCCATGCATGTTTTAGCTGGAGGAAGGATCCCTTGAACCTGGAGAGTTGGGACCCATGGAATGGGTACCATGCAGTATGACTTCAAAGGGTCTGCATTTGCTCACCGAAACTCACCAATGCTATCAGCCTGAAGTGTCCAGCCTTATGTCTCAACCAGCTCTGGGTGTAGATGTGGTCAATCCCGGTTGCATCACATGCCCTGAGTGAATTATATAAGAATTGCTCTCTATTTCACTGTCTTTGTGTTTTGTTTTCGAAATTTATTTTGATAATGGGATTTATCAGATTTTCACTGCTGCGTTTCGGCCGCTGTACACACGTTTGATTCTCTTACCTAGACATATATATCCATGGGTTTTAAGATTCTTCCTAGTCAGGTATATTCCTAGTCGTTGAATATGTGGTGTTGGGTCCATTTCGTTGAGCAAGGAGTAGGTCTTGTCTATTACATATTTGGCTTATGGAAAGTTATCTGTGCTAATTTCAGTCTCTGGTTTTATGCAGCACCCCAAGGCACCTTTCCCCATAAGCAAGCACTAGTTGGTTTTCTAAATTTGAGACCCTGTTCTGTTTTGTAATTCAGTTCATGTGTAGTCAAGTTTACATTCCGTGTACTAGTGATATCTTATGATGTTTCTTTTTCTGTGTGACGTAGTTCACGTAGAATCACCGTACCTGCATCCACTCACTATGCCGCTACGGGCCTGATGACACAGATTTCAATGCTGAGTGATATTGCATTGTACGTACGTGCCACAATTTCTTTATCCATTTTTTGCTTTCTGGGATATTTACCTGATACTGTAGACGAGCTTCTTGTGAACACAGCCGTCCCAAATATTGGGGTGGCTGTCTGTTTTTGATTTTAATTTCCGTAAGCTATAGGACCATAAGTGGAAGTGCCATAGGCTGTGTTGGTTTGTTTCTTACGTGTTTCAGGAAACACCATACACTTCTCCAGGGTGGCTGCTGGCAATTTACATCCTGCCAATCAGCATAACAAGGCTCCCTGTTCTCCATATCCTGTCCTACCTTTCTGGATTTTACACTTTTTTCAGATTGCCCTTTTGCCCGGCGGGCACTCAGACATCATTGTAGTGCAGATTTCTTTAAAGGCTTGCTTGGTTGGCCAAAAAGGGCGTATGCGTTTTTTCCAGAATATATTCAGGAAAAAACGCATACGCCCTTTTTGGCCAAGTGCATCATTTTCGACGTTGTGCCTCTTTTCCTATGCTTTCAGGGCAATTCCAGTCTACCCCCTGCAATCGTTTTCCTGAAATTCTGCCCCCTTTCAAGTCCCCTTCGCAGGCTTACTTCAATATATTTTTGGAGGATAGCTGTCATTTATAACTCTGCAGGTTTGTGAATTACAGTGCCCCTGAGCTCCTTTCTTCAACTCGCTTTCTTGTGAGCTGGGCACAAAACCGCAGGATTGCTTCAGGCCCTAATCTGTTATCAGCAGGGCATGCTGAGCCTTTGTTTAATTCCTCTTCCTGGTGGGAAATGAGCGTTATATTTGCCAGTGCAGACACCTACAGCTAGTCTCTCATTGGTTCTCCCTATTCCTGTTCATCTTGCACAGAATTTGCAAGCTGTGCCAAACAGGAGGTTAAAGGCACTGACTCTGCAAGCGGGGAGAATGTTAGTAAAGCATCTGGAATGGTGAAGCCGAGGAGCAGGATACGAAAACTGAGATGTATTTTAAATCGTTTCCCAATCACACGGTGGACCATACTCTGGGTTTCCCATGCATGTTTTAGCTGGAGGAAGAATGCCTTGAACCTGGAGAGTTGGGACCCATGGAATGGATACCATGCAGTATGACTTCAAAGGGTCTGCATTTGCTCACCGAAACTCACCAATGCTATCAGCCTGAAGTGTCCAGCCTTATGTCTCAACCAGCTCTGGGTGTAGATGTGGTCAATCCCTGTTGCATCACATGCCCTGAGTGAATTATTTAAGAATTGCTCTCTATTTCACTGTCTTTTTGTTTTGTTTTCGAAATTTATTTTGATAATGGGATTTATCGGATTTTCACTGCTGCGTTTCGGCTGCTGTACACATGCTTGATTCTCTTACAGAGACATATATATCCATGGGTTTTAAGATTCTTCCTAGTCAGGTATATTCCTAGGCGTTGAATATGTGGTGTTGGGTCCATTTCGTTGAGCAAGGAGTAGGTCTTGTCTATTACATATTTGGCTTATGGAAAGTTATCTGTGCTAATTTCAGTCTCTGGTTTTATGCAGCACCCCAAGGCACCTTTCCCCATAAGCAAGCACTATTTGGTTTTCTAAATTTGAGACCCTGTTCTGTTTTGTAATTCAGTTCATGTGTAGTCAAGTTTACATTCCGTGTATTAGTGATATCTTATGATGTTTCTTTTTCTGTGTGACGTAGTTCACGTAGAATCACCGTACCTGCATCCACTCACTATGCCGCTACGGTCCTGATGACACAGATTTCATTGCTGCGTGATATTGCATTGTACGTACGTGCCACAACTTCTTTATCCATTTTTTGCTTTCTGGGATATTTACCTGATACTGTAGACGAGCTTCTTGTGAACCCAGCCGTCCCAAATACTGGGGTGGCTGTCTGTTTTTGATTTTAATTTCCGTAAGCTATAGGACCATAAGTGGAAGTGCCATAGGCTGTGTTGCTTTGTTTCTTTCGTGTTTCAGGAAACACCATACACTTCTCCAGGGTGGCTGCTGGCAATTTACATCCTGCCAATCAGCATAACAAGGCTCCCTGTTCTCCATATCCTGTCCTACCTTTCTGGATTTTACACTTTTTTCAGATTGCCCTTTTGCCCGGCAGTCAGTCAGACATCATTGTAGTGCAGATTTCCTTTACAGGCTTGCTTGGTTGGCCAAAAAGTGCGTATGCTTTTTTTTCTGAATATATTCAGGAAAAAACGCATATGCCCTTTTTGGCCAAGTGCATCATTTTCGACGTTGTGCCTCTTTTCCTATGCTTTCAGGGCAATTCCAGTCTACCCCCTGCAATCGTTTTCCTGAAATTCTGCCCCGCATTCAAGTCCCCTTCGCAGGCATACTTCAATATATTTTTGGAGGATAGCTGTCATTTATAACTCTGCAGGTTTGTGAATTACTGTGCCCCTGAGCTCCTTTCTTCAACTCGCTTTCTTGTGAGCTGGGCACAAAACCGCAGGATTGCTTCAGGCCCTAATCTGTTTTCAGCAGGGCACGCTGAGCCTTTGTTTAATTCCTCTTCCTGGTGGGAAATGAGCGTTACATTTGCCCGTGCAGACACCTACAGCTAGTCTCTCATTGGTTCTCCCTATTCCTGTTCATCTTGCACAGAAATTGCAAGCTGTGCCAAACAGGAGGTTAAAGGCACTGACTCTCCAAGCGGGGTGAGTGTTAGTAAAGCATCTGGAATTGTGAAGCCGAGGACCAGGATACGAAAACTGAGATGCATTTTAAATCGTTTCCCAATCACACGGTGGACCATAATGTGGGTTTCCCATGCATGTTTTAGCTGGAGGAAGAATCCCTTGAACCTGGAGAGTTGGGACCCATGGAATGAGTACCATGCAGTATGACTTCAAAGGGTCTGCATTTGCTCACCGAAACTCACCAATGCTATCAGCCTGAAGTGTCCAGCCTTATGTCTCAACCAGCTCTGGGTGTAGATGTGGTCAATCCCGGTTGCATCACATGCCCTGAGTGAATTATTTTAGAATTGCTCTCTATTTCACTGTCTTTGTGTTTTGTTTTCGAAATTTATTTTGATAATGGGATTTATCGGATTTTCACTGCTGCGTTTCGGCCGCTGTACACACGCTTGATTCTCTTACGGAGACATATATATCCATGGGTTTTAAGATTCTTCCTAGTCAGGTATATTCCTAGGCGTTGAATATGTGGTGTTGAGTCCATTTCGTTGAGCAAGGAGTAGGTCTTGTCTATTACATATTTGGCTTATGGAATGTTATCTGGGCTAATTTCAGTCTCTGGTTTTATGCAGAACCCCAATGCACCTTTCCCCATAAGCAAGCACTAGTTGGTTTTCTAAATTTGAGACCCTGTTTTGTTTTGTAATTCAGTTCATGTGTAGTCAAGTTTACATTCCGTGTATTAGTGATATCTTATGATGTTTCTTTTTCTGTGTGACGTAGTTCACGTAGAATCACCGTACCTGCATCCACTCACTATGCCGCTACGGGCCTGATGACACAGATTTCATTGCTGAGTGATATTGTATTGCACGTACGTGCCACAATTTCTTTATCCATTTTTTGCTTTCTGGGATATTTACCTGGTATTGTAGACGAGCTTCTTTGGAACACAGCCGTCCCAAATATTGGGGTGGCTCTCTGTTTTTGATTTTAATTTCCCTAAACAATAGGACCATAAGTGCAATTGCCATAGGCTGTGTTGCTTTATTTCTTACGTGTTTCAGGAAACACCATACACTTCTCCAGGGTGGCTGTTGGCAATTTACATCCTGCCAATCAGCATAACAAGGCTCCCTGTTCTCCATATCCTGTCCTAACTTTCTAGATTTTACACTTTTTTCAGATGGCCCTCTTGCCCGGGGGGCAGTGAGACTTCATTGTAGTGCAGATTTCCTTTACAGGCTTGCTTGGTTGGCCAAAAAGGGCGTATGCGTTTTTTCCTGAATATATTCAGGAAAAAACGCATACGCCCTTTTTGGCCAAGTGCATCACTGTCGACGTTGTGCCTATTTTCCTATGCTTTCAGGGCAATTCCAGTCTACCACCTGCAATCGTTTTCCTGAAATTCTGCCCCGCTTTCAAGTCCCCTTCGCAGGCTTACTTCAATATACTTTTGGAAGATAGCTGTCATTTATAACTCTGCAGGGTTGTGAATTACAGTGCCCCTGAGCTCCTTTCTTCAACTCGCTTTCTTGTGAGCTGGGCACAAAACCGCAGGATTGCTTCAGGCACTAATCTGTTTCCAGCAGGGCACACTGAGCCTTTGTTTAATTCCTCTTCCTGGTGGGCAATGAGTGTTACATTTGCCCGTGCAGACACCTACAGCTAGTCTCTCACTGGTTCTCCTTATTCCTGTTCATCTTGCACAGAAATTGCAAGCTGTGCTAAAAAGGAGGTTAAATGCACTGACTCTCCAAGCGGGGATAGTGTTAGTAAAGCGTCTGGAATGGTGAACCCGAGGACCAGGATACAAAAACTGAGATGCATTTTTAATCATTTCCCAATCACACGGTGGACGATACTCTGGGTTTCCCATGCATGTTTTAGCTGGAGGAAGAATCCCGTGAACCTGGAGTGTTGGGACCCATGGAATGGGTACCATGCAGTATGACTTCATAGGGTCTGCATTTACTCACTGAACCTCACCAATGCTATCAGCCTGAAGTGTCCAGCCTTATGTCTCAACCAGCTCTGGGTGTAGATGTGGTCAATCCCGGTTGCATCACATGCCCTGAGTGAATCATTTAAGAATTACTCTCTATTTCACTGTCTTTGTGTTTTATTTTTGAAATTTATTTTGATAATGGGATTTATCGGATTTTCACTGCTGCGTTTCGGCCGATATACACACCCGCTTGATTCTCTTACGGAGACATATATATCCATGGGTTTTAAGATTCTTCCTAGTCAGGTATAGTCCTAGGCGTTGAATATGTGGTGTTGGGTCCATTTCGTTGAGCAAGTAGTAGGTTTTTCTATTACATATTTGGCTTATGGAAAGTTATTTGTGCCAATTTCAGTCTCTGGTTTTATGCAGCACCCCAACGCACCTTTCCCCATAAAAAAACACTAGTTGGTTTTCTAAATTTGAGACCCTGTTCTGTTTTGTAATTCAGTTCATGTGTAGTCAAGTTTACATTCCGTGTATTAGTGATATCTTATGATGTTTCTTTTTCTGTGTGACGTAGTTCACGTAGAATCACCGTACCTGCATGCACTCAGTATGCCGCTATGGGCCTGATGACACAGATTTCATTGCTGAGTGATATTGCATTGTACGTACGTGCCACAACTTCTTTATCCATTTTTTGCTTTCTGGGATATTTACCTGATACTTTAGACGAGCTCCTTGTGAACACAGCCGTCCCAAATATTGGGGTGGCTGTCTGTTTTTGATTTTAATTTCCGTAAGCTATAGGACCATAAGTGGAAGTGCCATAGACTGTGTTGCTTTGTTTCTTATGTGTTTCAGGAAACACCATACACTTCTCCAGGCTGGCTGCTGGCAATTTACATCCTGCCAATCAGCATAACAAGGCTCACTGTTCTCCATATCCTGCCATACCTTTCTGGATTTTCCACTATTTTCAGATGGCCGTTTTGCCAGGGGGGCAGTGAGACTGCATTGTAGTGCAGATTTCCTTTACAGGCTTGCTTGGTTGGCCAAAAAGTGCGTATGCATTTATTCCTGAATATATTCAGGAAAAAACGCATACGCACTTTTTGGCCAAGTGCATCATTGTCGACGTTGTGCCTCTTTTCCTATGCTTTCAAGGCAATTCCAGTCTACCCCCTGCAATCGTTTTCCTGTAATTCTGCCCCTCTTTCCAGTCCCCTTCGCAGGCTTACTTCAATATATTTTTGGAGGATAGCTGTCATTCATAACTCTGCAGGTTTGTGAATTACAGTGCCCCTGAAGTCCTTTCTTCAACTCGCTTTCTTGTGAGCTGGGCAAAAAACCGCAGGATTGCTTCAGGCCCTAATCTGTTTCCAGCAGGGCACGCTGAGCCTTTGGTTAATTCCTCTTCCTGGTGGGAAATGAGCGTTACATTTGCCCGTGCCGACACCTACATCTAGTCTCTCATTGCTTCTCCTATTCCTGTTCATCTTGCACAGAAATTGCAAGCTGTGCCAAATACAAGGTTAAAGGCACTGACTCTCCAAGCGGGGAGAGTGTTAGTAAAGCATCTGGAATGGTGAACCCGAGGACCAGGATACGAAAACTGAGATGCATTTTAAATCGTTTCCCAATCACACGTGGACGATACTCTGGGTTTCCCATGCATGTTTTAGCTGGAGGAAGAATCCCTTGGACCTGGAGTGTTGGGACCCATTGAATGGGTACCATGCAGTATGACTTCAAAGGGTCTGCATTTGCTCACCGAAACTCACCAATGCTATCAGCCTGAAGTGTCCAGCCTTATGTCTCAACCAGCTCTGGGTGTAGATGTGGTCAATCCCGGTTGCATCACATGCCCTGAGTGAATTATTTAAGAATTGCTCTCTATTTCACTGTCTTTGTGTTTTGTTTTCGAAATTTATTTTGATAATGGGATTTATCGGATTTTCACTCCTGAGTTTTGGCCGCTGTACACACGATTGATTCTCTTACGGAGACATATATATCCATGGGTTTTAAGATTCTTCCTAGACAGGTATATTCCTAGGCGTTGAATATGTGGTGTTGGGTCCATTTCGTTGAGCAAGGAGTAGGTCTTGTCTATTACATATTTGGCTTATGGAAAGTTATCTGTGCTAATTTCAGTCTCTGGTTTTATGCAGCACCCGAAGGCACCTTTCCCCATAAGCAAGCACTAGTTGGTTTTCTAAATTTGAGACCCTGTTCTGTTTTGTAATTCAGTTCATGTGTAGTCAAGTTTACATTCCGTGTATTAGTGATATCTTATGATGTTTCTTTTTCTGTGTGACGTAGTTCACGTAGAATCACCGTACCTGCATCCACTCACTATGCCGCTACGGGCCTGATGACACAGATTTCATTGCTGAGTGATATTGCATTGTATGTACGTGCCACAACTTCTTTATCCATATTTTGCTTTCTGGGATATTTACCTGATACTGTAGACGAGCTTCTTGTGAACACAGCCGTCCCAAATATTGGGGTGGCTGTCTGTTTTTGATTTTAATTTCCGTAAGCTATAGGACCATAAGTGGAAGTGCCATAGGCTGTGTTGCTTTGTTTCTTACGTGTTTCAGGAAACACCATACACTTCTCCAGGGTGGCTGCTGGCAATTTACATCCTGCCAATCAGCATAACAAGGCTCCCTGTTGTCCATATCCTGTCCTACCTTTCTGGATTTTACACTTTTTTCAGATGGCCCTTTTGCCCGGGGGGCAGTGAGACTTCATTGTAGTGCAGATTTCCTTTACAGGCTTGCTTGGTTGGCCAAAAAGAGCGTATGCGTTTTTTCCTGAATATATTCAGGAAAAAACGCATACGCCCTTTTTGGCCATGTGCATCATTGTCAACGTTCTGCCTCTTTTCCAATGCTTTCAGGGCAATTCCAGTCTACCCCCTGCAATCGTTTTCCTGAAATTCTGCCCCGCTTTCCAGTCCCCTTCGCAGGCTTACTTCAATATATTTTTGGAGGATAGCTGTCATTTATAACTCTGCATGTTTGTGAATTACAGTGCCCCTGAGCTCCTTTCTTCAACTCGCTTTCTTGTGAGCTGGGCACAAAACCGCAGGATTGCTTCAGGCCCTAAACTGTTTTCAGCAGGGCATGCTGAGCCTTTGTTTAATTCCTCTTCCTGGTCGGCAATGAGCGTTACATTTGCCCGTGCAGACACCTACAGCTAGTCTCTCATTGGTTCTCCTTATTACTGTTCATCTTGCACAGAAATTGCAAGCTGTGCCACAGAGGAGGTTAAAGACACTGACTCTCCAAGCGGGGAGAGTGTTAGTAAAGCATCTGGAATGGTGAACCCGAGGACCAGGATACGAAAACTGAGATGCATTTTAAATCATTTCCCAATCACACGGTGGACGATACTCTGGGTTTCCCATGCATGTTTTAGCTGGAGGAAGAATCCCTTGAACCTGGAGAGTTGGGACCCATGGAATGGGTACCATGCAGTATGACTTCAAAGGGTCTGCATTTGCTCACCGAAACTCACCAATGCTATCAGCCTGAAGTGTCCAGCCTTATGTCTCAACCAGCTCTGGTTGTAGATGTGCTAAATCCCGGTTGCATCACATGCCCTGAGTGAATTATTTAAGAATTGCTCTCTATTTCACTGTCTTTGTGTTTTGTTTTCGAAATTTATTTTGATAATGGGATTTATCGGATTTTCACTGCTGCGTTTCAGCCGCTGTACACACGCTTGATTCTCTTACGGAGACATATATATCCATGGGTTTTAAGATTCTTCCTAGTCAGGTATATTCCTAGGCGTTGAATATGTGGTGTTGGGTCCATTTCGTTGAGCAAGGAGTAGGTCTTGTCTATTACATATTTGGCTTATGGAAAGTTATCTGTGCTAATTTCAGTCTCTGGTTTTATGCAGCACCCCAACACACCTTTCCCCATAAGCAAGCACTAGTTGGTTTTCTAAATTTGAGACCCTGTTCTGTTTTGTAATTCAGTTCATGTGTAGTCAAGTTTACATTCCGTGTATTAGTGATATCTTATGATGTTTCTTTTTCTGTGTGACGTAGTTCACGTAGAATCACCGTACCTGCATCCACTCACTATGCCGCTACGGGCCTGATGACACAGATTTCATTGCTTAGTGACATTGCATTGCACGTACGTGTCACAATTTCTTTATCCATTTTTTGCTTTCTGGGATATTTACCTGGTACTGTAGACGAGCTTCTTGTGAACACAGCCGTCCCAAACGTTGGGGTGGCTCTCTGTTTTTGATTTTCATTTCCCTAAGGAATAGGACCATAAGTGGAAGTGCCATAGGCTGTGTTGCTTTGCTTCTTACGTTTTTCAGGAAACACCATACACTTTTCCAGGGTGGCTGCTGGCAATTTACATCCTGCCAATCAGCATAACAAGGCTCCCTGTTCTCCATATCCTGTCCTACCTTTCTGGATTTTACACTTTTTTCAGATGGCCCTCTTGCCCGGGGGGCAGTGAGACTTCATTTTAGTGCAGATTTCCTTTACAGGCTTGCTTGTTTGGCCAAAAAGGGCGTATGCGTTTTTTCCTGAATATATTCAGGAAAAAACGCATACGCCCTTTTTGGCCAAGTGCATCATTGTCGACATTCTGCCTCTTTTCCTATACTTTCAGGGCAATTCCAGTCTACCCCCTGCAATCGTTTTCCTGAAATTCTGCCCCGCTTTTAAGTCCCCTTCGCAGGCTTACTTCATTATACTTTTGGAAGATAGCTGTCATTTATAACTCTGCAGGTTTGTGAATTACAGTGCCCCTGAGCTCCTTTCTTCAACTCGCTTTCTTGTGAGCTGGGCACAAAACCGCAGGATTGCTTCAGGCCCTAATCTGTTTCCAGCAGGGCACAATGAGCCTTTGTTTAATTCCTCTTCCTGGTGGGCAATGAGCGTTACATTTGCCCGTGCAGACACCTACAGCTAGTCTCTCATTGGTTCTCCCTATTCCTGTTCATCTTGCACAGAAATTGCAAGCTGTGCCACAGAGGAGGTTAAAGGCACTGACTCTCCAAGCGGGGAGAGTGTTAGTAAAGCATCTGGAATGGTGAACCCGAGGACCAGGATACGAAAACTGAGATGCATTTTAAATCGTTTCCCAATCACACGTGGACGACACTCTGGGTTTCCCATGCATGTTTTAGCTGGAGGAAGAATCCCTTGGACCTGGAGAGTTGGGACCCATTGAATGGGTACCATGCAGTATGACTTCAAAGGGTCTGCATTTGCTCACCGAAACTCACCAATGCTATCAGCCTGAAGTGTCCAGCCTTATGTCTCAACCAGCTCTGGGTGTAGATGTGGTCAATCCCGGTTGCATCACATGCCCTGAGTGAATTATTTAAGAATTGCTCTCTATTTCACTGTCTTTGTGTTTTGTTTTCGAAATTTATTTTGATAATGGGATTTATCGGATTTTCACTGCTGCCTTTCGGCCGCTGTACACACCCTTGATTCTCTTACGGAGACATATATATCCATGGGTTTTAAGATTCTTCCTAGTCAGGTATATTCCTAGGCGTTGAATATGTGGTGTTGGGTCCATTTCGTTGAGCAAGGAGTAGGTCTTGTCTATTACATATTGGGCTTATGGAAAGTTATCTGTGCTAATTTCAGTCTCTGGTTTTATGCAGCACCCCAAGGCACCTTTCCCCATAAGCAAGCACTAGTTGGTTTTCTAAATTTGAGACCCTTTTCTATTTTGTAATTCAGTTCATGTGTAGTCAAGTTTACATTCCGTGTATTCGTGATATCTTATGATGTTTCTTTTTCTGTGTGACGTAGTTCACGTAGAATCACCGTACCTGCATCCACTCACTATGCCGCTATGGGCCTGATGACACAGATTTCATTGCTGAGTGATATTGCATTGTACGTACGTGCCACAAGTTCTTTATCCATTTTTTGCTTTCTGGGATATTTGCCTGATACTGTAGACGAGCTTCTTGTGAACACAGCCGTCTCAAATATTGGGGTGGCTGTCTGTTTTTGATTTTAATTTCCGTAAACTATAGGACCATAAGTGGAAGTGCCATAGGCTGTGTTGCTTTGTTTCTTTCGTGTTTCAGGAAACACAATACACTTCTCCAGGGTGGCTGCTGGCAATTTACATCCTGCCAATCAGCATAACAAGGCTCCCTGTTCTCCATATCCTGTCCTACCTTTCTGGATTTTACACTTTTTTCAGATGGCCCTTTTGCCAGGGGGGCAGTGAGACTTCATTGTAGTGCAGATTTCATTTACAGGCTTGCTTGGTTGGCCAAAAAGGGCGTATGCGTTTTTTCCTGAATATATTCAGGAAAAAACACATACGCCCTTTTTGGCCAAGTGCATCATTGTCGACGTTCTGCCTCTTTTCCTATGCTTTCAGGGCAATTCCAGTCTACCCCCTGCAATCGTTTTCCTGAAATTCTGCCCCGCTTTCAACTCCCCTTCGCAGGCTTACTTCAATATATTTTTGGAGGATAGCTGTCATTTATAACTCTGCAGGTTTGTGAATTACAGTGCCCCTGAGCTCCTTTCTTCAACTCGCTTTCTTGTGAGCTGGGCACAAAACCACAGGATTGCTTCAGGCCCTAATCTGTTTCCGGCAGGGCACGCTGAGCCTTTGGTTAATTCCTCTTCCTGGTGGGAAATGAGCGTTACATTTGCCGGTGCAGACACCTACAGCTAGTCTCTCATTGGTTCTCCCTATTCCTGTTCATTTTGCACAGAAATTGCAAGCTGTGCCAAAGAGGAGGTTAAAGGCACTGACTCTCCAAGCGGGGAGAGTGTTAGTAAAGCATCTGGAATGGTGAACCCGAGGACC
This sequence comes from Phocoena phocoena, assembly GCF_963924675.1. Taxonomy (NCBI): domain Eukaryota; kingdom Metazoa; phylum Chordata; class Mammalia; order Artiodactyla; family Phocoenidae; genus Phocoena; species Phocoena phocoena. Next base: position 517,832 of record NW_027077569.1, on the reverse strand, counting down.
AGGATACGAAAACTGAGATGCATTTTAAATCATTTCCCAATCACATGGTGGACGATACTCTTGGTTTCCCATGCATGTTTTAGCTGGAGGAAGAATCCCTTGAACCTGGAGAGTTGGGACCCATGGAATGGGTACCATGCAGTATGACTTCAAAGGGTCTGCATTTGCTCACCGAAACTCACCAATGCTATCAGCCTGAAGTGTCCAGCCTTATGTCTCAACCAGCTCTGGGTGTAGATGTGTTAAATCCCGGTTGCATCACATGCCCTGAGTGAATTATTTAAGAATTGCTCTCTATTTCACTGTCTTTATGATTTTTTTTTGAAATTTATTTTGATAATGGGATTTATCGGATTTTCACTGCTGCGTTTATGCCGCTGTACACACGCTTGATTCTCTTACGGAGACATATATATCCATGGGTTTTAAGATTCTTCCTAGTCAGGTATATTCCTAGGCGTTGAATATGTGGTGTTGGGTCCATTTCGTTGAGCAAGGAGTAGGTCTTGTCTATTACATATTTGGCTTATGGAAAGTTATCTGTGCTAATTTCAGTCTCTGGTTTTATGAAGCACCCCAACGCACCTTTCCCCATAAGCAAGCACTAGTTGGTTTTCTAAATTTGAGACCCTGTTCTGTTTTGTAATTCAGTTCATGTGTAGTCAAGTTTACATTCCGTGTATTAGTGATATCTTATGATGTTTCTTTTTCTGTGTGACGTAGTTCACGTAGAATCACCGTACCTGCATCCACTCACTATGCCGCTACGGGCCTGATGACACAGATTTCATTGCTGAGTGATATTGCATTGTACGTACGTGCCACAACTTCTTTATCCATATTTTGCTTTCTGGGATATTTACCTGTTACTGTAGACGAGCTTCTTGTGAACACAGCCGTCCCAAATATTGGGGTGGCTGTCTGTTTTTGATTTTAATTTCCGTAAGCTATAGGACCATAAGTGGAAGTGCCATAGACTGTGTTGCTTTGTTTCTTATGTGTTTCAGGAAACACCATACACTTCTCCAGGCTGGCTGCTGGCAATTTACATCCTGCCAATCAGCATAACAAGGCTCCCTGTTCTCCATATCCTGTCCTACCTTTCTGGATTTTACACTTTTTTCAGATGGCCCTCTTGCCCGGGGGGCAGTGAGACTTCATTGTAGTGCAGATTTCCTTTACAGGCTTGCTTGGTTGGCCAAAAAGGGCGTATGCGTTTTTTCCTGAATATATTCAGGAAAAAACGCATACGCCCTTTTTGGCCAAGTGCATCATTGTCGACGTTCTGCCTCTTTTCCTATGCTTTCAGGGCAATTCCAGTCTACCCCCTGCAATCGTTTTCCTGAAATTCTGCCCCGCTTTCAAGTCCCCTTCGCAGGCTTACTTCAATATATTTTTGGAGGATAGCTGTCATTTATAACTCTGCAGGTTTGTGAATTACAGTGCCCCTGAGCTCCTTTCTTCAACTCGCTTTCTTGTGAACTGGGCACAAAACTGCAGGATTGCTTCAGGCCCTAATCTGTTTCGGGCTGGGCACGCTGAGCCTTTGGTAAATTCCTCTTCCTGGTGGGAAATGAGCGTTACATTTGCCCGTGCAGACACCTACAGCTAGTCTCTCATTGGTTCTCCCTATTCCTGTTCATCTTGCACAGAAATTGCAAGCTGTGCCAAAGAGGAGGTTAAAGGCACTGACTCTCCAAGCAGGGAGACTGTTAGTAAATCATCTGGAATGGTGAACCCGAGGACCAGGATACGAAAACTGAGATGCATTTTAAATCATTTCCCCATAACACGGTGGACCATACTGTGGGTTTCACATGCATGTTTTAGCTGGAGGAAGAATCCCTTGAACCTGAAGAGTTGGGACCCATGGAATAGGTACCATACAGTATGACTTCAAAGGGTGTGCATTTGCTCACCTCAACTCACCAATGCTATCAGCCTGAAGTGTCCAGCCTTATGTCTCAACCAGCTCTGGGTGTAGATGTGGTCAATCCCGGTTGCATCACATGCCCTGAGTGAATTATTTAAGAATTGCTCTCTATTTCACTGTCTTTGTGTTTTGTTTTCGAAATTTATTTTGATAATGGGATTTATCGGATTTTCACTGCTGCCTTTCGGCCGCTGTACACACCCTTGATTCTCTTACGGAGACATATATATCCATGGGTTTTAAGATTCTTCCTAGTCAGGTATATTCCTAGGCGTTGAATATGTGGTGTTGGGTCCATTTCGTTGAGCAAGGAGTAGGTCTTGTCTATTACATATTGGGCTTATGGAAAGTTATCTGTGCTAATTTCAGTCTCTGGTTTTATGCAGCACCCCAAGGCACCTTTCCCCATAAGCAAGCACTAGTTGGTTTTCTAAATTTGAGACCCTTTTCTATTTTGTAATTCAGTTCATGTGTAGTCAAGTTTACATTCCGTGTATTCGTGATATCTTATGATGTTTCTTTTTCTGTGTGACGTAGTTCACGTAGAATCACCGTACCTGCATCCACTCACTATGCCGCTATGGGCCTGATGACACAGATTTCATTGCTGAGTGATATTGCATTGTACGTACGTGCCACAAGTTCTTTATCCATTTTTTGCTTTCTGGGATATTTACCTGATACTGTAGACGAGCTTCTTGTGAACACAGCCGTCCCAAATATTGGGGTGGCTGTCTGTTTTTGATTTTAATTTCCGTAAGCTATAGGACCATAAGTGGAAGTGCCATAGGCTGTGTTGCTTTGTTTCTTTCGTGTTTCAGGAAACACCATACACTTCTCCAGGGTGGCTGCTGGCAATTTACATCCTGCCAATCAGCATAACAAGGCTACCTGTTCTCCATATCCTGTCCTACCTTTCTGGATTTTACACTTTTTTCAGATGGCCCTTTTGCCAGGGGGGCAGTGAGACTTCATTGTAGTGCAGATTTCATTTACAGGCTTGCTTGGTTGGCCAAAAAGGGCGTATGCGTTTTTTCCTGAATATATTCAGGAAAAAACACATACGCCCTTTTTGGCCAAGTGCATCATTGTCGACGTTCTGCCTCTTTTCCTATGCTTTCAGGGCAATTCCAGTCTACCCCCTGCAATCGTTTTCCTGAAATTCTACCCCGCTTTCAACTCCCCTTCGCAGGCTTACTTCAATATATTTTTGGAGGATAGCTGTCATTTATAACTCTGAAGGTTTGTGAATTACAGTGCCCCTGAGCTCCTTTCTTCAACTCGCTTTCTTGTGAGCTGGGCACAAAACCGCAGGATTGCTTCAGGCCCTAATCTGTTTCCGGCAGGGCACGCTGAGCCTTTGTTTAATTCCTCTTCCTGGTGGGAAATGAGCGTTACATTTGCCCGTGCAGACACCTACAGCTAGTCTCTCATTGGTTCTCCCTATTCCTGTTCATTTTGCACAGAAATTGCAAGCTGTGCCAAAGAGGAGGTTAAAGGCACTGACTCTCCAAGCGGGGAGAGTGTTAGTAAAGCATCTGGAATGGTGAACCCGAGGACCAGGATACGAAAACTGAGATGCATTTTAAATCATTTCCCAATCACATGGTGGACGATACTCTTGGTTTCCCATGCATGTTTTAGCTGGAGGAAGAATGCCTTGAACCTGGAGAGTTGGGACCCATGGAATGGGTACCATGCAGTATGACTTCAAAGGGTCTGCATTTGCTCACCGAAACTCACCAATGCTATCAGCCTGAAGTGTCCAGCCTTATGTCTCAACCAGCTCTGGGTGTAGATGTGTTAAATCCCGGTTGCATCACATGCCCTGAGTGAATTATTTAAGAATTGCTCTCTATTTCACTGTCTTTATGATTTTTTTTTGAAATTTATTTTGATAATGGGATTTATCGGATTTTCACTGCTGCGTTTATGCCGCTGTACACACGCTTGATTCTCTTACGGAGACATATATATCCATGGGTTTTATGATTCTTCCTAGTCAGGTATATTCCTAGGCGTTGAATATGTGGTGTTGGGTCCATTTCGTTGAGCAAGGAGTAGGTCTTGTCTATTACATATTTGGCTTATGGAAAGTTATCTGTGCTAATTTCAGTCTCTGGTTTTATGAAGCACCCCAACGCACCTTTCCCCATAAGCAAGCACTAGTTGGTTTTCTAAATTTGAGACCCTGTTCTGTTTTGTAATTCAGTTCATGTGTAGTCAAGTTTACATTCCGTGTATTAGTGATATCTTATGATGTTTCTTTTTCTGTGTGACGTAGTTCACGTAGAATCACCGTACCTGCATCCACTCACTATGCCGCTACGGGCCTGATGACACAGATTTCATTGCTGAGTGATATTGCATTGTACGTACGTGCCACAACTTCTTTATCCATATGTTGCTTTCTGGGATATTTACCTGTTACTGTAGACGAGCTTCTTGTGAACACAGCCGTCCCAAATATTGGGGTGGCTGTCTGTTTTTGATTTTAATTTCCGTAAGCTATAGGACCATATGTGGAAGTGCCATAGACTGTGTTGCTTTGTTTCTTATGTGTTTCAGGAAACACCATACACTTCTCCAGGCTGGCTGCTGGCAATTTACATCCTGCCAATCAGCATAACAAGGCTCCCTGTTCTCCATATCCTGTCCTACCTTTCTGGATTTTACACTTTTTTCAGATGGCCCTCTTGCCCGGGGGGCAGTGAGACTTCATTGTAGTGCAGATTTCCTTTACAGGCTTGCTTGGTTGGCCAAAAAGGGCGTATGCGTTTTTTCCTGAATATATTCAGGAAAAAACGCATACGCCCTTTTTGGCCAAGTGCATCATTGTCGACGTTCTGCCTCTTTTCCTATGCTTTCAGGGCAATTCCAGTCTACCCCCTGCAATCGTTTTCCTGAAATTCTGCCCCGCTTTCAAGTCCCCTTCGCAGGCTTACTTCAATATATTTTTGGAGGATAGCTGTCATTTATAACTCTGCAGGTTTGTGAATTACAGTGCCCCTGAGCTCCTTTCTTCAACTCGCTTTCTTGTGAACTGGGCACAAAACTGCAGGATTGCTTCAGGCCCTAATCTGTTTCGGGCTGGGCACGCTGAGCCTTTGGTAAATTCCTCTTCCTGGTGGGAAATGAGCGTTACATTTGCCCGTGCAGACACCTACAGCTAGTCTCTCATTGGTTCTCCCTATTCCTGTTCATCTTGCACAGAAATTGCAAGCTGTGCCAAAGAGGAGGTTAAAGGCACTGACTCTCCAAGCAGGGAGACTGTTAGTAAATCATCTGGAATGGTGAACCCGAGGACCAGGATACGAAAACTGAGATGCATTTTAAATCATTTCCCCATAACACGGTGGACCATACTGTGGGTTTCACATGCATGTTTTAGCTGGAGGAAGAATCCCTTGAACCTGAAGAGTTGGGACCCATGGAATAGGTACCATACAGTATGACTTCAAAGGGTGTGCATTTGCTCACCTCAACTCACCAATGCTATCAGCCTGAAGTGTCCAGCCTTATGTCTCAACCAGCTCTGGGTGTAGATGTGGTCAATCCCGGTTGCATCACATGCCCTGAGTGAATTATTTAAGAATTGCTCTCTATTTCACTGTCTTTGTGTTTTGTTTTCGAAATTTATTTTGATAATGGGATTTATCGGATTTTCACTGCTGCCTTTCGGCCGCTGTACACACCCTTGATTCTCTTACGGAGACATATATATCCATGGGTTTTAAGATTCTTCCTAGTCAGGTATATTCCTAGGCGTTGAATATGTGGTGTTGGGTCCATTTCGTTGAGCAAGGAGTAGGTCTTGTCTATTACATATTGGGCTTATGGAAAGTTATCTGTGCTAATTTCAGTCTCTGGTTTTATGCAGCACCCCAAGGCACCTTTCCCCATAAGCAAGCACTAGTTGGTTTTCTAAATTTGAGACCCTTTTCTATTTTGTAATTCAGTTCATGTGTAGTCAAGTTTACATTCCGTGTATTCGTGATATCTTATGATGTTTCTTTTTCTGTGTGACGTAGTTCACGTAGAATCACCGTACCTGCATCCACTCACTATGCCGCTATGGGCCTGATGACACAGATTTCATTGCTGAGTGATATTGCATTGTACGTACGTGCCACAAGTTCTTTATCCATTTTTTGCTTTCTGGGATATTTACCTGATACTGTAGACGAGCTTCTTGTGAACACAGCCGTCTCAAATATTGGGGTGGCTGTCTGTTTTTGATTTTAATTTCCGTAAGCTATAGGACCATAAGTGGAAGTGCCATAGGCTGTGTTGCTTTGTTTCTTTCGTGTTTCAGGAAACACCATACACTTCTCCAGGGTGGCTGCTGGCAATTTACATCCTGCCAATCAGCATAACAAGGCTACCTGTTCTCCATATCCTGTCCTACCTTTCTGGATTTTACACTTTTTTCAGATGGCCCTTTTGCCAGGGGGGCAGTGAGACTTCATTGTAGTGCAGATTTCATTTACAGGCTTGCTTGGTTGGCCAAAAAGGGCGTATGCGTTTTTTCCTGAATATATTCAGGAAAAAACACATACGCCCTTTTTGGCCAAGTGCATCATTGTCGACGTTCTGCCTCTTTTCCTATGCTTTCAGGGCAATTCCAGTCTACCCCCTGCAATCGTTTTCCTGAAATTCTACCCCGCTTTCAACTCCCCTTCGCAGGCTTACTTCAATATATTTTTGGAGGATAGCTGTCATTTATAACTCTGAAGGTTTGTGAATTACAGTGCCCCTGAGCTCCTTTCTTCAACTCGCTTTCTTGTGAGCTGGGCACAAAACCGCAGGATTGCTTCAGGCCCTAATCTGTTTCCGGCAGGGCACGCTGAGCCTTTGTTTAATTCCTCTTCCTGGTGGGAAATGAGCGTTACATTTGCCCGTGCAGACACCTACAGCTAGTCTCTCATTGGTTCTCCCTATTCCTGTTCATTTTGCACAGAAATTGCAAGCTGTGCCAAAGAGGAGGTTAAAGGCACTGACTCTCCAAGCGGGGAGAGTGTTAGTAAAGCATCTGGAATGGTGAACCCGAGGACCAGGATACGAAAACTGAGATGCATTTTAAATCATTTCCCAATCACATGGTGGACGATACTCTTGGTTTCCCATGCATGTTTTAGCTGGAGGAAGAATGCCTTGAACCTGGAGAGTTGGGACCCATGGAATGGGTACCATGCAGTATGACTTCAAAGGGTCTGCATTTGCTCACCGAAACTCACCAATGCTATCAGCCTGAAGTGTCCAGCCTTATGTCTCAACCAGCTCTGGGTGTAGATGTGTTAAATCCCGGTTGCATCACATGCCCTGAGTGAATTATTTAAGAATTGCTCTCTATTTCACTGTCTTTATGATTTTTTTTTGAAATTTATTTTGATAATGGGATTTATCGGATTTTCACTGCTGCGTTTATGCCGCTGTACACACGCTTGATTCTCTTACGGAGACATATATATCCATGGGTTTTATGATTCTTCCTAGTCAGGTATATTCCTAGGCGTTGAATATGTGGTGTTGGGTCCATTTCGTTGAGCAAGGAGTAGGTCTTGTCTATTACATATTTGGCTTATGGAAAGTTATCTGTGCTAATTTCAGTCTCTGGTTTTATGAAGCACCCCAACGCACCTTTCCCCATAAGCAAGCACTAGTTGGTTTTCTAAATTTGAGACCCTGTTCTGTTTTGTAATTCAGTTCATGTGTAGTCAAGTTTACATTCCGTGTATTAGTGATATCTTATGATGTTTCTTTTTCTGTGTGACGTAGTTCACGTAGAATCACCGTACCTGCATCCACTCACTATGCCGCTACGGGCCTGATGACACAGATTTCATTGCTGAGTGATATTGCATTGTACGTACGTGCCACAACTTCTTTATCCATATGTTGCTTTCTGGGATATTTACCTGTTACTGTAGACGAGCTTCTTGTGAACACAGCCGTCCCAAATATTGGGGTGGCTGTCTGTTTTTGATTTTAATTTCCGTAAGCTATAGGACCATATGTGGAAGTGCCATAGACTGTGTTGCTTTGTTTCTTATGTGTTTCAGGAAACACCATACACTTCTCCAGGCTGGCTGCTGGCAATTTACATCCTGCCAATCAGCATAACAAGGCTCCCTGTTCTCCATATCCTGTCCTACCTTTCTGGATTTTACACTTTTTTCAGATGGCCCTCTTGCCCGGGGGGCAGTGAGACTTCATTGTAGTGCAGATTTCCTTTACAGGCTTGCTTGGTTGGCCAAAAAGGGCGTATGCGTTTTTTCCTGAATATATTCAGGAAAAAACGCATACGCCCTTTTTGGCCAAGTGCATCATTGTCGACGTTCTGCCTCTTTTCCTATGCTTTCAGGGCAATTCCAGTCTACCCCCTGCAATCGTTTTCCTGAAATTCTGCCCCGCTTTCAAGTCCCCTTCGCAGGCTTACTTCAATATATTTTTGGAGGATAGCTGTCATTTATAACTCTGCAGGTTTGTGAATTACAGTGCCCCTGAGCTCCTTTCTTCAACTCGCTTTCTTGTGAACTGGGCACAAAACCGCAGGATTGCTTCAGGCCCTAATCTGTTTCGGGCAGGGCACGCTGAGCCTTTGGTAAATTCCTCTTCCTGGTGGGAAATGAGCGTTACATTTGCCCGTGCAGACACCTACAGCTAGTCTCTCATTGGTTCTCCCTATTCCTGTTCATCTTGCACAGAAATTGCAAGCTGTGCCAAAGAGGAGGTTAAAGGCACTGACTCTCCAAGCAGGGAGACTGTTAGTAAATCATCTGGAATGGTGAACGCGAGGACCAGGATACGAAAACTGAGATGCATTTTAAATCATTTCCCCATAACACGGTGGACCATACTGTGGGTTTCACATGCATGTTTTAGCTGGAGGAAGAATCCCTTGAACCTGAAGAGTTGGGACCCATGGAATAGGTACCATACAGTATGACTTCAAAGGGTGTGCATTTGCTCACCTCAACTCACCAATGCTATCAGCCTGAAGTGTCCAGCCTTATGTCTCAACCAGCTCTGGGTGTAGATGTGGTCAATCCCGGTTGCATCACATGCCCTGAGTGAATTATTTAAGAATTGCTCTCTATTTCACTGTCTTTGTGTTTTGTTTTCGAAATTTATTTTGATAATGGGATTTATCGGATTTTCACTGCTGCCTTTCGGCCGCTGTACACACCCTTGATTCTCTTACGGAGACATATATATCCATGGGTTTTAAGATTCTTCCTAGTCAGGTATATTCCTAGGCGTTGAATATGTGGTGTTGGGTCCATTTCGTTGAGCAAGGAGTAGGTCTTGTCTATTACATATTGGGCTTATGGAAAGTTATCTGTGCTAATTTCAGTCTCTGGTTTTATGCAGCACCCCAAGGCACCTTTCCCCATAAGCAAGCACTAGTTGGTTTTCTAAATTTGAGACCCTTTTCTATTTTGTAATTCAGTTCATGTGTAGTCAAGTTTACATTCCGTGTATTCGTGATATCTTATGATGTTTCTTTTTCTGTGTGACGTAGTTCACGTAGAATCACCGTACCTGCATCCACTCACTATGCCGCTATGGGCCTGATGACACAGATTTCATTGCTGAGTGATATTGCATTGTACGTACGTGCCACAAGTTCTTTATCCATTTTTTGCTTTCTGGGATATTTACCTGATACTGTAGACGAGCTTCTTGTGAACACAGCCGTCTCAAATATTGGGGTGGCTGTCTGTTTTTGATTTTAATTTCCGTAAGCTATAGGACCATAAGTGGAAGTGCCATAGGCTGTGTTGCTTTGTTTCTTTCGTGTTTCAGGAAACACCATACACTTCTCCAGGGTGGCTGCTGGCAATTTACATCCTGCCAATCAGCATAACAAGGCTCCCTGTTCTCCATATCCTGTCCTACCTTTCTGGATTTTACACTTTTTTCAGATGGCCCTTTTGCCAGGGGGGCAGTGAGACTTCATTGTAGTGCAGATTTCATTTACAGGCTTGCTTGGTTGGCCAAAAAGGGCGTATGCGTTTTTTCCTGAATATATTCAGGAAAAAACACATACGCCCTTTTTGGCCAAGTGCATCATTGTCGACGTTCTGCCTCTTTTCCTATGCTTTCAGGGCAATTCCAGTCTACCCCCTGCAATCGTTTTCCTGAAATTCTGCCCCGCTTTCAACTCCCCTTCGCAGGCTTACTTCAATATATTTTTGGAGGATAGCTGTCATTTATAACTCTGCAGGTTTGTGAATTACAGTGCCCCTGAGCTCCTTTCTTCAACTCGCTTTCTTGTGAGCTGGGCACAAAACCGCAGGATTGCTTCAGGCCCTAATCTGTTTCCGGCAGGGCACGCTGAGCCTTTGTTTAATTCCTCTTCCTGGTGGGAAATGAGCGTTACATTTGCCCGTGCAGACACCTACAGCTAGTCTCTCATTGGTTCTCCCTATTCCTGTTCATTTTGCACAGAAATTGCAAGCTGTGCCAAAGAGGAGGTTAAAGGCACTGACTCTCCAAGCGGGGAGAGTGTTAGTAAAGCATCTGGAATGGTGAACCCGAGGACCAGGATACGAAAACTGAGATGCATTTTAAATCATTTCCCAATCACATGGTGGACGATACTCTTGGTTTCCCATGCATGTTTTAGCTGGAGGAAGAATGCCTTGAACCTGGAGAGTTGGGACCCATGGAATGGGTACCATGCAGTATGACTTCAAAGGGTCTGCATTTGCTCACCGAAACTCACCAATGCTATCAGCCTGAAGTGTCCAGCCTTATGTCTCAACCAGCTCTGGGTGTAGATGTGTTAAATCCCGGTTGCATCACATGCCCTGAGTGAATTATTTAAGAATTGCTCTCTATTTCACTGTCTTTATGATTTTTTTTTGAAATTTATTTTGATAATGGGATTTATCGGATTTTCACTGCTGCGTTTATGCCGCTGTACACACGCTTGATTCTCTTACGGAGACATATATATCCATGGGTTTTAAGATTCTTCCTAGTCAGGTATATTCCTAGGCGTTGAATATGTGGTGTTGGGTCCATTTCGTTGAGCAAGGAGTAGGTCTTGTCTATTACATATTTGGCTTATGGAAAGTTATCTGTGCTAATTTCAGTCTCTGGTTTTATGAAGCACCCCAACGCACCTTTCCCCATAAGCAAGCACTAGTTGGTTTTCTAAATTTGAGACCCTGTTCTGTTTTGTAATTCAGTTCATGTGTAGTCAAGTTTACATTCCGTGTATTAGTGATATCTTATGATGTTTCTTTTTCTGTGTGACGTAGTTCACGTAGAATCACCGTACCTGCATCCACTCACTATGCCGCTACGGGCCTGATGACACAGATTTCATTGCTGAGTGATATTGCATTGTACGTACGTGCCACAACTTCTTTATCCATATGTTGCTTTCTGGGATATTTACCTGTTACTGTAGACGAGCTTCTTGGGAACACAGCCGTCCCAAATATTGGGGTGGCTGTCTGTTTTTGATTTTAATTTCCGTAAGCTATAGGACCATATGTGGAAGTGCCATAGACTGTGTTGCTTTGTTTCTTATGTGTTTCAGGAAACACCATACACTTCTCCAGGCTGGCTGCTGGCAATTTACATCCTGCCAATCAGCATAACAAGGCTCCCTGTTCTCCATATCCTGTCCTACCTTTCTGGATTTTACACTTTTTTCAGATGGCCCTCTTGCCCGGGGGGCAGTGAGACTTCATTGTAGTGCAGATTTCCTTTACAGGCTTGCTTGGTTGGCCAAAAAGGGCGTATGCGTTTTTTCCTGAATATATTCAGGAAAAAACGCATACGCCCTTTTTGGCCAAGTGCATCATTGTCGACGTTCTGCCTCTTTTCCTATGCTTTCAGGGCAATTCCAGTCTACCCCCTGCAATCGTTTTCCTGAAATTCTGCCCCGCTTTCAAGTCCCCTTCGCAGGCTTACTTCAATATATTTTTGGAGGATAGCTGTCATTTATAACTCTGCAGGTTTGTGAATTACAGTGCCCCTGAGCTCCTTTCTTCAACTCGCTTTCTTGTGAACTGGGCACAAAACCGCAGGATTGCTTCAGGCCCTAATCTGTTTCGGGCAGGGCACGCTGAGCCTTTGGTAAATTCCTCTTCCTGGTGGGAAATGAGCGTTACATTTGCCCGTGCAGACACCTACAGCTAGTCTCTCATTGGTTCTCCCTATTCCTGTTCATCTTGCACAGAAATTGCAAGCTGTGCCAAAGAGGAGGTTAAAGGCACTGACTCTCCAAGCAGGGAGACTGTTAGTAAATCATCTGGAATGGTGAACACGAGGACAAGGATACGAAAACTGAGATGCATTTTAAATCATTTCCCAATCACATGGTGGACGATACTCTTGGTTTCCCATGCATGTTTTAGCTGGAGGAAGAATCCCTTGAACCTGTAGAGTTGGGACCCATGGAATGGGTACCATGCAGTATGACTTCAAAGGGTCTGCATTTGCTCACCGAAACTCACCAATGCTATCAGCCTGAAGTGTCCAGCCTTATGTCTCAACCAGCTCTGTGTGTAGATGTGTTAAATCCCGGTTGCATCACATGCCCTGAGTGAATTATTTAAGAATTGCTCTCTATTTCACTGTCTTTATGATTTTTTTTTGAAATTTATTTTGATAATGGGATTTATCGGATTTTCACTGCTGCGTTTATGCCGCTGTACACACGCTTGATTCTCTTACGGAGACATATATATCCATGGGTTTTAAGATTCTTCCTAGTCAGGTATATTCCTAGGCGTTGAATATGTGGTGTTGGGTCCATTTCGTTGAGCAAGGAGTAGGTCTTGTCTATTACATATTTGGCTTATGGAAAGTTATCTGTGCTAATTTCAGTCTCTGGTTTTATGAAGCACCCCAACGCACCTTTCCCCATAAGCAAGCACTAGTTGGTTTTCTAAATTTGAGACCCTGTTCTGTTTTGTAATTCAGTTCATGTGTAGTCAAGTTTACATTCCGTGTATTAGTGATATCTTATGATGTTTCTTTTTCTGTGTGACGTAGTTCACGTAGAATCACCGTACCTGCATCCACTCACTATGCCGCTACGGGCCTGATGACACAGATTTCATTGCTGAGTGATATTGCATTGTACGTACGTGCCACAACTTCTTTATCCATATTTTGCTTTCTGGGATATTTACCTGTTACTGTAGACGAGCTTCTTGTGAACACAGCCGTCCCAAATATTGGGGTGGCTGTCTGTTTTTGATTTTAATTTCCGTAAGCTATAGGACCATAAGTGGAAGTGCCATAGACTGTGTTGCTTTGTTTCTTATGTGTTTCAGGAAACACCATACACTTCTCCAGGCTGGCTGCTGGCAATTTACATCCTGCCAATCAGCATAACAAGGCTCCCTGTTCTCCATATCCTGTCCTACCTTTCTGGATTTTACACTTTTTTCAGATGGCCCTCTTGCCCGGGGAGCAGTGAGACTTCATTGTAGTGCAGATTTCATTTACAGGCTTGCTTGGTTGGCCAAAAAGGGCGTATGCGTTTTTTCCTGAATATATTCAGGAAAAAACGCATACGCCCTTTTTGGCCAAGTGCATCATTGTCGACGTTCTGCCTCTTTTCCTATGCTTTCAGGGCAATTCCAGTCTACCCCCTGCAATCGTTTTCCTGAAATTCTGCCCCGCTTTCAAGTCCCCTTCGCAGGCTTACTTCAATATATTTTTGGAGGATAGCTGTCATTTATAACTCTGCAGGTTTGTGAATTACAGTGCCCCTGAGCTCCTTTCTTCAACTCGCTTTCTTGTGAACTGGGCACAAAACCGCAGGATTGCTTCAGGCCCTAATCTGTTTCAGGCAGGGCATGCTGAGCCTTTGGTAAATTCCTCTTCCTGGTGGGAAATGAGCGTTACATTTGCCCGTGCAGACACCTACAGCTAGTCTCTCATTGGTTCTCCCTATTCCTGTTCATCTTGCACAGAAATTGCAAGCTGTGCCAAACAGGAGGTTAAAGGCACTGACTCTCCAAGCAGGGAGACTGTTAGTAAATCATCTGGAATGGTGAACCCGAGGACCAGGATACGAAAACTGAGATGCATTTTAAAACATTTCCCCATAACACGGTGGACCATACTGTGGGTTTCACATGCATGTTTTAGCTGGAGGAAGAATCCCTTGAACCTGAAGAGTTGGGACCCATGGAATAGGTACCATACAGTATGACTTCAAAGGGTGTGCATTTGCTCACCTAAACTCACCAATGCTATCAGCCTGAAGTGTCCAGCCTTATGTCTCAACCAGCTCTGGGTGTAGATGTGGTCAATCCCGGTTGCATCACATGCCCTGAGTGAATTATTTAAGAATTGCTCTCTATTTCACTGTCTTTATGATTTTTTTTTGAAATTTATTTTGATAATGGGATTTATCGGATTTTCACTGCTGCGTTTATGCCGCTGTACACACGCTTGATTCTCTTTCGGAGACATATATATCCATGGGTTTTAAGATTCTTCCTAGTCAGGTATATTCCTAGGCGTTGAATATGTGGTGTTGGGTCCATTTCGTTGAGCAAGGAGTAGGTCTTGTCTATTACATATTTGGCTTATGGAAAGTTATCTGTGCTAATTTCAGTCTCTGGTTTTATGAAGCACCCCAACGCACCTTTCCCCATAAGCAAGCACTAGTTGGTTTTCTAAATTTGAGACCCTGTTCTGTTTTGTAATTCAGTTCATGTGTAGTCAAGTTTACATTCCGTGTATTAGTGATATCTTATGATGTTTCTTTTTCTGTGTGACGTAGTTCACGTAGAATCACCGTACCTGCATCCACTCACTATGCCGCTACGGGCCTGATGACACAGATTTCATTGCTGAGTGATATTGCATTGTACGTACGTGCCACAACTTCTTTATCCATATTTTGCTTTCTGGGATATTTACCTGTTACTGTAGACGAGCTTCTTGTGAACACAGCCGTCCCAAATATTGGGGTGGCTGTCTGTTTTTGATTTTAATTTCCGTAAGCTATAGGACCATAAGTGGAAGTGCCATAGACTGTGTTGCTTTGTTTCTTATGTGTTTCAGGAAACACCATACACTTCTCCAGGCTGGCTGCTGGCAATTTACATCCTGCCAATCAGCATAACAAGGCTCCCTGTTCTCCATATCCTGTCCTACCTTTCTGGATTTTACACTTTTTTCAGATGGCCCTCTTGCCCGGGGGGCAGTGAGACTTCATTGTAGTGCAGATTTCCTTTACAGGCTTGCTTGGTTGGCCAAAAAGTGCATATGCGTTTTTTCCTGAATATATTCAGGAAAAAACGCATACGCCCTTTTTGGCCAAGTGCATCATTGTCGACGTTCTGCCTCTTTTCCTATGCTTTCAGGGCAATTCCAGTCTACCCCCTGCAATCGTTTTCCTGAAATTCTGCCCCGCTTTCAAGTCCCCTTCGCAGGCTTACTTCAATATATTTTTGGAGGATAGCTGTCATTTATAACTCTGCAGGTTTGTGAATTACAGTGCCCCTGAGCTCCTTTCTTCAACTCGCTTTCTTGTGAACTGGGCACAAAACCGCAGGATTGCTTCAGGCCCTAATCTGTTTCGGGCAGGGCATGCTGAGCCTTTTGGTAAATTCCTCTTCCTGGTGGGAAATGAGCGTTACATTTGCCCGTGCAGACACCTACAGCTAGTCTCTCATTGGTTCTCCCTATTCCTGTTCATCTTGCACAGAAATTGCAAGCTGTGCCAAACAGGAGGTTAAAGGCACTGACTCTCCAAGCAGGGAGACTGTTAGTAAATCATCTGGAATGGTGAACCCGAGGACCAGGATACGAAAACTGAGATGCATTTTAAATCATTTCCCCATAACACGGTGGACCATACTGTGGGTTTCACATGCATGTTTTAGCTGGAGGAAGAATCCCTTGAACCTGAAGAGTTGGGACCCATGGAATAGGTACCATACAGTATGACTTCAAAGGGTGTGCATTTGCTCACCTAAACTCACCAATGCTATCAGCCTGAAGTGTCCAGCCTTATGTCTCAACCAGCTCTGGGTGTAGATGTGGTCAATCCCGGTTGCATCACATGCCCTGAGTGAATTATTTAAGAATTGCTCTCTATTTCACTGTCTTTGTGTTTTGTTTTCGAAATTTATTTTGATAATGGGATTTATCGGATTTTCACTGCTGCCTTTCGGCCGCTGTACACACCCTTGATTCTCTTACGGAGACATATATATCCATGGGTTTTAAGATTCTTCCTAGTCAGGTATATTCCTAGGCGTTGAATATGTGGTGTTGGGTCCATTTCGTTGAGCAAGGAGTAGGTCTTGTCTATTACATATTGGGCTTATGGAAAGTTATCTGTGCTAATTTCAGTCTCTGGTTTTATGCAGCACCCCAAGGCACCTTTCCCCATAAGCAAGCACTAGTTGATTTTCTAAATTTGAGACCCTTTTCTATTTTGTAATTCAGTTCATGTGTAGTCAAGTTTACATTCCGTGTATTCGTGATATCTTATGATGTTTCTTTTTCTGTGTGACGTAGTTCACGTAGAATCACCGTACCTGCATCCACTCACTATGCCGCTATGGGCCTGATGACACAGATTTCATTGCTGAGTGATATTGCATTGTACGTACGTGCCACAAGTTCTTTATCCATTTTTTGCTTTCTGGGATATTTACCTGATACTGTAGACGAGCTTCTTGTGAACACAGCCGTCTCAAATATTGGGGTGGCTGTCTGTTTTTGATTTTAATTTCCGTAAGCTATAGGACCATAAGTGGAAGTGCCATAGGCTGTGTTGCTTTGTTTCTTTCGTGTTTCAGGAAACACCATACACTTCTCCAGGGTGGCTGCTGGCAATTTACATCCTGCCAATCAGCATAACAAGGCTCCCTGTTCTCCATATCCTGTCCTACCTTTCTGGATTTTACACTTTTTTCAGATGGCCCTTTTGCCAGGGGGGCAGTGAGACTTCATTGTAGTGCAGATTTCATGTACAGGCTTGCTTGGTTGGCCAAAAAGGGCGTATGCGTTTTTTCCTGAATATATTCAGGAAAAAACGCATACGCCCTTTTTGGCCAAGTGCATCATTGTCGACGTTCTGCCTCTTTTCCTATGCTTTCAGGGCAATTCCAGTCTACCCCCTGCAATCGTTTTCCTGAAATTCTGCCCCGCTTTCAAGTCCCCTTCGCAGGCTTACTTCAATATATTTTTGGAGGAAAGCTGTCATTTATAACTCTGCAGGTTTGTAAATTACAGTGCCCCTGAGCTCCTTTCTTCAACTCGCTTTCTTGTGAGCTGGGCACAAAACCGCAGGATTGCTTCAGGCCCTAATCTGTTTCCAGCAGGGCACACTGAGCCTTTGTTTAATTCCTCTTCCTGGTGGGCAATGAGCGTTACATTTGCCCGTGCAGACACCTACAGCTAGTCTCTCATTGGTTCTCCCTATTCCTGTTCATTTTGCACAGAAATTGCAAGCTGTGCCAAAGAGGAGGTTAAAGGCACTGACTCTCCAAGCGGGGAGAGTGTTAGTAAAGCATCTGGAATGGTGAACCCGAGGACCAGGATACGAAAACTGAGATGCATTTTAAATCATTTCCCAATCACATGGTGGACGATACTCTTGGTTTCCCATGCATGTTTTAGCTGGAGGAAGAATCCCTTGAACCTGGAGAGTTGGGACCCATGGAATGGGTACCATGCAGTATGACTTCAAAGGGTCTGCATTTGCTCACCGAAACTCACCAATGCTATCAGCCTGAAGTGTCCAGCCTTATGTCTCAACCAGCTCTGGGTGTAGATGTGTTAAATCCCGGTTGCATCACATGCCCTGAGTGAATTATTTAAGAATTGCTCTCTATTTCACTGTCTTTATGATTTTTTTTTGAAATTTATTTTGATAATGGGATTTATCGGATTTTCACTGCTGGGTTTATGCCGCTGTACACACGCTTGATTCTCTTACGGAGACATATATATCCATGGGTTTTAAGATTCTTCCTAGTCAGGTATATTCCTAGGCGTTGAATATGTGGTGTTGGGTCCATTTCGTTGAGCAAGGAGTAGGTCTTGTCTATTACATATTTGGCTTATGGAAAGTTACCTGTGCTAATTTCAGTCTCTGGTTTTATGAAGCACCCCAACGCACCTTTCCCCATAAGCAAGCACTAGTTGGTTTTCTAAATTTGAGACCCTGTTCTGTTTTGTAATTCAGTTCATGTGTAGTCAAGTTTACATTCCGTGTATTAGTGATATCTTATGATGTTTCTTTTTCTGTGTGACGTAGTTCACGTAGAATCACCGTACCTGCATCCACTCACTATGCCGCTACGGGCCTGATGACACAGATTTCATTGCTGAGTGATATTGCATTGTACGTACGTGCCACAACTTCTTTATCCATATTTTGCTTTCTGGGATATTTACCTGTTACTGTAGACGAGCTTCTTGTGAACACAGCCGTCCCAAATATTGGGGTGGCTGTCTGTTTTTGATTTTAATTTCCGTAAGCTATAGGACCATAAGTGGAAGTGCCATAGACTGTGTTGCTTTGTTTCTTATGTGTTTCAGGAAACACCATACACTTCTCCAGGCTGGCTGCTGGCAATTTACATCCTGCCAATCAGCATAACAAGGCTCCCTGTTCTCCATATCCTGTCCTACCTTTCTGGATTTTACACTTTTTTCAGATGGCCCTCTTGCCCGGGGGGCAGTGAGACTTCATTGTAGTGCAGATTTCCTTTACAGGCTTGCTTGGTTGGCCAAAAAGGGCGTATGCGTTTTTTCCTGAATATATTCAGGAAAAAACGCATACGCCCTTTTTGGCCAAGTGCATCATTGTCGACGTTCTGCCTCTTTTCCTATGCTTTCAGGGCAATTCCAGTCTACCCCCTGCAATCGTTTTCCTGAAATTCTGCCCCGCTTTCAAGTCCCCTTCGCAGGCTTACTTCAATATATTTTTGGAGGATAGCTGTCATTTATAACTCTGCAGGTTTGTGAATTACAGTGCCCCTGAGCTCCTTTCTTCAACTCGCTTTCTTGTGAACTGGGCACAAAACCGCAGGATTGCTTCAGGCCCTAATCTGTGTCGGGCAGGGCATGCTGAGCCTTTGGTAAATTCCTCTTCCTGGTGGGAAATGAGCGTTACATTTGCCCGTGCAGACACCTACAGCTAGTCTCTCATTGGTTCTCCCTATTCCTGTTCATCTTGCACAGAAATTGCAAGCTGTGCCAAACAGGAGGTTAAAGGCACTGACTCTCCAAGCAGGGAGACTGTTAGTAAATCATCTGGAATGGTGAACCCGAGGACCAGGATACGAAAACTGAGATGCATTTTAAATCATTTCCCCATAACACGGTGGACCATACTGTGGGTTTCACATGCATGTTTTAGCTGGAGGAAGAATCCCTTGAACCTGAAGAGTTGGGACCCATGGAATAGGTACCATACAGTATGACTTCAAAGGGTGTGCATTTGCTCACCTAAACTCACCAATGCTATCAGCCTGAAGTGTCCAGCCTTATGTCTCAACCAGCTCTGGGTGTAGATGTGGTCAATCCCGGTTGCATCACATGCCCTGAGTGAATTATTTAAGAATTGCTCTCTATTTCACTGTCTTTGTGTTTTGTTTTCGAAATTTATTTTGATAATGGGATTTATCGGATTTTCACTGCTGCCTTTCGGCCGCTGTACACACCCTTGATTCTCTTACGGAGACATATATATCCATGGGTTTTAAGATTCTTCCTAGTCAGGTATATTCCTAGGCGTTGAATATGTGGTGTTGGGTCCATTTCGTTGAGCAAGGAGTAGGTCTTGTCTATTACATATTGGGCTTATGGAAAGTTATCTGTGCTAATTTCAGTCTCTGGTTTTATGTAGCACCCCAAGGCACCTTTCCCCATAAGCAAGCACTAGTTGGTTTTCTAAATTTGAGACCCTTTTCTATTTTGTAATTCAGTTCATGTGTAGTCAAGTTTACATTCCGTGTATTCGTGATATCTTATGATGTTTCTTTTTCTGTGTGACGTAGTTCACGTAGAATCACCGTACCTGCATCCACTCACTATGCCGCTATGGGCCTGATGACACAGATTTCATTGCTGAGTGATATTGCATTGTACGTACGTGCCACAAGTTCTTTATCCATTTTTTGCTTTCTGGGATATTTACCTGATACTGTAGACGAGCTTCTTGTGAACACAGCCGTCTCAAATATTGGGGTGGCTGTCTGTTTTTGATTTTAATTTCCGTAAGCTATAGGACCATAAGTGGAAGTGCCATAGGCTGTGTTGCTTTGTTTCTTTCGTGTTTCAGGAAACACCATACACTTCTCCAGGGTGGCTGCTGGCAATTTACATCCTGCCAATCAGCATAACAAGGCTCCCTGTTCTCCATATCCTGTCCTACCTTTCTGGATTTTACACTTTTTTCAGATGGCCCTTTTGCCAGGGGGGCAGTGAGACTTCATTGTAGTGCAGATTTCATTTACAGGCTTGCTTGGTTGGCCAAAAAGGGCGTATGCGTTTTTTCCTGAATATATTCAGGAAAAAACACATACGCCATTTTTGGCCAAGTGCATCATTGTCGACGTTCTGCCTCTTTTCCTATGCTTTCAGGGCAATTCCAGTCTACCCCCTGCAATCGTTTTCCTGAAATTCTGCCCCGCTTTCAACTCCCCTTCGCAGGCTTACTTCAATATATTTTTGGAGGATAGCTGTCATTTATAACTCTGCAGGTTTGTGAATTACAGTGCCCCTGAGCTCCTTTCTTCAACTCGCTTTCTTGTGAGCTGGGCACAAAACCGCAGGATTGCTTCAGGCCCTAATCTGTTTCCGGCAGGGCACGCTGAGCCTTTGGTTAATTCCTCTTCCTGGTGGGAAATGAGCGTTACATTTGCCCGTGCAGACACCTACAGCTAGTCTCTCATTGGTTCTCCCTATTCCTGTTCATTTTGCACAGAAATTGCAAGCTGTGCCAAAGAGGAGGTTAAAGGCACTGACTCTCCAAGCGGGGAGAGTGTTAGTAAAGCATCTGGAATGGTGAACCCGAGGACCAGGATACGAAAACTGAGATGCATTTTAAATCATTTCCCAATCACATGGTGGACGATACTCTTGGTTTCCCATGCATGTTTTAGCTGGAGGAAGAATCCCTTGAACCTGGAGAGTTGGCACCCATGGAATGGGTACCATGCAGTATGACTTCAAAGGGTCTGCATTTGCTCACCGAAACTCACCAATGCTATCAGCCTGAAGTGTCCAGCCTTATGTCTCAACCAGCTCTGGGTGTAGATGTGTTAAATCCCGGTTCCATCACATGCCCTGAGTGAATTATTTAAGAATTGCTCTCTATTTCACTGTCTTTATGATTTTTTTTTGAAATTTATTTTGATAATGGGATTTATCGGATTTTCACTGCTGCGTTTATGCCGCTGTACACACGCTTGATTTTCTTACGGAGACATATATATCCATGGGTTTTAAGATTCTTCCTAGTCAGGTATATTCCTAGGCGTTTAATATGTGGTGTTGGGTCCATTTCGTTGAGCAAGGAGTAGGTCTTCTCTATTACATATTTGGCTTATGGAAAGTTATCTGTGCTAATTTCAGTCTCTGGTTTTATGAAGCACCCCAACGCACCTTTCCCCATAAGCAAGCACTAGTTGGTTTTCTAAATTTGAGACCCTGTTCTGTTTTGTAATTCAGTTCATGTGTAGTCAAGTTTACATTCCGTGTATTAGTGATATCTTATGATGTTTCTTTTTCTGTGTGACGTAGTTCACGTAGAATCACCGTACCTGCATCCACTCACTATGCCGCTACGGGCCTGATGACACAGATTTCATTGCTGAGTGATATTGCATTGTACGTACGTGCCACAACTTCTTTATCCATATTTTGCTTTCTGGGATATTTACCTGTTACTGTAGACGAGCTTCTTGTGAACACAGCCGTCCCAAATATTGGGGTGGCTGTCTGTTTTTGATTTTAATTTCCGTAAGCTATAGGACCATAAGTGGAAGTGCCATAGACTGTGTTGCTTTGTTTCTTATGTGTTTCAGGAAACACCATACACTTCTCCAGGCTGGCTGCTGGCAATTTACATCCTGCCAATCAGCATAACAAGGCTCCCTGTTCTCCATATCCTGTCCTACCTTTCTGGATTTTACACTTTTTTCAGATGGCCCTCTTGCCCGGGGGACAGTGAGACTTCATTGTAGTGCAGATTTCCTTTACAGGCTTGCTTGGTTGGCCAAAAAGGGCGTATGCGTTTTTTCCTGAATATATTCAGGAAAAAACGCATACGCCCTTTTTGGCCAAGTGCATCATTGTCGACGTTCTGCCTCTTTTCCTATGCTTTCAGGGCAATTCCAGTCTACCCCCTGCAATCGTTTTCCTGAAATTCTGCCCCGCTTTCAAGTCCCCTTCGCAGGCTTACTTCAATATATTTTTGGAGGATAGCTGTCATTTATAACTCTGCAGGTTTGTGAATTACAGTGCCCCTGAGCTCCTTTCTTCAACTCGCTTTCTTGTGAACTGGGCACAAAACCGCAGGATTGCTTCAGGCCCTAATCTGTTTCGGGCAGGGCATGCTGAGCCTTTGGTAAATTCCTCTTCCTGGTGGGAAATGAGCGTTACATTTGCCCGTGCAGACACCTACAGCTAGTCTCTCATTGGTTCTCCCTATTCCTGTTCATCTTGCACAGAAATTGCAAGCTGTGCCAAACAGGAGGTTAAAGGCACTGACTCTCCAAGCAGGGAGACTGTTAGTAAATCATCTGGAATGGTGAACCCGAGGACCAGGATACGAAAACTGAGATGTATTTTAAATCATTTCCCCATAACACGGTGGACCATACTGTGGGTTTCACATGCATGTTTTAGCTGGAGGAAGAATCCCTTGAACCTGAAGAGTTGGGACCCATGGAATAGGTACCATACAGTATGACTTCAAAGGGTGTGCATTTGCTCACCTAAACTCACCAATGCTATCAGCCTGAAGTGTCCAGCCTTATGTCTCAACCAGCTCTGGGTGTAGATGTGGTCAATCCCGGTTGCATCACATGCCCTGAGTGAATTATTTAAGAATTGCTCTCTATTTCACTGTCTTTGTGTTTTGTTTTCGAAATTTATTTTGATAATGGGATTTATCGGATTTTCACTGCTGCCTTTCAGCCGCTGTACACACCCTTGATTCTCTTACGGAGACATATATATCCATGGGTTTTAAGATTCTTCCTAGTCAGGTATATTCCTAGGCGTTGAATATGTGGTGTTGGGTCCATTTCGTTGAGCAAGGAGTAGGTCTTGTCTATTACATATTGGGCTTATGGAAAGTTATCTGTGCTAATTTCAGTCTCTGGTTTTATGCAGCACCCCAAGGCACCTTTCCCCATAAGCAAGCACTAGTTGGTTTTCTAAATTTGAGACCCTTTTCTATTTTGTAATTCAGTTCATGTGTAGTCAAGTTTACATTCCGTGTATTCGTGATATCTTATGATGTTTCTTTTTCTGTGTGACGTAGTTCACGTAGAATCACCGTACCTGCATCCACTCACTATGCCGCTATGGGCCTGATGACACAGATTTCATTGCTGAGTGATATTGCATTGTACGTACGTGCCACAAGTTCTTTATCCATTTTTTGCTTTCTGGGATATTTACCTGATACTGTAGACGAGCTTCTTGTGAACACAGCCGTCTCAAATATTGGGGTGGCTGTCTGTTTTTGATTTTAATTTCCGTAAGCTATAGGACCATAAGTGGAAGTGCCATAGGCTGTGTTGCTTTGTTTCTTTCGTGTTTCAGGAAACACCATACACTTCTCCAGGGTGGCTGCTGGCAATTTACATCCTGCCAATCAGCATAACAAGGCTCCCTGTTCTCCATATCCTGTCCTACCTTTCTGGATTTTACACTTTTTTCAGATGGCCCTTTTGCCAGGGGGGCAGTGAGACTTCATTGTAGTGCAGATTTCATTTACAGGCTTGCTTGGTTGGCCAAAAAGGGCGTATGCGTTTTTTCCTGAATATATTCAGGAAAAAACGCATACGCCCTTTTTGGCCAAGTGCATCATTGTCGATGTTCTGCCTCTTTTCCTATGCTTTCAGGGCAATTCCAGTCTACCCCCTGCAATCGTTTTCCTGAAATTCTGCCCCGCTTTCAAGTCCCCTTCGCAGGCTTACTTCAATATATTTTTGGAGGAAAGCTGTCATTTATAACTCTGCAGGTTTGTGAATTACAGTGCCCCTGAGCTCCTTTCTTCAACTCGCTTTCTTGTGAGCTGGGCACAAAACCGCAGGATTGCTTCAGGCCCTAATCTGTTTCCAGCAGGGCACACTGAGCCTTTGTTTAATTCCTCTTCCTGGTGGGCAATGAGCGTTACATTTGCCCGTGCAGACACCTACAGCTAGTCTCTCATTGGTTCTCCCTATTCCTGTTCATTTTGCACAGAAATTGCAAGCTGTGCCAAAGAGGAGGTTAAAGGCACTGACTCTCCAAGCGGGGAGAGTGTTAGTAAAGCATCTGGAATGGTGAACCTGAGGACCAGGATACGAAAACTGAGATGCATTTTAAATCATTTCCCAATCACATGGTGGACGATACTCTTGGTTTCCCATGCATGTTTTAGCTGGAGGAAGAATCCCTTGAACCTGGAGAGTTGGGACCCATGGAATGGGTACCATGCAGTATGACTTCAAAGGGTCTGCATTTGCTCACCGAAACTCACCAATGCTATCAGCCTGAAGTGTCCAGCCTTATGTCTCAACCAGCTCTGGGTGTAGATGTGGTCAATCCCGGTTGCATCACATGCCCTGAGTGAATTATTTAAGAATTGCTCTCTATTTCACTGTCTTTATGATTTTTTTTTGAAATTTATTTTGATAATGGGATTTATCGGATTTTCACTGCTGCGTTTATGCCGCTGTACACACGCTTGATTCTCTTACGGAGACATATATATCCATGGGTTTTAAGATTCTTCCTAGTCAGGTATATTCCTAGGCGTTGAATATGTGGTGTTGGGTCCATTTCGTTGAGCAAGGAGTAGGTCTTGTCTATTACATATTTGGCTTATGGAAAGTTATCTGTGCTAATTTCAGTCTCTGGTTTTATGAAGCACCCCAACGCACCTTTCCCCATAAGCAAGCACTAGTTGGTTTTCTAAATTTGAGACCCTGTTCTGTTTTGTAATTCAGTTCATGTGTAGTCAAGTTTACATTCCGTGTATTAGTGATATCTTATGATGTTTCTTTTCCTGTGTGACGTAGTTCACGTAGAATCACCGTACCTGCATCCACTCACTATGCCGCTACGGGCCTGATGACACAGATTTCATTGCTGAGTGATATTGCATTGTACGTACGTGCCACAACTTCTTTATCCATATTTTGCTTTCTGGGATATTTACCTGTTACTGTAGACGAGCTTCTTGTGAACACAGCCGTCCCAAATATTGGGGTGGCTGTCTGTTTTTGATTTTAATTTCCGTAAGCTATAGGACCATAAGTGGAAGTGCCATAGACTGTGTTGCTTTGTTTCTTATGTGTTTCAGGAAACACCATACACTTCTCCAGGCTGGCTGCTGGCAATTTACATCCTGCCAATCAGCATAACAAGGCTCCCTGTTCTCCATATCCTGTCCTACCTTTCTGGATTTTACACTTTTTTCAGATGGCCCTTTTGCCAGGGGGGCAGTGAGACTTCATTGTAGTGCAGATTTCCTTTACAGGCTTGCTTGGTTGGCCAAAAAGGGCGTATGCGTTTTTTCCTGAATATATTCAGGAAAAAACGCATACGCCCTTTTTGGCCAAGTGCATCATTGTCGACGTTCTGCCTCTTTTCCTATGCTTTCAGGGCAATTCCAGTCTACCCCCTGCAATCGTTTTCCTGAAATTCTGCCCCGCTTTCAAGTCCCCTTCGCAGGCTTACTTCAATATATTTTTGGAGGAAAGCTGTCATTTATAACTCTGCAGGTTTGTGAATTACAGTGCCCCTGAGCTCCTTTCTTCAACTCGCTTTCTTGTGAGCTGGGCACAAAACCGCAGGATTGCTTCAGGCCCTAATCTGTTTCCAGCAGGGCACACTGAGCCTTTGTTTAATTCCTCTTCCTGGTGGGCAATGAGCGTTACATTTGCCCGTGCAGACACCTACAGCTAGTCTCTCATTGGTTCTCCCTATTCCTGTTCATCTTGCACAGAAATTGCAAGCTGTGCCAAAGAGGAGGTTAAAGGCACTGACTCTCCAAGCGGGGAGAGTGTTAGTAAAGCATCTGGAATGGTGAACCCGAGGACCAGGATACGAAAACTGAGATGCATTTTAAATCATTTCCCCATAACACGGTGGACCATACTGTGGGTTTCACATGCATGTTTTAGCTGGAGGAAGAATCCCTTGAACCTGAAGAGTTGGGACCCATGGAATAGGTACCATACAGTATGACTTCAAAGGGTGTGCATTTGCTCACCTCAACTCACCAATGCTATCAGCCTGAAGTGTCCAGCCTTATGTCTCAACCAGCTCTGGGTGTAGATGTGGTCAATCCCGGTTGCATCACATGCCCTGAGTGAATTATTTAAGAATTGCTCTCTATTTCACTGTCTTTGTGTTTTGTTTTCGAAATTTATTTTGATAATGGGATTTATCGGATTTTCACTGCTGCCTTTCGGCCGCTGTACACACCCTTGATTCTCTTACGGAGACATATATATCCATGGGTTTTAAGATTCTTCCTAGTCAGGTATATTCCTAGGCGTTGAATATGTGGTGTTGGGTCCATTTCGTTGAGCAAGGAGTAGGTCTTGTCTATTACATATTGGGCTTATGGAAAGTTATCTGTGCTAATTTCAGTCTCTGGTTTTATGCAGCACCCCAAGGCACCTTTCCCCATAAGCAAGCACTAGTTGGTTTTCTAAATTTGAGACCCTTTTCTATTTTGTAATTCAGTTCATGTGTAGTCAAGTTTACATTCCGTGTATTCGTGATATCTTATGATGTTTCTTTTTCTGTGTGACGTAGTTCACGTAGAATCACCGTACCTGCATCCACTCACTATGCCGCTATGGGCCTGATGACACAGATTTCATTGCTGAGTGATATTGCATTGTACGTACGTGCCACAAGTTCTTTATCCATTTTTTGCTTTCTGGGATATTTACCTGATACTGTAGACGAGCTTCTTGTGAACACAGCCGTCTCAAATATTGGGGTGGCTGTCTGTTTTTGATTTTAATTTCCGTAAGCTATAGGACCAAAAGTGGAAGTGCCATAGGCTGTGTTGCTTTGTTTCTTTCGTGTTTCAGGAAACACCATACACTTCTCCAGGCTGGCTGCTGGCAATTTACATCCTGCCAATCAGCATAACAAGGCTCCCTGTTCTCCATATCCTGTCCTACCTTTCTGGATTTTACACTTTTTTCAGATGGCCCTTTTGCCAGGGGGGCAGTGAGACTTCATTGTAGTGCAGATTTCATTTACAGGCTTGCTTGGTTGGCCAAAAAGGGCGTATGCGTTTTTTCCTGAATATATTCAGGAAAAAACGCATACGCCCTTTTTGGCCAAGTGCATCATTGTCGACGTTCTGACTCTTTTCCTATGCTTTCAGGGCAATTCCAGTCTACCCCCTGCAATCGTTTTCCTGAAATTCTGCCCCGCTTTCAACTCCCCTTCGCAGGCTTACTTCAATATATTTTTGGAGGATAGCTGTCATTTATAACTCTGCAGGTTTGTGAATTACAGTGCCCCTGAGCTCCTTTCTTCAACTCGCTTTCTTGTGAGCTGGGCACAAAACCGCAGGATTGCTTCAGGCCCTAATCTGTTTCCGGCAGGGCACGCTGAGCCTTTGGTTAATTCCTCTTCCTGGTGGGAAATGAGCGTTACATTTGCCCGTGCAGACACCTACAGCTAGTCTCTCATTGGTTCTCCCTATTCCTGTTCATTTTGCACAGAAATTGCAAGCTGTGCCAAAGAGGAGGTTAAAGGCACTGACTCTCCAAGCGGGGAGAGTGTTAGTAAAGCATCTGGAATGGTGAACCCGAGGACCAGGATACGAAAACTGAGATGCATTTTAAATCATTTCCCCATAACACGGTGGACCATACTGTGGGTTTCACATGCATGTTTTAGCTGGAGGAAGAATCCCTTGAACCTGAAGAGTTGGGACCCATGGAATAGGTACCATACAGTATGACTTCAAAGGGTGTGCATTTGCTCACCTCAACTCACCAATGCTATCAGCCTGAAGTGTCCAGCCTTATGTCTCAACCAGCTCTGGGTGTAGATGTGGTCAATCCCGGTTGCATCACATGCCCTGAGTGAATTATTTAAGAATTGCTCTCTATTTCACTGTCTTTGTGTTTTGTTTTCGAAATTTATTTTGATAATGGGATTTATCGGATTTTCACTGCTGCCTTTCGGCCGCTGTACACACCCTTGATTCTCTTACGGAGACATATATATCCATGGGTTTTAAGATTCTTCCTAGTCAGGTATATTCCTAGGCGTTGAATATGTGGTGTTGGGTCCATTTCGTTGAGCAAGGAGTAGGTCTTGTCTATTACATATTGGGCTTATGGAAAGTTATCTGTGCTAATTTCAGTCTCTGGTTTTATGCAGCACCCCAAGGCACCTTTCCCCATAAGCAAGCACTAGTTGGTTTTCTAAATTTGAGACCCTTTTCTATTTTGTAATTCAGTTCATGTGTAGTCAAGTTTACATTCCGTGTATTCGTGATATCTTATGATGTTTCTTTTTCTGTGTGACGTAGTTCACGTAGAATCACCGTACCTGCATCCACTCACTATGCCGCTATGGGCCTGATGACACAGATTTCATTGCTGAGTGATATTGCATTGTACGTACGTGCCACAAGTTCTTTATCCATTTTTTGCTTTCTGGGATATTTACCTGATACTGTAGACGAGCTTCTTGTGAACACAGCCGTCTCAAATATTGGGGTGGCTGTCTGTTTTTGATTTTAATTTCCGTAAGCTATAGGACCAAAAGTGGAAGTGCCATAGGCTGTGTTGCTTTGTTTCTTTCGTGTTTCAGGAAACACCATACACTTCTCCAGGCTGGCTGCTGGCAATTTACATCCTGCCAATCAGCATAACAAGGCTCCCTGTTCTCCATATCCTGTCCTACCTTTCTGGATTTTACACTTTTTTCAGATGGCCCTTTTGCCAGGGGGGCAGTGAGACTTCATTGTAGTGCAGATTTCATTTACAGGCTTGCTTGGTTGGCCAAAAAGGGCGTATGCGTTTTTTCCTGAATATATTCAGGAAAAAACGCATACGCCCTTTTTGGCCAAGTGCATCATTGTCGACGTTCTGACTCTTTTCCTATGCTTTCAGGGCAATTCCAGTCTACCCCCTGCAATCGTTTTCCTGAAATTCTGCCCCGCTTTCAACTCCCCTTCGCAGGCTTACTTCAATATATTTTTGGAGGATAGCTGTCATTTATAACTCTGCAGGTTTGTGAATTACAGTGCCCCTGAGCTCCTTTCTTCAACTCGCTTTCTTGTGAGCTGGGCACAAAACCGCAGGATTGCTTCAGGCCCTAATCTGTTTCCGGCAGGGCACGCTGAGCCTTTGGTTAATTCCTCTTCCTGGTGGGAAATGAGCGTTACATTTGCCCGTGCAGACACCTACAGCTAGTCTCTCATTGGTTCTCCCTATTCCTGTTCATTTTGCACAGAAATTGCAAGCTGTGCCAAAGAGGAGGTTAAAGGCACTGACTCTCCAAGCGGGGAGAGTGTTAGTAAAGCATCTGGAATGGTGAACCCGAGGACCAGGATACGAAAACTGAGATGCATTTTAAATCATTTCCCAATCACATGGTGGACGATACTCTTGGTTTCCCATGCATGTTTTAGCTGGAGGAAGAATCCCTTGAACCTGGAGAGTTGGGACCCATGGAATGGGTACCATGCAGTATGACTTCAAAGGGTCTGCATTTGCTCACCGAAACTCACCAATGCTATCAGCCTGAAGTGTCCAGCCTTATGTCTCAACCAGCTCTGGGTGTAGATGTGTTAAATCCCGGTTGCATCACATGCCCTGAGTGAATTATTTAAGAATTGCTCTCTATTTCACTGTCTTTATGATTTTTTTTTGAAATTTATTTTGATAATGGGATTTATCGGATTTTCACTGCTGCGTTTATGCCGCTGTACACACGCTTGATTCTCTTACGGAGACATATATATCCATGGGTTTTAAGATTCTTCCTAGTCAGGTATATTCCTAGGCGTTGAATATGTGGTGTTGGGTCCATTTCGTTGAGCAAGGAGTAGGTCTTGTCTATTACATATTTGGCTTATGGAAAGTTATCTGTGCTAATTTCAGTCTCTGGTTTTATGAAGCACCCCAACGCACCTTTCCCCATAAGCAAGCACTAGTTGGTTTTCTAAATTTGAGACCCTGTTCTGTTTTGTAATTCAGTTCATGTGTAGTCAAGTTTACATTCCGTGTATTAGTGATATCTTATGATGTTTCTTTTTCTGTGTGACGTAGTTCACGTAGAATCACCGTACCTGCATCCACTCACTATGCCGCTACGGGCCTGATGACACAGATTTCATTGCTGAGTGATATTGCATTGTACGTACGTGCCACAACTTCTTTATCCATATTTTGCTTTCTGGGATATTTACCTGTTACTGTAGACGAGCTTCTTGTGAACACAGCCGTCCCAAATATTGGGGTGGCTGTCTGTTTTTGATTTTAATTTCCGTAAGCTATAGGACCATAAGTGGAAGTGCCATAGACTGTGTTGCTTTGTTTCTTTTGTGTTTCAGGAAACACCATACACTTCTCCAGGCTGGCTGCTGGCAATTTACATCCTGCCAATCAGCATAACAAGGCTCCCTGTTCTCCATATCCTGTCCTACCTTTCTGGATTTTACACTTTTTTCAGATGGCCCTCTTGCCCGGGGGGCAGTGAGACTTCATTGTAGTGCAGATTTCCTTTACAGGCTTGCTTGGTTGGCCAAAAAGGGCGTATGCGTTTTTTCCTGAATATATTCAGGAAAAAACGCATACGCCCTTTTTGGCCAAGTGCATCATTGTGGAAGTTCTGCCTCTTTTCCTATGCTTTCAGGGCAATTCCAGTCTACCCCCTGCAATCGTTTTCCTGAAATTCTGCCCCGCTTTCAAGTCCCCTTCGCAGGCTTACTTCAATATATTTTTGGAGGATAGCTGTCATTTATAACTCTGCAGGTTTGTGAATTACAGTGCCCCTGAGCTCCTTTCTTCAACTCGCTTTCTTGTGAACTGGGCACAAAACCGCAGGATTGCTTCAGGCCCTAATCTGTTTCGGGCAGGGCATGCTGAGCCTTTGGTAAATTCCTCTTCCTGGTGGGAAATGAGCGTTATATTTGCCCGTGCAGACACCTACAGCTAGTCTCTCATTGGTTCTCCCTATTCCTGTTCATCTTGCACAGAAATTGCAAGCTGTGCCAAACAGGAGGTTAAAGGCACTGACTCTCCAAGCAGGGAGACTGTTAGTAAATCATCTGGAATGGTGAACCCGAGGACCAGGATACGAAAACTGAGATGCATTTTAAATCATTTCCCCATAACACGGTGGACCATACTGTGGGTTTCACATGCATGTTTTAGCTGGAGGAAGAATCCCTTGAACCTGAAGAGTTGGGACCCATGGAATAGGTACCATACAGTATGACTTCAAAGGGTGTGCATTTGCTCACCTAAACTCACCAATGCTATCAGCCTGAAGTGTCCAGCCTTATGTCTCAACCAGCTCTGGGTGTAGATGTGGTCAATCCCGGTTGCATCACATGCCCTGAGTGAATTATTTAAGAATTGCTCTCTATTTCACTGTCTTTGTGTTTTGTTTTCGAAATTTATTTTGATAATGGGATTTATCGGATTTTCACTGCTGCCTTTCGGCCGCTGTACACACCCTTGATTCTCTTACGGAGACATATATATCCATGGGTTTTAAGATTCTTCCTAGTCAGGTATATTCCTAGGCGTTGAATATGTGGTGTTGGGTCCATTTCGTTGAGCAAGGAGTAGGTTTTGTCTATTACATATTGGGCTTATGGAAAGTTATCTGTGCTAATTTCAGTCTCTGGTTTTATGCAGCACCCCAAGGCACCTTTCCCCATAAGCAAGCACTAGTTGGTTTTCTAAATTTGAGACCCTTTTCTATTTTGTAATTCAGTTCATGTGTAGTCAAGTTTACATTCCGTGTATTCGTGATATCTTATGATGTTTCTTTTTCTGTGTGACGTAGTTCACGTAGAATCACCGTACCTGCATCCACTCACTATGCCGCTATGGGCCTGATGACACAGATTTCATTGCTGAGTGATATTGCATTGTACGTACGTGCCACAAGTTCTTTATCCATTTTTTGCTTTCTGGGATATTTACCTGATACTGTAGACGAGCTTCTTTTGAACACAGCCGTCTCAAATATTGGGGTGGCTGTCTGTTTTTGATTTTAATTTCCGTAAGCTATAGGACCATAAGTGGAAGTGCCATAGGCTGTGTTGCTTTGTTTCTTTCGAGTTTCAGGAAACACCATACACTTCTCCAGGGTGGCTGCTGGCAATTTACATCCTGCCAATCAGCATAACAAGGCTCCCTGTTCTCCATATCCTGTCCTACCTTTCTGGATTTTACACTTTTTTCAGATGGCCCTTTTGCCAGGGGGGCAGTGAGACTTCATTGTAGTGCAGATTTCCTTTACAGGCTTGCTTGGTTGGCCAAAAAGGGCGTATGCGTTTTTTCCTGAATATATTCAGGAAAAAACGCATACGCCCTTTTTGGCCAAGTGCATCATTGTCGATGTTCTGCCTCTTTTCCTATGCTTTCAGGGCAATTCCAGTCTACCCCCTGCAATCGTTTTCCTGAAATTCTGCCCCGCTTTCAAGTCCCCTTCGCAGGCTTACTTCAATATATTTTTGGAGGAAAGCTGTCATTTATAACTCTGCAGGTTTGTGAATTACAGTGCCCCTGAGTTCCTTTCTTCAACTCGCTTTTTTGTGAGCTGGGCACAAAACCGCAGGATTGCTTCAGGCCCTAATCTGTTTCCAGCAGGGCACGCTGAGCCTTTGTTTAATTCCTCTTCCTGGTGGGCAATGAGCGTTACATTTGCCCGTGCAGACACCTACAGCTAGTCTCTCATTGGTTCTCCCTATTCCTGTTCATTTTGCACAGAAATTGCAAGCTGTGCCAAAGAGGAGGTTAAAGGCACTGACTCTCCAAGCGGGGAGAGTGTTAGTAAAGCATCTGGAATGGTGAACCCGAGGACCAGGATACGAAAACTGAGATGCATTTTAAATCATTTCCCAATCACATGGTGGACGATACTCTTTGTTTCCCATGCATGTTTTAGCTGGAGGAAGAATCCCTTGAACCTGGAGAGTTGGGACCCATGGAATGGGTACCATGCAGTATGACTTCAAAGGGTCTGCATTTGCTAACCGAAACTCACCAATGCTATCAGCCTGAAGTGTCCAGCCTTATGTCTCAACCAGCTCTGGGTGTAGATGTGTTAAATCCCGGTTGCATCACATGCCCTGAGTGAATTATTTAAGAATTGCTCTCTATTTCACTGTCTTTATGATTTTTTTTTGAAATTTATTTTGATAATGGGATTTATCGGATTTTCACTGCTGCGTTTATGCCGCTGTACACACGCTTGATTCTCTTACGGAGACATATATATCCATGGGTTTTAAGATTCTTCCTAGTCAGGTATATTCCTAGGCGTTGAATATGTGGTGTTGGGTCCATTTCGTTGAGCAAGGAGTAGGTCTTGTCTATTACATATTTGGCTTATGGAAAGTTATCTGTGCTAATTTCAGTCTCTGGTTTTATGAAGCACCCCAACGCACCTTTCCCCATAAGCAAGCACTAGTTGGTTTTCTAAATTTGAGACCCTGTTCTGTTTTGTAATTCAGTTCATGTGTAGTCAAGTTTACATTCCGTGTATTAGTGATATCTTATGATGTTTCTTTTTCTGTGTGACGTAGTTCACGTAGAATCACCGTACCTGCATCCACTCACTATGCCGCTACGGGCCTGATGACACAGATTTCATTGCTGAGTGATATTGCATTGTACGTACGTGCCACAACTTCTTTATCCATATTTTGCTTTCTGGGATATTTACCTGTTACTGTAGACGAGCTTCTTGTGAACACAGCCGTCCCAAATATTGGGGTGGCTGTCTGTTTTTGATTTTAATTTCCGTAAGCTATAGGACCATAAGTGGAAGTGCCATAGACTGTGTTGCTTTGTTTCTTATGTGTTTCAGGAAACACCATACACTTCTCCAGGCTGGCTGCTGGCAATTTACATCCTGCCAATCAGCATAACAAGGCTCCCTGTTCTCCATATCCTGTCCTACCTTTCTGGATTTTACACTTTTTTCAGATGGCCCTCTTGCCCGGGGGGCAGTGAGATTTCATTGTAGTGCAGATTTCCTTTACAGGCTTGCTTGGTTGGCCAAAAAGGGCGTATGCGTTTTTTCCTGAATATATTCAGGAAAAAACGCATACGCCCTTTTTGGCCAAGTGCATCATTGTCGACATTCTGCCTCTTTTCCTATGCTTTCAGGGCAATTCCAGTCTACCCCCTGCAATCGTTTTCCTGAAATTCTGCCCCGCTTTCAAGTCCCCTTCGCAGGCTTACTTCAATATATTTTTGGAGGATAGCTGTCATTTATAACTCTGCAGGTTTGTGAATTACAGTGCCCCTGAGCTCCTTTCTTCAACTCGCTTTCTTGTGAGCTGGGCACAAAACCGCAGGATTGCTTCAGGCCCTAATCTGTTTCGGGCAGGGCATGCTGAGCCTTTGGTAAATTCCTCTTCCTGGTGGGAAATGAGCGTTACATTTGCCCGTGCAGACACCTACAGCTAGTCTCTCATTGGTTCTCCCTATTCCTGTTCATCTTGCACAGAAATTGCAAGCTGTGCCAAACAGGAGGGTAAAGGCACTGACTCTCCAAGCAGGGAGACTGTTAGTAAATCATCTGGAATGGTGAACCCGAGGACCAGGATACGAAAACTGAGATGCATTTTAAATCATTTCCCCATAACACGGTGGACCATACTGTGGGTTTCACATGCATGTTTTAGCTGGAGGAAGAATCCCTTGAACCTGAAGAGTTGGGACCCATGGAATAGGTATCATACAGTATGACTTCAAAGGGTGTGCATTTGCTCACCTAAACTCACCAATGCTATCAGCCTGAAGTGTCCAGCCTTATGTCTCAACCAGCTCTGGGTGTAGATGTGGTCAATCCCGGTTGCATCACATGCCCTGAGTGAATTATTTAAGAATTGCTCTCTATTTCACTGTCTTTGTGTTTTGTTTTCAAAATTTATTTTGATAATGGGATTTATCGGATTTTCACTGCTGCCTTTCGGCCGCTGTACACACCCTTGATTCTCTTACGGAGACATATATATCCATGGGTTTTAAGATTCTTCCTAGTCAGGTATATTCCTAGGCGTTGAATATGTGGTGTTGGGTCCATTTCGTTGAGCAAGGAGTAGGTCTTGTCTATTACATATTGGGCTTATGGAAAGTTATCTGTGCTAATTTCAGTCTCTGGTTTTATGCAGCACCCCAAGGCACCTTTCCCCATAAGCAAGCACTAGTTGGTTTTCTAAATTTGAGACCCTTTTCTATTTTGTAATTCAGTTCATGTGTAGTCAAGTTTACATTCCGTGTATTCGTGATATCTTATGATGTTTCTTTTTCTGTGTGACGTAGTTCACGTAGAATCACCGTACCTGCATCCACTCACTATGCCGCTATGGGCCTGATGACACAGATTTCATTGCTGAGTGATATTGCATTGTACGTACGTGCCACAAGTTCTTTATCCATTTTTTGCTTTCTGGGATATTTACCTGATACTGTAGACGAGCTTCTTTTGAACACAGCCGTCTCAAATATTGGGGTGGCTGTCTGTTTTTGATTTTAATTTCCGTAAGCTATAGGACCATAAGTGGAAGTGCCATAGGCTGTGTTGCTTTGTTTCTTTCGAGTTTCAGGAAACACCATACACTTCTCCAGGGTGGCTGCTGGCAATTTACATCCTGCCAATCAGCATAACAAGGCTCCCTGTTCTCCATATCCTGTCCTACCTTTCTGGATTTTACACTTTTTTCAGATGGCCCTTTTGCCAGGGGGGCAGTGAGACTTCATTGTAGTGCAGATTTCCTTTACAGGCTTGCTTGGTTGGCCAAAAAGGGCGTATGCGTTTTTTCCTGAATATATTCAGGAAAAAACGCATACGCCCTTTTTGGCCAAGTGCATCATTGTCGATGTTCTGCCTCTTTTCCTATGCTTTCAGGGCAATTCCAGTCTACCCCCTGCAATCGTTTTCCTGAAATTCTGCCCCGCTTTCAAGTCCCCTTCGCAGGCTTACTTCAATATATTTTTGGAGGAAAGCTGTCATTTATAACTCTGCAGGTTTGTGAATTACAGTGCCCCTGAGTTCCTTTCTTCAACTCGCTTTTTTGTGAGCTGGGCACAAAACCGCAGGATTGCTTCAGGCCCTAATCTGTTTCCAGCAGGGCACGCTGAGCCTTTGTTTAATTCCTCTTCCTGGTGGGCAATGAGCGTTACATTTGCCCGTGCAGACACCTACAGCTAGTCTCTCATTGGTTCTCCCTATTCCTGTTCATTTTGCACAGAAATTGCAAGCTGTGCCAAAGAGGAGGTTAAAGGCACTGACTCTCCAAGCGGGGAGAGTGTTAGTAAAGCATCTGGAATGGTGAACCCGAGGACCAGGATACGAAAACTGAGATGCATTTTAAATCATTTCCCAATCACATGGTGGACGATACTCTTTGTTTCCCATGCATGTTTTAGCTGGAGGAAGAATCCCTTGAACCTGGAGAGTTGGGACCCATGGAATGGGTACCATGCAGTATGACTTCAAAGGGTCTGCATTTGCTAACCGAAACTCACCAATGCTATCAGCCTGAAGTGTCCAGCCTTATGTCTCAACCAGCTCTGGGTGTAGATGTGTTAAATCCCGGTTGCATCACATGCCCTGAGTGAATTATTTAAGAATTGCTCTCTATTTCACTGTCTTTATGATTTTTTTTTGAAATTTATTTTGATAATGGGATTTATCGGATTTTCACTGCTGCGTTTATGCCGCTGTACACACGCTTGATTCTCTTACGGAGACATATATATCCATGGGTTTTAAGATTCTTCCTAGTCAGGTATACTCCTAGGCGTTGAATATGTGGTGTTGGGTCCATTTCGTTGAGCAAGGAGTAGGTCTTGTCTATTACATATTTGGCTTATGGAAAGTTATCTGTGCTAATTTCAGTCTCTGGTTTTATGAAGCACCCCAACGCACCTTTCCCCATAAGCAAGCACTAGTTGGTTTTCTAAATTTGAGACCCTGTTCTGTTTTGTAATTCAGTTCATGTGTAGTCAAGTTTACATTCCGTGTATTAGTGATATCTTATGATGTTTCTTTTTCTGTGTGACGTAGTTCACGTAGAATCACCGTACCTGCATCCACTCACTATGCCGCTACGGGCCTGATGACACAGATTTCATTGCTGAGTGATATTGCATTGTACGTACGTGCCACAACTTCTTTATCCATATTTTGCTTTCTGGGATATTTACCTGTTACTGTAGACGAGCTTCTTGTGAACACAGCCGTCCCAAATATTGGGGTGGCTGTCTGTTTTTGATTTTAATTTCCGTAAGCTATAGGACCATAAGTGGAAGTGCCATAGACTGTGTTGCTTTGTTTCTTATGTGTTTCAGGAAACACCATACACTTCTCCAGGCTGGCTGCTGGCAATTTACATCCTGCCAATCAGCATAACAAGGCTCCCT
Source organism: Phocoena phocoena (assembly GCF_963924675.1). Taxonomy (NCBI): domain Eukaryota; kingdom Metazoa; phylum Chordata; class Mammalia; order Artiodactyla; family Phocoenidae; genus Phocoena; species Phocoena phocoena. The sequence continues at coordinate 480,065 of NW_027077569.1, read as the reverse complement.
GTTCTCCATATCCTGTCCTACCTTTCTGGATTTTACACTTTTTTCAGATGGCCCTCTTGCCCGGGGGGCAGTGAGATTTCATTGTAGTGCAGATTTCCTTTACAGGCTTGCTTGGTTGGCCAAAAAGGGCGTATGCGTTTTTTCCTGAATATATTCAGGAAAAAACGCATACGCCCTTTTTGGCCAAGTGCATCATTGTCGACATTCTGCCTCTTTTCCTATGCTTTCAGGGCAATTCCAGTCTACCCCCTGCAATCGTTTTCCTGAAATTCTGCCCCGCTTTCAAGTCCCCTTCGCAGGCTTACTTCAATATATTTTTGGAGGATAGCTGTCATTTATAACTCTGCAGGTTTGTGAATTACAGTGCCCCTGAGCTCCTTTCTTCAACTCGCTTTCTTGTGAGCTGGGCACAAAACCGCAGGATTGCTTCAGGCCCTAATCTGTTTCGGGCAGGGCATGCTGAGCCTTTGGTAAATTCCTCTTCCTGGTGGGAAATGAGCGTTACATTTGCCCGTGCAGACACCTACAGCTAGTCTCTCATTGGTTCTCCCTATTCCTGTTCATCTTGCACAGAAATTGCAAGCTGTGCCAAACAGGAGGGTAAAGGCACTGACTCTCCAAGCAGGGAGACTGTTAGTAAATCATCTGGAATGGTGAACCCGAGGACCAGGATACGAAAACTGAGATGCATTTTAAATCATTTCCCCATAACACGGTGGACCATACTGTGGGTTTCACATGCATGTTTTAGCTGGAGGAAGAATCCCTTGAACCTGAAGAGTTGGGACCCATGGAATAGGTATCATACAGTATGACTTCAAAGGGTGTGCATTTGCTCACCTAAACTCACCAATGCTATCAGCCTGAAGTGTCCAGCCTTATGTCTCAACCAGCTCTGGGTGTAGATGTGTTAAATCCCGGTTGCATCACATGCCCTGAGTGAATTATTTAAGAATTGCTCTCTATTTCACTGTCTTTGTGTTTTGTTTTCAAAATTTATTTTGATAATGGGATTTATCGGATTTTCACTGCTGCCTTTCGGCCGCTGTACACACCCTTGATTCTCTTACGGAGACATATATATCCATGGGTTTTAAGATTATTCCTAGTCAGGTATATTCCTAGGCGTTGAATATGTGGTGTTGGGTCCATTTCGTTGAGCAAGGAGTAGGTCTTGTCTATTACATATTGGGCTTATGGAAAGTTATCTGTGCTAATTTCAGTCTCTGGTTTTATGCAGCACCCCAAGGCACCTTTCCCCATAAGCAAGCACTAGTTGGTTTTCTAAATTTGAGACCCTTTTCTATTTTGTAATTCAGTTCATGTGTAGTCAAGTTTACATTCCGTGTATTCATGGTATCTTATGATGTTTCTTTTTCTGTGTGACGTAGTTCACGTAGAATCACCGTACCTGCATCCACTCACTATGCCGCTATGGGCCTGATGACACAGATTTCATTGCTGAGTGATATTGCATTGTACGTACGTGCCACAAGTTCTTTATCCATTTTTTGCTTTCTGGGATATTTACCTGATACTGTAGACGAGCTTCTTGTGAACACAGCCGTCTCAAATATTGGGGTGGCTGTCTGTTTTTGATTTTAATTTCCGTAAGCTATAGGACAATAAGTGGAAGTGCCATAGGCTGTGTTGCTTTGTTTCTTTCGTGTTTCAGGAAACACCATACACTTCTCCAGGGTGGCTGCTGGCAATTTACATCCTGCCAATCAGCATAACAAGGCTCCCTGTTCTCCATATCCTGTCCTACCTTTCTGGATTTTACACTTTTTTCAGATGGCCCTTTTGCCAGGGGGGCAGTGAGACTTCATTGTAGTGCAGATTTCCTTTACAGGCTTGCTTGGTTGGCCAAAAAGGGCGTATGCGTTTTTTCCTGAATATATTCAGGAAAAAACGCATACGCCCTTTTTGGCCAAGTGCATCATTGTCGATGTTCTGCCTCTTTTCCTATGCTTTCAGGGCAATTCCAGTCTACCCCCTGCAATCGTTTTCCTGAAATTCTGCCCCGCTTTCAAGTCCCCTTCGCAGGCTTACTTCAATATATTTTTGGAGGAAAGCTGTCATTTATAACTCTGCAGGTTTGTGAATTACAGTGCCCCTGAGCTCCTTTCTTCAACTCGCTTTCTTGTGAGCTGGGCACAAAACCGCAGGATTGCTTCAGGCCCTAATCTGTTTCCGGCATGGCACGCTGAGCCTTTGTTTAATTCCTCTTCCTGGTGGGCAATGAGCGTTACATTTGCCCGTGCAGACACCTACAGCTAGTCTCTCATTGGTTCTCCCGATTCCTGTTCATTTTGCACAGAAATTGCAAGCTGTGCCAAAGAGGAGGTTAAAGGCACTGACTCTCCAAGCGGGGAGAGTGTTAGTAAAGCATCTGGAATGGTGAACCCGAGGACCAGGATACGAAAACTGAGATGCATTTTAAATCATTTCCCAATCACATGGTGGACGATACTCTTGGTTTCCCATGCATGTTTTAGCTGGAGGAAGAATCCCTTGAACCTGGAGAGTTGGGACCCATGGAATGGGTACCATGCAGTATGACTTCAAAGGGTCTGCATTTGCTCACCGAAACTCACCAATGCTATCAGCCTGAAGTGTCCAGCCTTATGTCTCAACCAGCTCTGGGTGTAGATGTGTTAAATCCCGGTTGCATCACATGCCCTGAGTGAATTATTTAAGAATTGCTCTCTATTTCACTGTCTTTATGATTTTTTTTTGAAATTTATTTTGATAATGGGATTTATCGGATTTTCACTGCTGCGTTTATGCCGCTGTACACACGCTTGATTCTCTTACGGAGACATATATATCCATGGGTTTTAAGATTCTTCCTAGTCAGGTATACTCCTAGGCGTTGAATATGTGGTGTTGGGTCCATTTCGTTGAGCAAGGAGTAGGTCTTGTCTATTACATATTTGGCTTATGGAAACTTATCTGTGCTAATTTCAGTCTCTGGTTTTATGAAGCACCCCAACGCACCTTTCCCTATAAGCAAGCACTAGTTGGTTTTCTAAATTTGAGACCCTGTTCTGTTTTGTAATTCAGTTCATGTGTAGTCAAGTTTACATTCCGTGTATTAGTGATATCTTATGATGTTTCTTTTTCTGTGTGACGTAGTTCACGTAGAATCACCGTACCTGCATCCACTCACTATGCCGCTACGGGCCTGATGACACAGATTTCATTGCTGAGTGATATTGCATTGTACGTACGTGCCACAACTTCTTTATCCATATTTTGCTTTCTGGGATATTTACCTGTTACTGTAGACGAGCTTCTTGTGAACACAGCCGTCCCAAATATTGGGGTGGCTGTCTGTTTTTGATTTTAATTTCCGTAAGCTATAGGACCATAAGTGGAAGTGCCATAGACTGTGTTGCTTTGTTTCTTATGTGTTTCAGGAAACACCATACACTTCTCCAGGCTGGCTGCTGGCAATTTACATCCTGCCAATCAGCATAACAAGGCTCCCTGTTCTCCATATCCTGTCCTACCTTTCTGGATTTTACACTTTTTTCAGATGGCCCTCTTGCCCGGGGGGCAGTGAGACTTCATTGTAGTGCAGATTTCCTTTACAGGCTTGCTTGGTTGGCCAAAAAGGGCGTATGCGTTTTTTCCTGAATATATTCAGGAAAAAACGCATACGCCCTTTTTGGCCAAGTGCATCATTGTCGACGTTCTGCCTCTTTTCCTATGCTTTCAGGGCAATTCCAGTCTACCCCCTGCAATCGTTTTCCTGAAATTCTGCCCCGCTTTCAAGTCCCCTTCGCAGGCTTACTTCAATATATTTTTGGAGGATAGCTGTCATTTATAACTCTGCAGGTTTGTGAATTACAGTGCCCCTGAGCTCCTTTCTTCAACTCGCTTTCTTGTGAGCTGGGCACAAAACCGCAGGATTGCTTCAGGCCCTAATCTGTTTCGGGCAGGGCATGCTGAGCCTTTGGTAAATTCCTCTTCCTGGTGGGAAATGAGCGTTACATTTGCCCGTGCAGACACCTACAGCTAGTCTCTCATTGGTTCTCCCTATTCCTGTTCATCTTGCACAGAAATTGCAAGCTGTGCCAAACAGGAGGGTAAAGGCACTGACTCTCCAAGCAGGGAGACTGTTAGTAAATCATCTGGAATGGTGAACCCGAGGACCAGGATACGAAAACTGAGATGCATTTTAAATCATTTCCCCATAACACGGTGGACCATACTGTGGGTTTCACATGCATGTTTTAGCTGGAGGAAGAATCCCTTGAACCTGAAGAGTTGGGACCCATGGAATAGGTACCATACAGTATGACTTCAAAGGGTGTGCATTTGCTCACCTAAACTCACCAATGCTATCAGCCTGAAGTGTCCAGCCTTATGTCTCAACCAGCTCTGGGTGTAGATGTGGTCAATCCCGGTTGCATCACATGCCCTGAGTGAATTATTTAAGAATTGCTCTCTATTTCACTGTCTTTGTGTTTTGTTTTCGAAATTTATTTTGATAATGGGATTTATCGGATTTTCACTGCTGCATTTCGGCCGCTGTACACACCCTTGATTCTCTTACGGAGACATATATATCCATGGGTTTTAAGATTCTTCCTAGTCAGGTATATTCCTAGGCGTTGAATATGTGGTGTTGGGTCCATTTCGTTGAGCAAGGAGTAGGTCTTGTCTATTACATATTGGGCTTATGGAAAGTTATCTGTGCTAATTTCAGTCTCTGGTTTTATGCAGCACCCCAAGGCACCTTTCCCCATAAGCAAGCACTAGTTGGTTTTCTAAATTTGAGACCCTTTTCTATTTTGTAATTCAGTTCATGTGTAGTCAAGTTTACATTCCGTGTATTCATGATATCTTATGATGTTTCTTTTTCTGTGTGACGTAGTTCACGTAGAATCACCGTACCTGCATCCACTCACTATGCCGCTATGGGCCTGATGACACAGATTTCATTGCTGAGTGATATTGCATTGTACGTACGTGCCACAAGTTCTTTATCCATTTTTTGCTTTCTGGGATATTTACCTGATACTGTAGACGAGCTTCTTGTGAACACAGCCGTCTCAAATATTGGGGTGGCTGTCTGTTTTTGATTTTAATTTCCGTAAGCTATAGGACCATAAGTGGAAGTGCCATAGGCTGTGTTGCTTTGTTTCTTTCGTGTTTCAGGAAACACCATACACTTCTCCAGGGTGGCTGCTGGCAATTTACATACTGCCAATCAGCATAACAAGGCTCCCTGTTCTCCATATCCTGTCCTACCTTTCTGGATTTTACACTTTTTTCAGATGGCCCTTTTGCCAGGGGGGCAGTGAGACTTCATTGTAGTGCAGATTTCATTTTCAGGCTTGCTTGGTTGGCCAAAAAGGGCGTATGCGTTTTTTCCTGAATATATTCAGGAAAAAACACATACGCCCTTTTTGGCCAAGTGCATCATTGTCGACGTTCTGACTCTTTTCCTATGCTTTCAGGGCAATTCCAGTCTACCCCCTGCAATCGTTTTCCTGAAATTCTGCCCCGCTTTCAAGTCCCCTTCGCAGGCTTACTTCAATATATTTTTGGAGGATAGCTGTCATTTATAACTCTGCAGGTTTGTGAATTACAGTGCCCCTGAGCTCCTTTCTTCAACTCGCTTTCTTGTGAGCTGGGCACAAAACCGCAGGATTGCTTCAGGCCCTAATCTGTTTCCGGCAGGGCACGCTGAGCCTTTGGTTAATTCTTCTTCCTGGTGGGAAATGAGCGTTACATTTGCCCGTGCAGACACCTACAGCTAGTCTCTCATTGGTTCTCCCTATTCCTGTTCATTTTGCACAGAAATTGCAAGCTGTGCCAAAGAGGAGGTTAAAGGCACTGACTCTCCAAGCGGGGAGAGTGTTAGTAAAGCATCTGGAATGGTGAACCCGAGGACCAGGATACGAAAACTGAGATGCATTTTAAATCATTTCCCAATCACATGGTGGACGATACTCTTGGTTTCCCATGCATGTTTTAGCTGGAGGAAGAATCCCTTGAACCTGGAGAGTTGGGACCCATGGAATGGGTACCATGCAGTATGACTTCAAAGGGTCTGCATTTGCTCACCGAAACTCACCAATGCTATCAGCCTGAAGTGTCCAGCCTTATGTCTCAACCAGCTCTGGGTGTAGATGTGTTAAATCCCGGTTGCATCACATGCCCTGAGTGAATTATTTAAGAATTGCTCTCTATTTCACTGTCTTTATGATTTTTTTTTGAAATTTATTTTGATAATGGGATTTATCGGATTTTCACTGCTGCGTTTATGCCGCTGTACACACGCTTGATTCTCTTACGGAGACATATATATCCATGGGTTTTAAGATTCTTCCTAGTCAGGTATATTCCTAGGCGTTGAATATGTGGTGTTGGGTCCATTTCGTTGAGCAAGGAGTAGGTCTTGTCTATTACATATTTGGCTTATGGAAAGTTATCTGTGCTAATTTCAGTCTCTGGTTTTATGAAGCACCCCAACGCACCTTTCCCCATAAGCAAGCACTAGTTGGTTTTCTAAATTTGAGACCCTGTTCTGTTTTGTAATTCAGTTCATGTGTAGTCAAGTTTACATTCCGTGTATTAGTGATATCTTATGATGTTTCTTTTTCTGTGTGATGTAGTTCACGTAGAATCACCGTACCTGCATCCACTCACTATGCCGCTATGGGCCTGATGACACAGATTTCATTGCTGAGTGATATTGCATTGTACGTACGTGCCACAACTTCTTTATCCATATTTTGCTTTCTGGGATATTTACCTGTTACTGTAGACGAGCTTCTTGTGAACACAGCCGTCCCAAATATTGGGGTGGCTGTCTGTTTTTGATTTTAATTTCCGTAAGCTATAGGACCATAAGTGGAAGTGCCATAGACTGTGTTGCTTTGTTTCTTATGTGTTTCAGGAAACACCATACACTTCTCCAGGCTGGCTGCTGGCAATTTACATCCTGCCAATCAGCATAACAAGGCTCCCTGTTCTCCATATCCTGTCCTACCTTTCTGGATTTTACACTTTTTTCAGATGGCCCTCTTGCCCGGGGGGCAGTGAGACTTCATTGTAGTGCAGATTTCCTTTACAGGCTTGCTTGGTTGGCCAAAAAGGGCGTATGCGTTTTTTCCTGAATATATTCAGGAAAAAACGCATACGCCCTTTTTGGCCAAGTGCATCATTGTCGACGTTCTGCCTCTTTTCCTATGCTTTCAGGGCAATTCCAGTCTACCCCCTGCAATCGTTTTCCTGAAATTCTGCCCTGCTTTCAAGTCCCCTTCGCAGGCTTACTTCAATATATTTTTGGAGGATAGCTGTCATTTATAACTCTGCAGGTTTGTGAATTACAGTGCCCCTGAGCTCCTTTCTTCAACTCGCTTTCTTGTGAACTGGGCAAAAAACCGCAGGATTGCTTCAGGCCCTAATCTGTTTCGGGCAGGGAATGCTGAGCCTTTGGTAAATTCCTCTTCCTGGTGGGAAATGAGCGTTACATTTGCCCGTGCAGACACCTACAGCTAGTCTCTCATTGGTTCTCCCTATTCCTGTTCATCTTGCACAGAAATTGCCAGCTGTGCCAAACAGGAGGTTAAAGGCACTGACTCTCCAGGCAGGGAGACTGTTAGTAAATCATCTGGAATGGTGAACCCGAGGACCAGGATACGAAAACTGAGATGCATTTTAAATCATTTCCCCATAACTCGGTGGACCATACTGTGGGTTTCACATGCATGTTTTAGCTGGAGGAAGAATCCCTTGAACCTGAAGAGTTGGGACCCATGGAATAGGTACCATACAGTATGACTTCAAAGGGTGTGCATTTGCTCACCTAAACTCACCAATGCTATCAGCCTGAAGTGTCCAGCCTTATGTCTCAACCAGCTCTGGGTGTAGATGTGGTCAATCCCGGTTTCATCACATGCCCTGAGTGAATTATTTAAGAATTGCTCTCTATTTCACTGTCTTTGTGTTTTGTTTTCGAAATTTATTTTGATAATGGGATTTATCGGATTTTCACTGCTGCCTTTCGGCTGCTGTACACACCCTTGATTCTCTTACGGAGACATATATATCCATGGGTTTTAAGATTCTTCCTAGTCAGGTATATTCCTAGGCGTTGAATATGTGGTGTTGGGTCCATTTCGTTGAGCAAGGAGTAGGTCTTGTCTATTACATATTGGGCTTATGGAAAGTTATCTGTGCTAATTTCAGTCTCTGGTTTTATGCAGCACCCCAAGGCACCTTTCCCCATAAGCAAGCACTAGTTGGTTTTCTAAATTTGAGACCCTTTTCTATTTTGTAATTCAGTTCATGTGTAGTCAAGTTTACATTCCGTGTATTCATGATATCTTATGATGTTTCTTTTTCTGTGTGACGTAGTTCACGTAGAATCACCGTACCTGCATCCACTCACTATGCCGCTATGGGCCTGATGACACAGATTTCATTGCTGAGTGATATTGCATTGTACGTACGTGCCATAAGTTCTTTATCCATTTTTTGCTTTCTGGGATATTTACCTGATACTGTAGACGAGCTTCTTGTGAACACAGCCGTCTCAAATATTGGGGTGGCTGTCTGTTTTTGATTTTAATTTCCGTAAGCTATAGGACCATAAGTGGAAGTGCCATAGGCTGTGTTGCTTTGTTTCTTTCGTGTTTCAGGAAACACCATACACTTCTCCAGGGTGGCTGCTGGCAACTTACATCCTGCCAATCAGCATAACAAGGCTCCCTGTTCTCCATATCCTGTCCTACCTTTCTGGATTTTACACTTTTTTCAGATGGCCCTTTTGCCAGGGGGGCAGTGAGACTTCATTGTAGTGCAGATTTCATTTACAGGCTTGCTTGGTTGGCCAAAAAGGGCGTATGCGTTTTTTCCTGAATATATTCAGGAAAAAACGCATACGCCCTTTTTGGCCAAGTGCATCATTGTCGACGTTCTGCCTCTTTTCCTATGCTTTCAGGGCAATTCCAGTCTACCCCCTGCAATCGTTTTCCTGAAATTCTGCCCCGCTTTCAAGTCCCCTTCGCAGGCTTACTTCAATATATTTTTGGAGGAAAGCTGTCATTTATAGCTCTGCAGGTTTGTGAATTACAGTGACCCTGAGCTCCTTTCTTCAACTCGCTTTCTTGTGAGCTGGGCACAAAACCGCAGGATTGCTTCAGGCCCTAATCTGTTTCCAGCAGGGCACACTGAGCCTTTGTTCAATTCCTCTTCCTGGTGGGCAATGAGCGTTACATTTGCCCGTGCAGACACCTACAGCTAGTCTCTCATTGGTTCTCCCTATTCCTGTTCATTTTGCACAGAAATTGCAAGTTGTGCCAAAGAGGAGGTTAAAGGCACTGACTCTCCAAGCGGGGAGAGTGTTAGTAAAGCATCTGGAATGGTGAACCCGAGGACCAGGATACGAAAACTGAGATGCATTTTAAATCATTTCCCAATCACATGGTGGACGATACTCTTGGTTTCCCATGCATGTTTTAGCTGGAGGAAGAATCCCTTGAACCTGGAGAGTTGGGACCCATGGAATGGGTACCATGCAGTATGACTTCAAAGGGTCTGCATTTGCTCACCGAAACTCACCAATGCTATCAGCCTGAAGTGTCCAGCCTTATGTCTCAACCAGCTCTGGGTGTAGATGTGTTAAATCCCGGTTGCATCACATGCCCTGAGTGAATTATTTAAGAATTGCTCTCTATTTCACTGTCTTTATGATTTTTTTTTGAAATTTATTTTGATAATGGGATTTATCGGATTTTCACTGCTGCGTTTATGCCGCTGTACACACGCTTGATTCTCTTACGGAGACATATATATCCATGGGTTTTAAGATTCTTCCTAGTCAGGTATATTCCTAGGCGTTGAATATGTGGTGTTGGGTCCATTTCGTTGAGCAAGGAGTAGGTCTTGTCTATTACATATTTGGCTTATGGAAAGTTATCTGTGCTAATTTCAGTCTCTGGTTTTATGAAGCACCCCAACGCACCTTTCCCCATAAGCAAGCACTAGTTGGTTTTCTAAATTTGAGACCCTGTTCTGTTTTGTAATTCAGTTCATGTGTAGTCAAGTTTACATTCCGTGTATTAGTGATATCTTATGATGTTTCTTTTTCTGTGTGACGTAGTTCACGTAGAATCACCGTACCTGCATCCACTCACTATGCCGCTACGGGCCTGATGACACAGATTTCATTGCTGAGTGATATTGCATTGTACGTACGTGCCACAACTTCTTTATCCATATTTTGCTTTCTGGGATATTTACCTGTTACTGTAGACGAGCTTCTTGTGAACACAGCCGTCCCAAATATTGGGGTGGCTGTCTGTTTTTGATTTTAATTTCCGTAAGCTATAGGACCATAAGTGGAAGTGCCATAGACTGTGTTGCTTTGTTTCTTATGTGTTTCAGGAAACACCATACACTTCTCCAGGCTGGCTGCTGGCAATTTACATCCTGCCAATCAGCATAACAAGGCTCCCTGTTCTCCATATCCTGTCCTACCTTTCTGGATTTTACACTTTTTTCAGATGGCCCTCTTGTCCGGGGGGCAGTGAGACTTCATTGTAGTGCAGATTTCCTTTACAGGCTTGCTTGGTTGGCCAAAAAGGGCGTATGCGTTTTTTCCTGAATATATTCAGGAAAAAACGCATACGCCCTTTTTGGCCAAGTGCATCATTGTCGACGTTCTGCCTCTTTTCCTATGCTTTCAGGGCAATTCCAGTCTACCCCCTGCAATCGTTTTCCTGAAATTCTGCCCCGCTTTCAAGTCCCCTTCGCAGGCTTACTTCAATATATTTTTGGAGGATAGCTGTCATTTATAACTCTGCAGGTTTGTGAATTACAGTGCCCCTGAGCTCCTTTCTTCAACTCGCTTTCTTGTGAACTGGGCACAAAACCGCAGGATTGCTTCAGGCCCTAATCTGTTTCGGGCAGGGCATGCTGAGCCTTTGGTAAATTCCTCTTCCTGGTGGGAAATGAGCGTTACATTTGCCCGTGCAGACACCTACAGCTAGTCTCTCATTGGTTCTCCCTATTCCTGTTCATCTTGCACAGAAATTGCCAGCTGTGCCAAACAGGAGGTTAAAGGCACTGACTCTCCAAGCAGGGAGACTGTTAGTAAATCATCTGGAATGGTGAACCCGAGGACCAGGATACGAAAACTGAGATGCATTTTAAATCATTTCCCCATAACACGGTGGACCATACTGTGGGTTTCACATGCATGTTTTAGCTGGAGGAAGAATCCCTTGAACCTGAAGAGTTGGGACCCATGGAATAGGTACCATACAGTATGACTTCAAAGGGTGTGCATTTGCTCACCTAAACTCACCAATGCTATCAGCCTGAAGTGTCCAGCCTTATGTCTCAACCAGCTCTGGGTGTAGATGTGGTCAATCCCGGTTGCATCACATGCCCTGAGTGAATTATTTAAGAATTGCTCTCTATTTCACTGTCTTTGTGTTTTGTTTTCGAAATTTATTTTGATAATGGGATTTATCGGATTTTCACTGCTGCCTTTCGGCCGCTGTACACACCCTTGATTCTCTTACGGAGACATATATATCCATGGGTTTTAAGATTCTTCCTAGTCAGGTATATTCCTAGGCGTTGAATATGTGGTGTTGGGTCCATTTCGTTGAGCAAGGAGTAGGTCTTGTCTATTACATATTGGGCTTATGGAAAGTTATCTGTGCTAATTTCAGTCTCTGGTTTTATGCAGCACCCCAAGGCACCTTTCCCCATAAGCAAGCACTAGTTGGTTTTCTAAATTTGAGACCCTTTTCTATTTTGTAATTCAGTTCATGTGTAGTCAAGTTTACATTCCGTGTATTCGTGATATCTTATGATGTTTCTTTTTCTGTGTGACGTAGTTCACGTAGAATCACCGTACCTGCATCCACTCACTATGCCGCTATGGGCCTGATGACACAGATTTCATTGCTGAGTGATATTGCATTGTACGTACGTGCCACAAGTTCTTTATCCATTTTTTGCTTTCTGGGATATTTACCTGATACTGTAGACGAGCTTCTTGTGAACACAGCCGTCTCAAATATTGGGGTGGCTGTCTGTTTTTGATTTTAATTTCCGTAAGCTATAGGACCATAAGTGGAAGTGCCATAGGCTGTGTTGCTTTGTTTCTTTCGTGTTTCAGGAAACACCATACACTTCTCCAGGGTGGCTGCTGGCAATTTACATCCTGCCAATCAGCATAACAAGGCTCCCTGTTCTCCATATCCTGTCCTACCTTTCTGGATTTTACACTTTTTTCAGATGGCCCTTTTGCCAGGGGGGCAGTGAGACTTCATTGTAGTGCAGATTTCATTTACAGGCTTGCTTGGTTGGCCAAAAAGGGCGTATGCGTTTTTTCCTGAATATATTCAGGAAAAAACGCATACGCCCTTTTTGGCCAAGTGCATCATTGTCGACGTTCTGCCTCTTTTCCTATGCTTTCAGGGCAATTCCAGTCTACCCCCTGCAATCGTTTTCCTGAAATTCTGCCCCGCTTTCAAGTCCCCTTCGCAGGCTTACTTCAATATATTTTTGGAGGAAAGCTGTCATTTATAACTCTGCAGGTTTGTGAATTACAGTGCCCCTGAGCTCCTTTCTTCAACTCGCTTTCTTGTGAGCTGGGCACAAAACCGCAGGATTGCTTCAGGCCCTAATCTGTTTCCAGCAGGGCACACTGAGCCTTTGGTTAATTCCTCTTCCTGGTGGGCAATGAGCGTTACATTTGCCCGTGCAGACACCTACAGCTAGTCTCTCATTGGTTCTCCCTATTCCTGTTCATTTTGCACAGAAATTGCAAGCTGTGCCAAAGAGGAGGTTAAAGGCACTGACTCTCCAAGCGGGGAGAGTGTTAGTAAAGCATCTGGAATGGTGAACCCGAGGACCAGGATACGAAAACTGAGATGCATTTTAAATCATTTCCCAATCACATGGTGGACGATACTCTTGGTTTCCCATGCATGTTTTAGCTGGAGGAAGAATCCCTTGAACCTGGAGAGTTGGGACCCATGGAATGGGTACCATGCAGTATGACTTCAAAGGGTCTGCATTTGCTCACCGAAACTCACCAATGCTATCAGCCTGAAGTGTCCAGCCTTATGTATCAACCAGCTCTGGGTGTAGATGTGTTAAATCCCGGTTGCATCACATGCCCTGAGTGAATTATTTAAGAATTGCTCTCTATTTCACTGTCTTTATGATTTTTTTTTGAAATTTATTTTGATAATGGGATTTATCGGATTTTCACTGCTGCGTTTATGCCGCTGTACACACGCTTGATTCTCTTACGGAGACATATATATCCATGGGTTTTAAGATTCTTCCTAGTCAGGTATATTCCTAGGCGTTGGATATGTGGTGTTGGGTCCATTTCGTTGAGCAAGGAGTAGGTCTTGTCTATTACATATTTGGCTTATGGAAAGTTATCTGTGCTAATTTCAGTCTCTGGTTTTATGAAGCACCCCAACGCACCTTTCCCCATAAGCAAGCACTAGTTGGTTTTCTAAATTTGAGACCCTGTTCTGTTTTGTAATTCAGTTCATGTGTAGTCAAGTTTACATTCCGTGTATTAGTGATATCTTATGATGTTTCTTTTTCTGTGTGACGTAGTTCACGTAGAATCACCGTACCTGCATCCACTCACTATGCCGCTACGGGCCTGATGACACAGATTTCATTGCTGAGTGATATTGCATTGTACGTACGTGCCACAACTTCTTTATCCATATTTTGCTTTCTGGGATATTTACCTGTTACTGTAGACGAGCTTCTTGTGAACACAGCCGTCCCAAATATTGGGGTGGCTGTCTGTTTTTGATTTTAATTTCCGTAAGCTATAGGACCATAAGTGGAAGTGCCATAGACTGTGTTGCTTTGTTTCTTATGTGTTTCAGGAAACACCATACACTTCTCCAGGCTGGCTGCTGGCAATTTACATCCTGCCAATCAGCATAACAAGGCTCCCTGTTCTCCATATCCTGTCCTACCTTTCTGGATTTTACACTTTTTTCAGATGGCCCTCTTGCCCGGGGGGCAGTGAGACTTCATTGTAGTGCAGATTTCCTTTACAGGCTTGCTTGGTTGGCCAAAAAGGGCGTATGCGTTTTTTCCTGAATATATTCAGGAAAAAACGCATACGCCCTTTTTGGCCAAGTGCATCATTGTCGACGTTCTGCCTCTTTTCCTATGCTTTCAGGGCAATTCCAGTCTACCCCCTGCAATCGTTTTCCTGAAATTCTGCCCCGCTTTCAAGTCCCCTTCGCAGGCTTACTTCAATATATTTTTGGAGGATAGCTGTCATTTATAACTCTGCAGGTTTGTGAATTACAGTGCCCCTGAGCTCCTTTCTTCAACTCGCTTTCTTGTGAACTGGGCACAAAACCGCAGGATTGCTTCAGGCCCTAATCTGTTTCGGGCAGGGCATGCTGAGCCTTTGGTAAATTCCTCTTCCTGGTGGGAAATGAGCGTTACATTTGCCCGTGCAGACACCTACAGCTAGTCTCTCATTGGTTCTCCCTATTCCTGTTCATCTTGCACAGAAATTGCAAGCTGTGCCAAACAGGAGGTTAAAGGCACTGACTCTCCAAGCAGGGAGACTGTTAGTAAATCATCTGGAATGGTGAACCCGAGGACCAGGATACGAAAACTGAGATGCATTTTAAATCATTTCCCCATAACATGGTGGACCATACTGTGGGTTTCACATGCATGTTTTAGCTGGAGGAAGAATCCCTTGAACCTGAAGAGTTGGGACCCATGGAATAGGTACCATACAGTATGACTTCAAAGGGTGTGCATTTGCTCACCTCAACTCACCAATGCTATCAGCCTGAAGTGTCCAGCCTTATGTCTCAACCAGCTCTGGGTGTAGATGTGGTCAATCCCGGTTGCATCACATGCCCTGAGTGAATTATTTAAGAATTGCTCTCTATTTCACTGTCTTTGTGTTTTGTTTTCGAAATTTATTTTGATAATGGGATTTATCGGATTTTCACTGCTGCCTTTCGGCCGCTGTACACACCCTTGATTCTCTTACGGAGACATATATATCCATGGGTTTTAAGATTCTTCCTAGTCAGGTATATTCCTAGGCGTTGAATATGTGGTGTTGGGTCCATTTCGTTGAGCAAGGAGTAGGTCTTGTCTATTACATATTGGGCTTATGGAAAGTTATCTGTGCTAATTTCAGTCTCTGGTTTTATGCAGCACCCCAAGGCACCTTTCCCCATAAGCAAGCACTAGTTGGTTTTCTAAATTTGAGACCCTTTTCTATTTTGTAATTCAGTTCATGTGTAGTTAAGTTTACATTCCGTGTATTCGTGATATCTTATGATGTTTCTTTTTCTGTGTGACGTAGTTCACGTAGAATCACCGTACCTGCATCCACTCACTATGCCGCTATGGGCCTGATGACACAGATTTCATTGCTGAGTGATATTGCATTGTACGTACGTGCCACAAGTTCTTTATCCATTTTTTGCTTTCTGGGATATTTACCTGATACTGTAGACGAGCTTCTTGTGAACACAGCCGTCTCAAATATTGGGGTGGCTGTCTGTTTTTGATTTTAATTTCCGTAAGCTATAGGACCATAAGTGGAAGTGCCATAGCCTGTGTTGCTTTGTTTCTTTCGTGTTTCAGGAAACACCATACACTTCTCCAGGGTGGCTGCTGGCAATTTACATCCTGCCAATCAGCATAACAAGGCTCCCTGTTCTCCATATCCTGTCCTACCTTTCTGGATTTTACACTTTTTTCAGATGGCCCTTTTGCCAGGGGGGCAGTGAGACTTCATTGTAGTGCAGATTTCATTTACAGGCTTGCTTGGTTGGCCAAAAAGGGCGTATGCGTTTTTTCCAGAATATATTCAGGAAAAAACGCATACGCCCTTTTTGGCCAAGTGCATCATTGTCGACGTTCTGCCTCTTTTCCTATGCTTTCAGGGCAATTCCAGTCTACCCCCTGCAATCGTTTTCCTGAAATTCTGCCCCACTTTCAAGTCCCCTTCGCAGGCTTACTTCAATATATTTTTGGAGGAAAGCTGTCATTTATAACTCTGCAGGTTTGTGAATTACAGTGCCCCTGAGCTCCTTTCTTCAACTCGCTTTCTTGTGAGCTGGGCACAAAACCGCAGGATTGCTTCAGGCCCTAATCTGTTTCCAGCAGGGCACACTGAGCCTTTGTTTAATTCCTCTTCCTGGTGGGCAATGAGCGTTACATTTGCCCGTGCAGACACCTACAGCTAGTCTCTCATTGGTTCTCCCTATTCCTGTTCATTTTGCACAGAAATTGCAAGCTGTGCCAAAGAGGAGGTTAAAGGCACTGACTCTCCAAGCGGGGAGAGTGTTAGTAAAGCATCTGGAATGGTGAACCCGAGGACCAGGATACGAAAACTGAGATGCATTTTAAATCATTTCCCCATAACACGGTGGACCATACTGTGGTTTTCCCATGCATGTTTTAGCTGGAGGAAGAATCCCTTGAACCTGTAGAGTTGGGACCCATGGAATGGGTACCATGCAGTATGACTTCAAAGGGTCTGCATTTGCTCACCGAAACTCACCAATGCTATCAGCCTGAAGTGTCCAGCCTTATGTCTCAACCAGCTCTGGGTGTAGATGTGTTAAATCCCGGTTGCATCACATGCCCTGAGTGAATTATTTAAGAATTGCTCTCTATTTCACTGTCTTTATGATTTTTTTTTGAAATTTATTTTGATAATGGGATTTATCGGATTTTCACTGCTGCGTTTATGCCGCTGTACACACGCTTGATTCTCTTACGGAGACATATATATCCATGGGTTTTAAGATTCTTCCTAGTCAGGTATATTCCTAGGCGTTGAATATGTGGTGTTGGGTCCATTTCGTTGAGCAAGGAGTAGGTCTTGTCTATTACATATTTGGCTTATGGAAAGTTATCTGTGCTAATTTCAGTCTCTGGTTTTATGAAGCACCCCAACGCACCTTTCCCCATAAGCAAGCACTAGTTGGTTTTCTAAATTTGAGACCCTGTTCTGTTTTGTAATTCAGTTCATGTGTAGTCAAGTTTACATCCCGTGTATTAGTGATATCTTATGATGTTTCTTTTTCTGTGTGACGTAGTTCACGTAGAATCACCGTACCTGCATCCACTCACTATGCCGCTACGGGCCTGATGACACAGATTTCATTGCTGAGTGATATTGCATTGCACGTACGTGCCACAACTTCTTTATCCATTTTCTGCTTTCTGGGATATTTACCTGGTACTGTAGACGAGCTTCTTGGGAACACAGCCGTCCCAAACTTTGGGGTGGCTCTCAGTTTTTGATTTTAATTTCCCTAAGCAATAGGACCATAAGTGCAATTGCCATAGGCTGTGTTGCTTTATTTCTTACGTGTTTCAGGAAACACCATACACTTCTCCAGGGTGGCTGTTCACAATTTACATCCTGCCAATCAGCATAACAAGGCTCCCTGTTCTCCATATCCTGTCCTAACTTTCTGGATTTTACACTTTTTTCAGATGGCCCTTTTGCCCGGGGGGGCAGGGAGATTTCATTGTAGTGTAGATTTCCTTTACAGGCTTGCTTCGTTGGCCAAGAAGTGCGTATGCATTTTTTCCTGAATATATTCAGGAAAAAACGCATATGCCCTTTTTGGCCAAGTGCATCATTGTCGACGTTTTGCCTCTTTTCCTATGCTTTCAAGGCAATTGCAGTCTACCCCCTGCAATCGTTTTCCTAAAATTTTGGCCCGCCTTCCAGTCCCCTTCGCAGGCTTACTTCAATATATTTTTGGAGGATAGCTGTCATTTATAACTCTGCAGGTTTGTGAATTACAGTGCCCCTGAGCTCCTTTCTTCAATTCGCTTTCTTGTGAGCTGGGCCCAAAACCGCAGGATTGCTTCAGGCCCTAATCTGTTTCCGGAAGGGCACGCTGAGCCTTTGGTTAATTCCTCTTCCTGGTGGTAAATGAGCGTTACATTTGCCCGTGCAGACACCTACATCTAGTCTCTCATTGCTTCTCCTATTCCTGTTCATCTTGCACAGAAATTGCAAGCTGTGCCAAATACGAGGTTAAAGGCACTGACTCTCCAAGTGGGGAGATTGTTAGTAAAGCATCTGGAATGGTGAACCCGAGGACAAGATTACAAAAACTGAGATGCATTTTAAATTGTTTCCCAATCACACGGTGGACGATACTCTGGGTTTCTCATGCATGTTTTAGCCAGAGGAAGAATCCTTTGAACCTGGAGAGTTGGGACCCATGGAATGGGTACCATGCAGTATGACTTCAAAGGGTCTGCATTTGCTCACCGAAACTCACCAATGCTATCAGCCTGAAGTGTCCAGCCTTATGTCTCAACCAGCTCTGGGTGTAGTTGTGGTCAATCCCGGTTGCATCACATGCCCTGAGTGAATTATTTAAGAATTGCTCTCTATTTCACTGTATTTGTGTTTTGTTTTTGAAATTTATTTTGATAATGGGATTTATCGGATTTTCACTGCTGCGTTTATGGCGCTGTACACACGCTTGGTTCTCTTACGGAGACGTATAAATCCATGGGTTTTAAGATTCTTCCTAGTCAGGTATATTCCTAGGCGTTGAATACGTGGTGTTGCGTCCATTCCGTTGAGCAAGGAGTAGGTCTTGTCTATTACATATTTGGCTTATGGAATGTTATCTGTGCTAATTTCAGTCTCTGGTTTTATGCAGCACCCCAACGCACCTTTCCCCATAAGCAAGCACTAGTTGGTTTTCTAAATTTGAGACCCTGTTCTGTTTTGTAATTCTGTTCATGTGTAGTCAAGTTTATATTCCGTGTATTAGTGATATCTTATGATGTTTCTTTTTCTGTGTGACGTAGTTCACGTAGAATCACCGTACCTGCATCCACTCACTATGCCGCTACGGGCCTGATGACACAGATTTCATTGCTGAGTGTTGCATTGCACATACGTGCCACAACTTCTTTATCCATTTTTTGCTTTCTGGGATATTTACCTGGTACTGCAGATGAGCTTCTTGTGAACACAGCCGTCCCAAACATTGGGGTGGCTGTCTGTTTTTGAATTTAATTTCCGTAATCTTTGGGACCATAAGTGGAAGTGCCATAGGCTGTGTTGCTTTGTTTCTTATGGATTTCAGGAAACACCATACACTTCTCCAGGATGGCTGTTGGCAATTTACATCCTGCCAATCAGCATAACCAAGCTCCCTGTTCTCCATATCCTTTCCTAACTTTCTGGATTTTACACTTTTCTCAGATGGCCCTTTTGCCCAGGGGGCAGTGAGACTTCATTGTAGTGCAGATTTCCTTTACAGGCTTGCTTGGTTTGCGAAAAAGGGCGTATGCGTTTTTTCCTGAATATATTCAGGAAAAAATTCATACGCACTTTTTGGCCAAGTGCACCATTGTCGACGTTCTGCCTCTTTTCCTATGCTTTCTGGGCAAATCCAGTCTACCCCCTGCAATCGTTTTCCTGAAATTCTGCCCCGCTTTCAAGTCCCCTTCGCAGGCTTACTTCAATATATTTTTGGAGGATAGCTGTCATTTATAACTCTGCAGGTTTGTGAATTACAGTGACCCTGAGCTCCTTTCTTCAACTCGCTTTCTTGTGAGCTGGGCACAAAACCGCAGGATTGCTTCAGGCCCTAATCTGTTTCCGGCAGGGCACGCTGAGCCTTTGGTTAATTCCTCTTCCTGGTGGGAAATGAGCCTTACATTTGACCGTGCAAATACCTATAGCTAGTCTCTCATTGGTTCTCACTATTCCTGTTCATCTTGCGCAGAAATTGCAAGCTGTGCCAAACAGGAGGTTAAAGGCACTGACTCTCCACGCGGGGAGAGTGTTAGTAAACCCTCTGGAATGGTGAACCCGAGGACCAGGATACGAAAACTGAGATGCATTTTAAGTCGTTTCCCAATCACACGGTGGACCATACTCGGCGTTTCCCACGCATGTTTTAGCTGAAGAAAGAATCCCTTGAACCTGGAGAGTTGGGACCCTTGGAATGGGTACCATGCAGTATGACTTCAAAGGATCTGCATTTGTTTACTGAAACTCACCAATGCTATCAGCCTGAAGTGTCCAGCCTTATGTCTCAACCAGCTCTGGGTGTAGATGTGGTAAATCCAGGTTGCATCACATGCCCTGAGTGAATTATTTAAGAGTTGCTCTCTATTTCACTGTCATTGTGTTTTGTTTTTGAAATTTATTTTAATAATGGGATTTATCGCATTTTCACTGCTTCGTTTATGCTGCTGTACACGCGCTTGTTTCTCTTACGGAGACATATAAGCCCATGGGTTTTAAGATTCTTACTAATCCGGTATATTCTTAGGCATTGAATATGGCGTGTTGAGTCCATTTCGTTGAGCAAGGAGTAGGTCTTGACTATTACATATTTGGCTTATGGAATGGTATCTGTGCTAATTTTAATCTCTGGTTTTATGTAGCACCCCAACTCACCTTTCCCCTTAAGGAAGCATAAGTTGGTTTTCTTAATT
This sequence comes from Phocoena phocoena, assembly GCF_963924675.1. Classification (NCBI taxonomy): domain Eukaryota; kingdom Metazoa; phylum Chordata; class Mammalia; order Artiodactyla; family Phocoenidae; genus Phocoena; species Phocoena phocoena. The sequence continues at coordinate 459,560 of NW_027077569.1, read as the reverse complement.
TGAAACCCTCTTCTCTTTTGTAATTCAGTTCATGTGTAGCCATGTTAACATTCCATGTATTAGTGATATCTTATGTCTTTTTCTTTTTGAATTATGTGACTTCGAATGATCACACGTAACTCCTCTGGAGTTGTTATAACTGGCCGTATTTCATTGATTTCCAGGCTGAGTAATATTCCACTCTACATAATCACCACATCTCTGTCCGTTTTTTCTCTGCAGATACATTTAAGTTATAACCTAGTCGAGGATCTTTTAAACAGAGAGGTGGTAAACATTGGGGTGCCTGTGTCCTCTCGATTTTTGTTTTTCCCAAGATATACGTCCATGAGTGCAAGTGCCCTGTGCTCGGTAGCTCATTTTTTAGGTGCTTTAGTAAACACAATAGACTTATCCAGAGTGACCGTTTGCAATATACATTTCCACTATAAGACTCACAGGGCTCCCTTTTCTCCTTGCCCTGTCCTGCATTTCTGGTGTTTACACTTTATGAGGACGGCTCTTCTGACAGATGCAAAGTGATATGTTTTGTAGTATTGATTTCCACTGCCCACCTGTTTGGTTGGCTAAAAAAGTGTATGCCCTTTTCTTGAATATATACAGAAAAAGACGCATACACCCTTTTTGGCCAACTGCAATGTTGGCAATGTTCAGCCCCTTTGCTTGTGCTTAATGGCGAGTCCTTTCTACCTCTTCCAATCCCTTTCCTGCCATTCTCCGTTGCTTACAAGTCCTTTTCTCTGACTTTCCTCAAGACATTTTTCAGTGATAGATATTTTCAACTCTGCAGTTTCGTGAATTTTAGTGCCCCTGAGTTCCATTTTCCAACTTGTGTTTATGGGAACTGGCCACAAAGCATCAGGATTCCTCAAGCCCTATTCTGTTTCCATGGGCAACCCTAGCCTTTGGTCAATTCGTCTTCCTGATTGGAAATTAGAGTGGCATGTGCCTGTCCGAACACCTAGGACTTGTCTCTCATTGTTCCTCCTCCTTCTGCTTCATCCTCTGGACAAATTCCAAACTGTATGCAACAGGATGTTGACAGTGCTGACATCTCCAAGTGGGGAGACTGTTAGTAAAGACGCTGGAGTGGTGAACCCTAGCACCAAGAGATGAGGAGATGAGATGCCTTTTCCAAACTTTTCCCGATCAGACGGTATACCATCCTCTGGGTGTGACAGGCATGTTTTAGGTGTAGGAAGGGTCCCATTCATGTGAGGAGAACACCAGGGGATTTTAAATATCAGTGTCTGTCCGCAACCCAAACTGGGGAATTTTTTAAGCTACGGCTACACATATGTTCATTAAGGGCCTTGGGAAGTAGGCAGAGTCCAAACTTTAGATGATTGAAGTCTTCAGGGTCAGAAGCACTCACCACTGTCTTCCCTTAGATTCCATTTTTACTGTCATTGATGGATGATGTCAATAAAAATATTTATTCTTTTTCAGATCATTTCCCCTTATAGGTTATTGCAAAATATTGAGTGTAGTTCCCTGTGCTATACAGTAGTTCCTTGCTGATGATTTCATACATAGCAGTGTGTATGTGTTAATCCCAAACTGTTAATTTATCCCTCCTCCTACCATTTCCCTTTGGTAATAATAAATTATAAGATTTTATGCTTCTCAGAAATGGGGGAGCTCAAAGAGAGGTATCATTTTCAATGCAAAAGCATTTAAAACAAGATTGAAGCTTTAACCAAGATTATTAGATGTACATCCTTGGAAAGAAATCACTTTGTTTCTCTAATATTGACCTGACAAAGAAGACAAACCTTTTCACTGAACTTGCTTATAAGAAAGTGATGGAAATATCAAATGGAAGTGTTAGAAACATCTTATTTTACCCGAGCCTTATACACTGTTCTATGTTAATTACAGTTTGGCTCACACATCTGTTCATTGAAGTTACAATGTTCTCAATTTCTGTTACTGATCCTCCAGAGTGGACGCCAACAAGTGTCCCCCTGCCCAGTGTCATTGGAGCCAATAGATCGAGACTGAGTTTGGTTCAAAAGCAAAGGAAACTTTATATTTTGATCAGAGAATGGAGAGGTGCTACCCTGTGGGCTGTGGGCTGGGCTGCTGTGTAGAGATCCTGTCAGAGTCACTGGGAGGGAGGGGGCTGAGCTCTCGAGGACCTGGTTGGCTGCAGCTCAGGCTCTATGTCACGGAGTCTGAACTGGGCCCCAGGAGCTGAAGTGTCATGGAGCCATTCTGCTCTAGGAAATCTGGTCTGAAGTGCCGGGTGTGGAACCTCTGTATGCGGGACACTAGGAGCACCTGAAATTAGACAAAGCACAAAGGATAAAAATGGTTAGACTTTATTTTATTGCCCAGATTCTATTTTTATATCCCAGGCATTTTTAAGGGGCTTTGCCTGGGACAAACTTCTCTTCTGCCTTTTGTCCCTTTCCTCATTCTTGGAGTGCTGCGGGTGCAGACCCTTCTTCTGTAACTGCTGAGTGCTGAGTTAGGAGGCTTCATACCCGTGGGCGAGGGTCAGAACTTCTCCCCAGCAGCCTCCAGGTGACGTTGATTGTCCCCAGGCCTCCTGCCTCCCTGCTCGTCCACCTGAGCACCAGTATTGGAAGTGTTATAGATTCTAATGACCTTTAAGGGTCCAGAAAGGAGATGTGCAGTGGCGCTGTGAGGTCCAGTTTCACTCCGCCCCACATTTGTTCGGCCACCTTAGGCTGACCGTTTCTGCCAGCCTAGATGCTCTGACTGACCGTTTCTGCCAGCCTAGATGCTCTGACCAACAGTCTGCGCTTTCTTCCATTAGGCCCCTGAATTAACGTAAAAACAGCACCAGGTGTCAGGATCCTGCCCGCTCAGCTCCCAGACAGTCCAGGGTCAGTGGTGATGAAGGATCATGATGGTCACTGAGTCAAGAGCCTTTGGAAGTAAACAGGAGTCCAGCCGGTCTTATTGGCCACCATCATCAGGGTGTCTGTAGGCTTTTCTATGGTGACATCATGATATACGGTTCCCCCGCCAAGATTATTAGCTCCCCTCTGGGTACAGTAAGTACTGAAAGCAGTAGTCTACTCTTTTGGGACACACTCTTGTTGTTTTATGAGAGAAACTCCAGGTCAAGTGATGGTCACACGGGTCGTCATGGTGCCCCGTTGCCCCCGGTTATCTCTCTGGAGGTTGGAGTTGGAGGGCCTCCTCAATCGAGGTCAGTGTGCCCACGGAGCAAACCCTGCAACTTCAGGGCATGGTTGGGGGTTAGGATCACCACGTGGGGTCCGTTTCCCTTAGAAGGGAGGTGGCCTTTTGGGCTGCTGATTTCCAGGTTTTCAGATACCACCAGTATCTTGGCCAGATGTAGCGGTGGGCCAAGCCCCTTGGTGACCATAGTTTATCCTACCTGGATGGCATTCTTGCATTGTTCCATTTCAAGTGGTCCCAGTTTTTGCACTAATACTCCAATGGCGATTCACCTTTCACCAGGAATGTAAAGGTCAAAGGGTTTAGCTAAATTAGGGAGTCCCAGGGCAAGGGTCTGAATTGACTGCTCTTTCCATTCTTGAAAGGCCACTTCTGGATTCTATTCAAAAGGATCATCATCTTTTCCTTTCAGTGTTTCATATAGAGGCCCAGCTAGTAGACTGTAGTTAGGGATCCAGAGGCAGGAAACCCTGGCTTCCCCAGGAACCCCTAAGCTGTCTTCTAGTTTCAGAAAGGGGTAAGGCTGTAAATTGTTTCTTCCCTTTCCTGGGATGGGCTTCTCCGACCTTCTGTGAGAATGAAGCCCAGGCAGGTCACCGTAGTCTGTGATACTTGAGCTTTTTCGTGGACAACTTCTATCCTTTATTGGCTTGGTAGTTCTGAGGCCTCCTTAGTAGGGCTGGTGATCAGAATGTCGTCTGAATATTGAAGGAGTGTTTCCTTTTCCAGAGGTAGAACTTTTAGGTCTTTAGCTGAGCTTTCCCCAAAGATGGTGTGGGAATTTTTGAACCCTTGGGGCAAGACAGCCTGGAAGTATTGTTTTAGTTGTATGTTGAGTCCTGTCACTCACAAGCCAAAATTTCTTGTGACTCTGGGACTAATGGAATACAAAAGAAGGCATCAGTGAAGACTAATACAGAATACCAAGTCCTGGTGGTTGGTAGAATGACCAGCAGGGTGTAGGATTTAGGAACTACTGGAGGTATATCCTCAGTGGCTTCACTGACTGTCCTGACATCCTTTACCAGGACTCCAGCAGCCCATGGGGCTCTCGAGGTCAGGCCAATCCCAGGATATGGAGCTCACCTGGGCAGGTACCCTACCCCCACCCCAGCCCACGGGGCTCTCGTGTTCAGGCCCCTCCCAGGATATGGGATTCCCTGGGCAGGTCCTCTGCAGTCCATGGGGCTCCCGTGGTCAGGCCCCTCCCAGGATACAGAGCTACCCTTGCAGGTACCTTGGCAGGGCTGGGCACACAGGAACCGTGCACATAGCCCTCATTGCAGAGCACTCCCAGCTCACCTGTCGCTCAGATCTGACACAGAGCACCTCAGAGCAGGACTTGAACTAACAAACAGCAGCTCTGACAGGTCTGTGACCCTGGGCATCACTCTGTGCGGCCTCCTCCACCTGATCTTCCAGAGACTTCCACTGCACCCGGGGCACCAGGCCTCTGTCTCCAACCACCACCCACCCCTCCTCTCCCTGACTCCTGGGTTCCTCTCATTAGGAGAGGGTTTTCTTGAAGTTGTCTCCCACTCATGGGCCAGATAATATAATTAGAAAACAAGCCAGAGCTGCAGCCCCTTGTCTATCCTGACTCTCAGGAGCCCACACCTGTTCCTTGGACCTGGCCAATTCAGCAAGTTCCATTTTCAGCAACTGTGAGCCCCTGAGGGGTGATTATTGGCTGGCTTGGGAAGCCTGACCGTGCCGGCCAGCCCTCCCCAGGTGTGCCTGGGTTGAGATCAATATAAACACCGCTCCAGGCAGCAAGAGCCCCTGCAGCTGTGCCTGACGCCATTTTCTCTGCCCTGTCAGCAGTCTCGGGGCTGGGCTGGTGGGAGGGAGTGAGAAGCCACGGCTTTGTGGGTGTCCCAGTGTGAGTGGGGCTCTGCTGGACTTTCTGCAGCAGTTGCCAAGATGCTACCTGCTAAAGAAGAGGATGTGTCACCCACACCTGCCGCTGGAATTTCTCCCTGGGCACAGGTGAGGAAGGAAGAAAGCAGTGGGGGCCGGGACAGCAGGGGTATCTCAGGCAGGGAAATGGAGAGCTTCCAGAAGAGCACCCAGGGCCAGGACCATCCTGGCTGGCCTGCAGGCACCAAGTCGGCTGGCATGCTGTCCCTCATGTGGCTCCATGGCCCTTCCTCTAGGTTTTCAAGTCCTTGTACATATTCAGGTGTTTAGCCTTGGAAGGGTGGGAACATTTCAGCAGCAGCTGGCCTGGGGCTCGGCCCACGTTTACTCACAGATACCTCGGCACGGTCCCCCAGCTTTGCAGTGAGGACGCTTGTTGCGAGGAGCATGCTGGCTGAGTGGGAGATGATTCCCCACCACTGACCAACTTCAGAATTGTTTGCAATTGGAGCAAGTGCCCTGAAACGGTTTTCCTCTGTGTAACTGGTGGGTTCTGTTCTTTTTTATCTTTTTTTCGTTTTTGGTTCAAGGTAGATTTTATTCCTCTTTTGTGTATTTACAGATATAAGCATGGAAATAATTTATTCATATAAATACATGTATGTGAAGGGAAGAATATTTTTTCTGTTTTACTTTTTTTAATTTTATGTTTTTATTTTGAATTTAATTTTATATTTTTATACAGCAGGTTGTTTTTGGTTATCTACTTTATACATATAAATGTATACATACCAATCCCAATATCTCAACTCCTCCCACCACCATCCCCAACAGCTTTCCCCCCTTGTTGTCCATACGTTTTTTGTATACATGTGTTGCTCTATTTCTGCCTTGCAAAACGGTTCATCTGTACAATTTTTCTAGGTTCCACATATATGCATTAATATACAAGATTTGTTTTTCTCTTTCTGACTTACTTCACTCTGTATGACAGTCTCTAGATCCATCAACGTCTCTACAAATGTCCCAATTTCATTCCTTTTTATGGCTTAGTAATATTCCATTTTATATATGTACCACTCTTTATGCATTCGTCTGTCTGTGGGCATTTAGGTTGCTTCCATTTCCTGGATAGTGTAAATAGTGATGCAATGAACATTGTGGTGAATGTCTCTTTTTGATTTATGGTTTTGTCTGGGTATATGCCCAGTAGAGGGATTGCTGTATCATATGGTAATTCTATTCTTAGTTTTATAAGAAACTCCATAATGTTCTCCACAGTGACTGTATCAATTTACGTTCCCAACAATAGTGGAAGAGGATTCCTTATCTCCACACCGTTTCCAGCATTTGTTGTTTGTAGATTTTCTGATGATGCCCATTCTAATAGGTGTGAGGTGATACACCATGGATGAGTCTATTTCGTTGAGCAAAGAGTAGGTCTTGTTTATTACGTATTTGGCTTATGGAATGGTATGTGTGCTAATTTCAATCTGTTTTTATACAGCAGCCCAACTCAACTTTCCCCTTAAGCAAGCATAAGGTTTTTATCTAAATGTGAGACTCTGTTCGGTTTTGTAATTCAGTTTATGTGTAGCCAAGTTTACACTCCCTCTATTAGTGATATCTTATGATAATTATCTTTCTTTGTGTGACATATTTCTCTTAGAATCATCATAATTAAATCCACTCAATTTGCTGCTACAGGCCTGATGACATTGATTTCACTGCTGAGTGATATTCCGTTGTACGTAAGTAGCACAACTTCTTTATCCATTTTTTTCTTTCTGGGATATTTAATTTGTACTGGACTCGAGGTTCTTGTAAACACAGCAGCCCTAAATTTTGTGTTGGCTGTGTCTTGTTGATTTTAATTTTCCTAAGCTATAGGGCCAAAAGTGGAAGTGCCCTAGGCTCTGTAGCTTTGTTTTTTAGATGTTTCAGGATACACCATGAACATCTCCAGAGTGTCTGTTGGCAATTTACATCCCGCCCATCAGCATAACACGGCTCCCTGTTCTCCATGGCCTGTCCTGTGTTTCTGGTTTTTACACTTTATTCAGATGGCCTTTTTGACGAATGGGAAATGTGACTTCATTGTAGTGTGGATTTCCATTGCTGGAGTGCTTGGTTGGCCAAAATGTTCATATGCGTTTTTTCCTGAATATATTCAGGAAAAATGTATACGCACTTTTTGTCCATGTGCATCACTGTCAAAGATCTGCCGCTTTTCATATGCTTTAAATGCAATTCCAATCTACCTCTTGAAATATGATTCCTGCAATTCTGCCTCGTTTTCAAGTCCTCTTTGCAGACTTACTTCGATATATTTTTGCCAATAGCTGTCATTTATCTCTGCAGGTTTGTGAATTACAGTGCCCCTGAGCTCCTTTCTTAACTCGCTTCCTTGTAAGCTGGCCACAAAACTGCAGGTTTGCTTCAGGCCATAATCAGGGTCCGGCACGGCACTCTGAGCCTTTGGTTAATTCCTCTTCCTGGTGGGAAATTAGAGTTAAATGTGCCCCTCCAGATACCTGCCTCACTCCCAGCCACATGGTGATGTATGTCCTCAGGTTTGAGGCCATATGTGATGGGTTCCTCATCTTTTGATGATGTGGCCCCACTGGTGTGTGGACACTCCTGCCTGGTTCCCATCCCTTTGGTGATGTGGGTCCTCTGGTGAGACTCTGATCCTGGTTGGGTTCCTCACACATCCGTGAGGTGAGCCCTCTTCTCTGAGGTCACTCCTGCCTGGCTGGCACAACCCGCCTTGTTGACTTCGGCACCCTGGTGGCAGTTGGAGCCTGCTGGGAGCCTCCTTCCCGCGGTGATGAGGCCCTCTGGCGTCAGACCCTAATGGCGGGGTTCCCACATTTTCTGATACGTGCTAAGTGGTACGAGGGCACTCCTGCCAGGTTCCCATCCTCATGAGCGTGTGGGCCTTCTGTTCTGAGGTCCTAACGGCTGGGTTGCTCACACTTTCATGATGTGGGCTCTCTGCTGTGAGGTCAATCCTGCCTGGCTGGCGCACGTCGCCTTGGTGACGTGGACCCTCTGGTGGCAGTTGGAGCGTGCTGGGGCCTCCTCCCCTCAGTGATGAGGGCCTTCTGGTGTCAGGCCCTAAGTGCTGGGCTCCACACATTTTCTGATGTGTGCCCAGTGGTGCGAGTCACTCCTGCCAGGTTCCCATCCCCATGAGCATGTGGGACTTCTGTTCTGTGGTCCCAACTGCTGGGTTGCTCACAGTTTCATGATGTGGGCCCTTTGCTGTGTGTTCACTCTGGCCTGTATCCCATAGTGTCAGTGCTCTGGGCCTCCAGCTTGGAGTTTCCAACTTCTCGATTCCTCACCTTTTTTATTCTATGGGCCCTCGGTTGTGCGTCTCCTCCTGCATGCCTCACTCCCAGCCCCTTCGTGATGTGTGTCCCCTTGTTTGAGGCCACATGTGCTGTGTTCCTCACCTTTCTATAATGTGGCCACACTGGTGTGAGGACACTCTTGCCTGGTTCCCATTCCCTTGGTGATGTTGGCCCCACTGCTGTTAGGACAGTCTTGCCTGGTTCCCATCACCTTGGTGATGTTGGCCCTCTGGTGAGAGTCTGATCCTGGTTAGGTTCCTCACCCTTCTGTGAGGTGGGCCCTCTGCTCTGAGGTCACTCCTGCCTGGCTGGCACACCCCGCCTTGGCAACGTTGGCCATATGGTGGCAGTTGGAGCCTGCTGGGAGCCTCCTCCCCTCGGTGATGAGGGCCCTCTGGCCTCAGGCCCTAACTGCTGGGTTCCCACATTTTCTGATTCGTGCTAAGTGGTGCAAGGACACTCCTGCCAGGTTCCCATCCCCATGGGGATGTGAGCCTTCTGCTCTGAGGTCCCAACGGCTGTGTTGCTCACAGTTTCATGATGAGGGCCCTCTGGTGTGAGTTCACTCCTGCATAGATCCCATAGCCTCGCTGCTCCTGGCTGCCTGCTAGAGGTTCCAACTGTGGGATTCCTCACCTTTTTTATTCTATGGTCCCTCTGTTTTGAGGATCCTCTGGCCTGCCTCACTCCCAGCCCCTTGGTGATGTGTGTCCTCAGGTTTGAGGCCACGTGTGCTGGGTCCCTCAAATTATGGTGATGTAGCCCCACTGGTGTGAGGACACTCCTGCCTGGTTCCCATTCCCTTGGTGATGTTGGCCCTCTGGTGACAGTCTGATCCTTGTTGGGTTCCTCACACTTCTGTGAGGTGGGCTTTCTGCTCTGAGGTCACTCCTGCCTGGTTGGCACACCCCTCCTTGGTGACATCGGCCTTATGGTGGCAGTTGGAGCCTGCTGGGAGCCTCCTCCCCTCGGTGATGAGGGTCCTCTGGCCTCAGGTCCTAACTGCTGGGTTCCCACATTTTCTGATTCGTGGAAGTGGGCCGAGGACACTCCTGTCAGGTTCCCATCCCCATAGGGATGTGGGCCTTCTGCTCTGAGGTCCCATCCGCTGGGTTGCTCACAGTTTCATGATGTGGGACCTCTGCTGTGAGTTTGCTGTGGCCTGGATCCCATAGACTCTGTGCTCTGGGCGGCCTACTGGCCGGTTCCAACTGCTGGATTCCTCACAATTTTTATTCTGTGGGCTCTGTTTTGTGAGGATACTCCTGCTTGCCTCACTCCTAGCCCCTTGGAGATGTGGGTCCCCTGTTTTAGGCCACATGTTCTGGGTTCCTCACCTTTCTATAATGTGGCCACACTTGTGTGAGGACCCTCCTGCCTGGTTCCGATCCCCTTGGTGATGTGGGCCCTCTGGTGAGAGTCTTATCCTGGCTGGTTTCCTCACCCTTCTGTGAGGTAGGCCCTCTGCGGTGAGGTCACTCCTGCCTGGCTGGCACACATCACCTTGGTGACGTGGGCCCTCAGTTGGGAGTTGGTGTCTGCTGCGAGTCTCTGTCCCTCGGTAATGAGGGCCCTCTTGCGTCAGACCCTAACTCCTGGGCTCCCAAAATTTGCAGATGTGCGACCTGTGGTGCGAGTACACTCCTGTCAGGTTCCCAACCACATGGGAATTTGGGCCTTCTGCTCTGAGGTCCCAAAGGCTGGGGTGCTCACAGTTTCATGATGAGGGCCCTCTGATGTGCGTTCATTCCGGCCTAGATCCCATAGGCTTGCTGCTCCTGGGCGCCTGCTGGGAGGTTCCAACTGCGGGATTCCTCACCTTTTTTATTCTATGGGCCCTCTGTTTTGAGGCTCCTCCTGCCTGCCTCAATCCCAGCCCCGTTGTGATGTGTGTCCTCTGGTGTGAGGCCACGTGTGCTGGGTCCCTCACCTTTCGATGATGTGGCCCCAATGGTGTGAGGACACTCGTGCCTGTTTCCCAGCCCCTTGGTGATGTGGCCCCTCTGGTGAGAGTCTGATCCTGGCTGGGTTCCTTACCGTTCTGTGAGGTGGGCCCTGTGCTCTGAGGTAACTCCTGCCTGGCTTGCTCCCATTGCCTTGGTGACGTCGGCCCTCTGGTGGCAGTTCGATCCTTTTGGAGACTCCTGTCCTCGGTGATGAGGTCCCTCTGGCGTCAGGCTCTAACTGCTGGGCTCCCCAGGTTTTCTGATGTGAGCCCAGTGATGCCAGGACACTCGTGAAATGTTCCCATCCCCATGGCGATATGGGCCTTCTGCTCTGAGGTTCCAACGACTGGGTTGCTCACAGTTTCCTGATGTTAGCTCTCTGGTGTTAGTTCACTCATTCCTAGATCCCATAGCCTCTGTACTCTGGGCCGCCTGCTGGGAAGTTCCAACTGCTGGGTTCCTCACCTTTTTTATTCTTTGGGCCCTGTGTTGGGAGGCTCCTCCTGCCTGTGTCACTCCCAGCCCCTTGGTGATATAGGTCCTCTGGTTTGTGGCCACATGTGCCAGTTTCCTCATCTTTTAGTGATGTGGCCCCACTGGTGTGAGGACACTCGTGCCTGGTTCCCGTCCCCTTGGTGATATGGGCCCTCTGGTGAGAGTCTGATCCTGGTTGGGTTCCTCACACTTCTTTGAGGTGGGCCGTCTGCTCTGAGGTCACTCCTGCCTGGCTGGCACACCCCGCCTTGGCGACATGGGCCCTCTTGTGGTAGTTGGAACATGCTGGGAGCCTCCTCCCCTCAGTGATGAGGGCCCTCTGGTGTCAGGCCCTAACTGCTGGGTACCCACATTTTCTGATATGTGCTAAGTGGTGCGAGGACACTCCTGCCATGCTCCCAACACCTTGGGGATGTGGACCTTCTGCTCTGAGGTCCAAATGGCTGGGTTGCTCGCATTTTCATGATGTGGACCCTCTGCTGTGAGTTTACTGCGGCCTGAATCGCATAGACTTGGTGCTCTTGGCCGCCTGCTGGGAGGTTCCCATTGCTGGATTCCTCAGCTTTTTTATTCTATGGGCCCTGTGTTGTGAGGCTACTCCTGCCTGCCTCATTCCGAGCCCCTTGGAGATGTGGGTCTTCTTGTTTAGGCCACATGTGCTGGGTTCCTCACCTTTCTATGATGTGGCCACACTGGTGTGAAGACTCTCCTGCCTGGTTCTGATCACCTTGGTGATGTGGGCCCTCTGGTGAGAGTCTTATCCTGGCTGTGTTCCTCACCCTTCTGTGAGGTAGGCCCTCTGCGGTGAGGTCACTCCTACCTGGCTGTCACACGTCACCTTGGCGACGTGGGACCTCAGTTGGGTGTTGGTGCCTGATTGGAGTCTCCTCCCCTTGGTAATGAGGGCCCTCTGGCGTCAGGCCCTAACTCCTGGGTTCCCTAAATTCTCTGATGTGTGCCCTGTGGTGCGAGTACACTTCTGACAGGTTCCCAACCCCATGGGAATGTGGGCCTTCTGCTCTGAGATCCCAACGCCTAGGTTGCTCACAGTTTCATGATGACGGCCCTCTGGTGTGAGATCACTCCGGCCTGGATCCCATAGTCTCGCTGCTCCTGGCCGCCTGCTGGGAGGTTCCAACTGCGGGATTCTTCACCTCTTTAATTCTATGGTCCCTCTGTTTTGAGGCTCCTCCTGCCTGCCTCAATCCCAGCTCCCTTGTGATGTGTGTCCTCTGGTTTGAGGCCACGTGTGCTGGGTCCCTCACTTTTCGGTGATGTGGCCCCACTAGTGTGAGGACACTCCTGCCTGGTTCCCATTCCCTTGGTGATGTGGGCCCTCTGGTGAGAATCTGATCCTCTTTGGTTCTTCACACTTCTGTGAGGTTGACCCTCTGCTCTGAGGTCACTCCTGCCTGGTTGTCGCACTCCGCATTCGCGACGTCGCCCTGCTGGTAGCAGTCAGAGCTGGCTGGGAGCCACCGCCCCTCGGTGATGAGGGCCCTCTGGCATCAGGCACTAATTGCTGGGCTCCCCACATTTTTTCATGTGTGCCCACTCTTGCGATGACACTCCTGCTTGTTTCCCTTCCCCATGGGGATGTGGGCCTTCTGCTCTGAGGTCACAACGGCTGGGTTGCTTACAGAATCACAATGAGGGCCCTCTGTTGTGAGTTCATGCCGGCCTGGATCTCATAGCCTCAGTGCTCTGGGCCGCCTGCTAGGAAGATCCAACTGCTGGTTTCCACACCTTTTGTATACAATGGGACATGTGTTGTGAGGTTAATCCTGCCTGCCTCACTCCGAAACCCATGGTGATGTGGGTCCTCTGGTTTGAGGCCACATGTGCTGGGTACCTCAACTTTTGATGATGTGGCCCCACGGGTGTGAGGACACTCCTGCCTGGTTCCCATCACCTTGGTGATGTGGGCCCTCTGGGGAGAGTCTGATCCTGGCTGGGTTCCCTACCATTCTGTGAGGTGAGCCCTCTGATGTCAGGTCACTCCTGCCTGGCTAGCTCACATCGCCTTGGCGACGTGGGCCCTCTGTTGGCCACTGGAGCATGCTGGGAGCCTCCTACTCCCGTGAATGATGGCCCTGGAAAAAATGCATATGCCCTTTTTGGCCAAGTGCTTCATTGACGAGGTTCTGCCACTTCTCTTATGCTTTCAGAGCAATTCACGTCTACCTCCTGAAATCGGATTCCAGCAATTCTGCCCCACTGTCAAGTCCTCTTCGCAGCCTTAATTCAATATATTTTTGTACGATTTCTGTCATTTATAAGTCTGTAGGTATGTGAATGACAGTGCCCCTGAGCTCCTTTCCTCAACTCGCTTTCTTGTGAGCTGGCCACAAAACCGCAGGATTGCTTCAGGCCCTAATCTTGTTCCAGCACAGCATGCTGAGCCTTTGGTTAATTCCTTTTCCTGTTGGGAAATGAGTGTTAAAATTGCCCGTGCATACTGGGCATATACCCTGAGAAAACCAAAATTCAAAAAGAGTCATGTACCAAAATGTTCATTGCAGCTCTATTTACAATAGCCCGGAGATGGAAAGAACCTAAGCGCCCATCATCGGACGAATGGATAAAGAAGATGTGGCACATATACACAATGGAATATTACTCAGCCTTAAAAGGAAATGAAACTGAGTTATTTGTAATGAGATGGATAGACCTAGAGTCTGTCATACAGAGTGAAGTAAGTCAGAAAGAAAAAGACAAATACCGTATGCTAACACATATATATGGAATTTAAAGGAAAAAAATGTCATGAAGAACCTAGGGATAAGACAGGAATAGAGGCGCAGACCTACTGGAGAACGGAATTGAGGATATGGGGAGGGGGAATGGTGAGTTCTGACAGGGCGAGAGAGAGTCATGGACATATACACACTAACAAATGTAGTAAGGTAGATAGCAAGGGGGAAGCAGCCGCAAGGCACAGGGATATTAGCTCGGGGCGTTGGGACAGCCTGGAGGGGTGGAAGGGGGAGAGAGGGAGGGAGGGAGACACAAGAGGGAAGACACAGGGAGCATATGTATATGTATGGCTGATTCACTTTGTTATAAAGCAAAAACTAACACACCATTGTAAAGCAATTATACCCCAATAAAGATGTTAAAAAAAATATTTGCCCGTGCACACACCTACAGATAGTCTCCCATTGGTTCTCCGTATTCCTGTTCATCTTGCGCAGAAATTGCAAACAGTGCCAAACAGGAGGTTAAAGACACTGACTCTCCAAATGGGGAGAGTGTAAGAAAAGGGTCTGGAATGGTGAACCTGAGTACCAGGGGACGAAAACAGACATGCATGTAAAAAGGTTTCCCAGTCACACGGTGGAGCATACTCTGGGTTTCCCATGCAAATTTTAGCAGAAGGAAGAATCCCTAGAACCTGGAGAGTTGGGAACCATGGAATGGGTACCAGGCAGTATGACATCAAAGGGTCTGCATTTGCTCACTGAACCTCACCAATGCTATCAGCCCAAAGGGTCCAGCCTTATATCTCACCCAGCTCTGGGTGTAGATGTGGTAAACCAGGTTGCATCACATGCCATGTGTGAGTTATTTAACAATTGCTCTCTATTTCACTGTCATTGTGTTTTGTTTTTGAAATTTTTTTTTGACACTGGGATTTATCGGATTTTCACTGCTGCGTTAATGCCGCTGTACACACTCTTGATTCTCTTACGGAGACATAAATATCCACGGGTTTTAAGATTCTTCCTAGTCAGGTATATTCCTAGGCGTTGAATATGTGGTGTTGAGTCCATTTCGTTGAGCAAGGAGTAGGTCTTGTCTATTACATATTTGGCTTATGGAACAGTATCTGTGCTAATTTCAGTCTCTGGTTTTATGCAGCACGCCAACGCACCTTTCTCCATAAGAAAGCACAAGTTGGTTTTGTAAATTTGAGACTGTTCTGTTTTGTAATTCAGTTCATGTATAGTCAAGTTTACATACTGTGTATTAGTGATATTTTATGATGTTTCTTTTTATGTGTGACTTATTTCACGTAGAATCACCATACCTGAATCCACTCACTATGCCGTTATGGGCCTGATGACACAGATTTCATTGCTGAGTGATATTCCATTGTACGTACGTACCACAACTTCTTTATCCATTGTTTGCTCTCTGAGATATTTACCTTGTACTGTAAACGAGGTTCTTGTGAACAGAGAGGTCCCAAACTTTGAGGTGGCTGGGTGTTTTTGATTTTAATTTCCCTAAGCTGTAGGACCATAAGTGGAAGTGCCATAGGCTGTGTTGCTTTGTTTCTTACGTGTTACAGGAAACACATAACACTTCTCCAGAATGGCTGTCGGCAATTTACATCATATGCATCAGCATAATAAGGATCCCTGTTTTCCATTGCCTGTCCTCCGTTTCTGGATTTTACAATTTTTTTAAATGGCCCTTTTGCCCTGGGGGGCACTGAGACTTCATTGTAGTGCAGGTTTATTTACAAGCTTGCTTGGTTGGCCAAAAAGTGCGTATGCGTTTTTTCCTTAATATATTTAAGGAAAAAAGCATCCGCACTTTTTGGACAAGTGCATCATTATCGACGTTCTGCCTCTTTTCCTATTCTTTAAGTGCAATTCCAGTTTAACCCTTCAATCGTTTTCCTGAATTTCTGCCCCGCTTTCAAGTCCCCTTTGCAGGCTTACTTCAATATATTTTTGGAGGATAGCTGTCATTTATAACTCTGCAGGTTTGTGAATTACAGTGCCCCTGAGCTCCTTTCTTCAACTCGCTTTCTTGTGAGCTGGGCACAAAAACGCAGGATTGCTTCAGGCACTAATCTCTTTCCAGCAGGGCACGCTGAGCCTTTGGTTAATTCCTATTCCTGGTGGGAAATGAGCATTACATTTGCCCGTGCAGACAACTACAGCTAGTCTCTCATTGGTTCTCCCTATTCCTGTTCATCTTGCACAGAAATTGCAAGCTGTGCCAAAGAGGAGGTTAAAGGCACTGACTCTCCAAGCGGGGAGAGTGTTAGTAAAGCATCTGGAATGGTGAACCCGAGGACCAGGATACGAAAACTGAGATGCATTTTAAATCATTTCCCAATCACACGGTGGACGATACTCTGGGTTTCCCATGCATGTTTTAGCTGGAGGAAGAATCTCTTGAACCTGGAGAGTTGGGACCCATGGAATGGGTACCATGCAGTATGACTTCAAAGGGTCTGCATTTGCTCACCGAAACTCACCAATGCTATCAGCCTGAAGTGTCCAGCCTTATGTCTCAACCAGCTGTGGGTGTAGATGTGGTCAATCCCGGTTGCATCACAGGCCCTGAGTGAATTGTTTAAGAATTGCTCTCTATTTCACTGTCTTTGTGTTTTGTTTTTGAAATTTATTTTGATAATAGGATTTATCAGATTTTCCCTGCTGCGTTTATGTCGCTGTACACACACTTGATTCTCTTACGGAGACATATAAATCCATGGGTTTTAAGATTCTTCCTAGTCAGGTATATTCCTAGGCGTTGAATATGTGGTGTTGAGTCCATTTCGTTGAGCAAGGAGTAGGTCTTGTCTATTACATATTTGGCTTATGGAAAGTTATCTGTGCTAATTTCACTCTCTGGTTTTATGCAGCATCCCAACGCACATTTCCCCATAAGCAAGCACTAGTTGGTTTTCTAAATTTGAGACCCTGTTCTGTTTTGTAATTCAGTTCATGTGTAGTTAAATTTACACTCCGTGTATTAGTGATATCTTATGATGTTTCTATTTCTGTGTGATGTAGTTCACGTAGAATCACCGTATCTGCATCCACTCACTATGCCGCTACGGGCCTGATGACACAGATTTCATTGCTGAGTGATATTGCATTGCACGTACGTGCCACAACTTCTTTATCCATTTTTTGCTTTCTGGGATATTTACCTGGTACTGTAGACGAGCTTCTTGGGAACACAGCCGTCCCAAATTTTGGGGTGGATCTCTGTTTTTGATTTTAAATTCCCTAAGCAAGAGGACCATAAGTGCAATTGCCATAAGCTGTGTTCCTTTATTTCTTACGTGTTTCAGGAAACACCATACACTTCTCCAGGGTGGCTGTTGGTAATTTACATCATCCCAATCAGCATAACAAGGCTCCCTGTTCTCCATATCCTGTCTTACCTTTCTGGATTTTACACTTTTTTCAGATGGCCCTTTTGCCAGGGGGGCAATGAGACTACATTGTAGTGCAGATTTCCTTTACAGTCTTGCTTGGTTGGCCAAAAAGTGCATATGCGTTTTTTCCTGAATATATTCAGGAAAAAACGCATACGCCCTTTTTGGCCAAGTGCATCATTGTCCACTTTGTGCCTCTTTTCCTATGCTTTCAGGGCAATTCCAATCTACCACCTGCAATCGTTTTCCTGAAATTCTGCCCCGCTTTCAAGTCCCCTTCGCAGGCTTACTTCAATATACCTTTGGAAGATAGCTGTCATTTATAACTGTGCAGGTTTGTGAATTACACAGTGCCCCTGAGCTCGTTCTTCAACTCGCTTTCTTGTGAGCTGGGCACAAAACCGCAGGATTGCTTCAGGCCCTAATCTGTTTCCAGCAGGGCACACTGAGCCTTTGTTTAATTCCTCTTTCTGGTGGGCAATGAGCGTTACATTTGCCCGTGCAGACACCTACAGCTAGTCTCTCATTGGTTCTCCGTATTCCTGTTCATCTTGCACAGAAATTGCAAGCTGTGCCAAAGAGGAGGTTAAAGGCTCTGACTCTCCAAGCGGGGAGAGTGTTAGTAAAGCATCTGGAATGGTGAACCCGAGGACCAGGATACGAAAACTGAGATGCATTTTAAATCGTTTCCCAATCACACGGTGGACGATACTCTGGGTTTCCCATGCATGTTTTAGCTGCAGGAAGAATGCCTTGAACCTGGAGAGTTGGGACCCATGGAATGGGTACCATGCAGTATGACTTCAAAGGGTCTGCATTTGCTCACCGAAACTCACCAATGCTATCAGCCTGAAGTGTCCAGCCTTATGTCTCAATCAGCTCTGGGTGTAGATGTGGTCAATCCCGGTTGCATCACATGCCCTGAGTGAATTATTTAAGAATTGCTCTCTATTTCACTGTCTTTGTGTTTTGTTTTCGAAATTTATTTTGATAATGGGATTTATCGGATTTTCCCTGCTGCGTTTCGGCCGCTGTACACACGCTTGATTCTCTTACGGAGACATATATATCCATGGGTTTTAAGATTCTTCCTAGTCAGGTATATTCCTAGGCGTTGAATATGTGGTGTTGGGTCCATTTCGTTGAGCAAGGAGTAGGACTTGTCTATTACATATTTGGCTTATGGAAAGTTATCTGTGCTAATTTCAGTCTCTGGTTTTATGCATCACTCCAAGGCACCTTTCCCCATAAGCAAGCACTAGTTGGTTTTCTAAATTTGAGACCCTGTTTTGTTTTGTAATTCAGTTCATGTGTAGTCAAGTTTACATTCCGTGTATTAGTGATATCTTATGATGTTTCTTTTTCTGTGTGACGTAGTTCACGTAGAATCACCGTACCTGCATCCACTCACTATGCCGCTACGGGCCTGATGACACAGATTTCATTGCTGAGTGATATTGCATTGTACGTACGTGCCACAACTTCTTTTCCATTTTTTGCTTTCTGGGATATTTACCTGATACTGTAGACGAGCTTATTCTGAACACAGCCGTCCCAAATATTGGGGTGGCTGTCTGTTTTTGATTTTAATTTCCGTACGATATAGGACCATAAGTGGAAGTGCCATAGGCTGTGTTGCTTTGTTTCTTACGTGTTTCAGGAAACACCATACACTTCTCCAGGGTGGCTGCTGGCAATTTACATCCTGCCAATCAGCATAACAAGGCTCCCTGTTCTCCATATCCTGTCCTACCTTTCTGGATTTTACACTTTTTTCAGATAGCCCTTTTGCCCGGGGGGCAGTGAGACTTCATTGTAGTGCAGATTTCCTTTACAGGCTTGCTTGTTTGGCCAAAAAGTTCGTATGCGTTTTTTCCTGAATATATTCAGGAAAAAACGCATACGCCCTTTTTGGCCAAGTGCATCATTGTCGACGTTCTGCCTCATTTCCTATGCTTTCAGGGCAATTCCAGTCTACCCCCTGCAATCGTTTTCCTGAAATTCTGCCCTGCTTTCAAGTCCCCTTCGCAGGCTTACTTCAATATATTTTTGGAGGTAGCTGTCATTTATAACTCTGCAGGTTTGTGAAGTACAGTGCCCCTGAGCTCCTTTCTTCAACTCGCTTTCTTGTGAGCTGGGCACAAAACCGCGGGATTGCTTCAGGCCCTAATCTGTTTCTAGCAGGGCACGCTGAGCCTTTGTTTAATTCCTCTTCCTGGTGGGCAATGAGCGTTACATTTGCCCGTGCAGACACCTACAGCTAGTCTCTCATTGGTTCTCCCTATTCCTGTTCATCTTGCACAGAAATTGCAAGCTGTGCCAAAGAGGAGGTTAAAGGCACAGACTCTCCAAGCGGGGAGAGTGTTAGTAAAGCATCTGGAATGGAGAACCCGAGGACCAGGATACGAAAACGGAGATGCATTTTAAATCATTTCCCAATCATACGTTGGACGATACACTGGGTTTCCCATGCATGTTTTAGCTGGAGAAAGAATGCCTTGAACCTGGAGAGTTTTGACCCATGGAATGGGTACCATGCAGTATGACTTCAAAGGGCCTGCATTTGCTCACGGAAACTCACCAATGCTATCAGCCTGACGTGTCCAGCCTTATGTCTCAACCAGCTCTGGGTGTAGATGTGGTCAATCCCGGTTGCATCACATGCCCTGAGTGAATTATTTAAGAATTGCTCTCTATTTCACTGTCTTTGTGTTTTGTTTTCGAAATTTATTTTGATAATGGGATTTATCGGATTTTCCCTGCTGCGTTTCGGCCGCTGTACACACGCTTGATTCTCTTACGGAGACATATATATCCATGGGTTTTAAGATTCTTCCTAGTCAGGTATATTCCTAGGCGTTGAATATGTGGTGTTGGGTCCATTTCGTTGAGCAAGGAGTAGGACTTGTCTATTACATATTTGGCTTATGGAAAGTTATCTGTGCTAATTTCAGTCTCTGGTTTTATGCAGCACTCCAAGGCACCTTTCCCCATAAGCAAGCACTAGTTGGTTTTCTAAATTTGAGACCCTGTTTTGTTTTGTAATTCAGTTCATGTGTAGTCAAGTTTACATTCCGTGTATTAGTGATATCTTATGATGTTTCTTTTTCTGTGTGACGTAGTTCACGTAGAATCACCGTACCTGCATCCACTCACTATGCCGCTATGGGCCTGATGACACAGATTTCATTGCTGAGTGATATTGCATTGTACGTACGTGCCACAACTTCTTTTCCATTTTTTGCTTTCTGGGATATTTACCTGATACTGTAGACGAGCTTCTTCTGAACACAGCCGTCCCAAATATTTGGGTGGCTGTCTGTTTTTGATTTTAATTTCCGTACGATATAGGACCATAAGTGGAAGTGCCATAGGCTGTGTTGCTTTGTTTCTTACGTGTTTCAGGAAACACCATACACTTCTCCAGGGTGGCTGCTGGCAATTTACATCCTGCCAATCAGCATAACAAGGCTCCCTGTTCTCCATATCCTGTCCTACCTTTCTGGATTTTACACTTTTTTCAGATGGCCCTTTTGCCCGGGGGGCAGTGAAACTTCATTGTAGTGCAGATTTCCTTTACAGGCTTGCTTGTTTGGCCAAAAAGTTCGTATGCGTTTTTTCCTGAATATATTCAGGAAAAAACGCATACGCCCTTTTTGGCCAAGTGCATCATTGTCGACGTTCTGCCTCATTTCCTATGCTTTCAGGGCAATTCCAGTCTACCCCCTGCAATCGTTTTCCTGAAATTCTGCCCTGCTTTCAAGTCCCCTTCGCAGGCTTACTTCAATATATTTTTGGAGGATAGCTGTCATTTATAACTCTGCAGGTTTGTGAAGTACAGTGCCCCTGAGCTCCTTTCTTCAACTCGCTTTCTTGTGAGCTGGGCACAAAACCGCAGGATTGCTTCAGGCCCTAATCTGTTTCTAGCAGGGCACGCTGAGCCTTTGTTTAATTCCTCTTCCTGGTGGGCAATGAGCGTTACATTTGCCCGTGCAGACACCTACAGCTAGTCTCTCATTGGTTCTCCCTATTCCTGTTCATCTTGCACAGAAATTGCAAGCTGTGCCAAAGAGGAGGTTAAAGGCACAGACTCTCCAAGCGGGGAGAGTGTTAGTAAAGCATCTGGAATGGTGAACCCGAGGACCAGGATACGAAAACGGAGATGCATTTTAAATCATTTCCCAATCATACGTTGGACGATACTCTGGGTTTCCCATGCATGTTTTAGCTGGAGAAAGAATGCCTTGAACCTGGAGAGTTTTGACCCATGGAATGGGTACCATGCAGTATGACTTCAAAGGGCCTGCATTTGCTCACGGAAACTCACCAATGCTATCAGCCTGACGTGTCCAGCCTTATGTCTCAACCAGCTCTGGGTGTAGATGTGGTCAATCCCGGTTGCATCACATGCCCTGAGTGAATTATTTAAGAGTTGCTCTCTATTTCACTGTCTTTGTGTTTGATTTCGAAATTTATTTTGATAATGGGATTTATCGGATTTTCACTGCTGCGTTTCGGCTGCTGTACACACGCTTGATTCTCTTACGGAGACATATATATCCATGGGTTTTAAGATTCTTCCTAGTCAGGTATATTCCTAGGCGTTGAATATGTGGTGTTGGGTCCATTTCGTTGAGCAAGGAGTAGGTCTTGTCTATTACATATTTGGCTTATGGAATGTTATCTGTGCTAATTTCAGTCTCTGGTTTTATGCAGCACCCCAAGGCACCTTTCCCCATAAGCAAGCACTAGTTGGTTTTCTAAATTTGAGACCCTGTTCTGTTTTGTAATTCAGTTCATGTGTAGTCAAGTTTACATTCCGTGTATTAGTGATATCTTATGATGTTTCGTTTTCTGTGTGACGTAGTTCACGTAGAAGCACCGTACCTGTATCCACTCACTATGCCGCTACGGGCCTGATGACACAGATTTCATTGCTGAGTGATATTGCATTGCACGTACGTGCCACAACTTCTTTATCCATTTTTGCTTTCTGGGATATTTACCTGGTACTGTAGACGAGCTTCTTGGGAACACAGCCGTCCCAAATATTGGGGTGGCTGTCTGTTTTTGATTTTAATTTCCGTAAGCTATAGGACCATAAGTGGAAGTGCCATAGGCTGTGTTGCTTTGTTTCTTACGTGTTTCAGGAAACACCATACACTTCTCCAGGGTGGCTGCTGGCAATTTACATCCTGCCAATCAGCATAACAAGGCTCCCTGTTCTCCATATCCTGTCCTACCTTTCTGGATTTTACACTTTTTTCAGATGGCCGTTTTGCCCCGGGGGGCAGTGAGATTTCATTGTAGTGCAGATTTCCTTTACAGGCTTGCTTGGTTGGCCAAAAAGTGCGTATGCGTTTTTTCCTGAATATATTCAGGAAAAAACGCATACGCCCTTTTTGGCCAAGTGCATCATTGTCGACTTTCTGCCTCTTTTCCTATGCTTTCTGGGCAATTCCAGTTTACCCCCTGCAATCGTTTTTCGGAAATTCTGCCCCGCTTTCCAGTCCCCTTCGCAGGCTTACTTCAATATATTTTTGGAGGATAGCTGTCATTTATAACTCTGCAGGTTTGTGAATTACAGTGCCCCTGGGCTCCTTTCTTCAACTCGCTTTCTGGTGAGCTGAGCCCAAAACCGCAGGATTGCTTCAGGCCCTAATCTGTTTCCGGCAGGGCATGCTGAGCCTTTGGTTAATTCCTCTTCCTGGTGGGAAATGTGCGTTACATTTGCCCGTGCAGACACCTACATCTAGTCTCACATTGCTTCTCCTATTCCTGTTCATCTTGCACAGAAATTGCAAGCTGTGCCAAATACGAGGTTAAAGGCACTGACTGTCCAAGCGGGGAGATTGTTAGTAAAGCATCTGGAATGGTGAACCCGAGGACCAGGATACGAAAACTGAGATGCATTTTAAATCGTTTCCCAATCACACGGTGAACCATACTGTGGGTTTCCCATGCATGTTTTAGCTGGAGGAAGAATCCCTTGAACCTGAAGAGTTGGGACCCATGGAATAGGTACCATGCAGTATGATTTCAAAGGGTCTGCATTTGCTCACCGAAACTCACCAATGCTATCAGCCTGAAGTGTCCAGCCTTATGTCTCACCCAGCTCTGGGTGTAGATGTGTTAAATCCCGGTTGCATCACATGCCCTGAGTGAATTATTTAAGAATTGCTCTCTATTTCACTGTCTTTGTGTTTTGTTTTGAAATTTATTTTGATAATGGGATTTATCGGATTTTCACTGCTGCCTTTCGGCCGCTGTACACACCCTTGATTCTCTTACGGAGACATATATATCCATGGGTTTTAAGATTCTTCCTAGTCAGGTATATTCCTAGGCGTTGAATATGTGGTGTTGGGTCCATTTCTTTGAGCAAGGAGTAGGTCTTGTCTATTACATATTGGGCTTATGGAAAGTTATCTGTGCTAATTTCAGTCTCTGGTTTTATGCAGCACCCCAAGGCACCTTTCCCCATAAGCAAGCACTAGTTGGTTTTCTAAATTTGAGACCCTTTTCTATTTTGTAATTCAGTTCATGTGTAGTCAAGTTTACATTCCGTGTATTCGTGATATCTTATGATGTTTCTTTTTCTGTGTGACGTAGTTCACGTAGAATCACCGTACCTGCATCCACTCACTATGCCGCTATGGGCCTGATGACACAGATTTCATTGCTGAGTGATATTGCATTGTACGTACGTGCCACAAGTTCTTTATCCATTTTTTGCTTTCTGGGATATTTACCTGATACTGTAGACGAGCTTCTTGTGAACACAGCCGTCTCAAATATTGGGGTGGCTGTCTGTTTTTGATTTTAATTTCCGTAAGCTATATGACCATAAGTTGAAGTGCCATAGGCTGTGTTGCTTTGTTTCTTTCGTGTTTCAGGAAACACCATACACTTCTCCAGGGTGGCTGCTGGCAATTTACATCCTGCCAATCAGCATAACAAGGCTCCCTGTTCTCCATATCCTGTCCTTCCTTTCTGGGTTTTACACTTTTTTCAGATGGCCCTTTTGCCCGGAGGGCAGTGAGATTTCATTGTAGTGCAGATTGCTTTACAGGCTTGCTTGGTTGGCCAAAAAGTGCGTATGCGTTTTTTCCTGAATATATTCAGGAAAAAACACATACGCACTTTTTGGCCAAGTGCATCATTGTCGACGTTGTGCCTCTTTTCCTATGCTTTCAGGGCAATTCCAGTCTACCCCCTGCAATGGTTTTCCTGAAATTCTGCCCCGCTTTCAAGTCCCCTTCGCAGGCTTACTTCAATATACTTTTGGAAGATAGCTGTCATTTATAACTCTGCAGGTTTGTGAATTACAGTGCCCCTGAGCTCCATTCTTCAACTCGCTTTCTTGTGAGCTGGGCCCAAAACTACAGGATTGCTTAAGGCCCTACTCTGTTTCCAGCAGGGCCCACTGAGCCTTTGTTTAATTCCTCTTCCTGGTGGGCAATGAGGGTTACATTTGCCCGTGCAGACACCTACAGCTAGTCTCTCATTGGTTCTCCCTATTCCTCTTCATCTTGCACAGAAATTGCAAGCTGTGCCAAAGACGAAGTTAAAGGCACTGACTCTCCAAGCGGGGAGAGTGTTAGTAAAGCATCTGGAATGGTGAACCCGAGGACCAGGATACGAAAACTGAGATGCATTTTAAATCGTTTCCCAATCACATGGTGGACGATACTCTGGGTTTCCCATGCATATTTTAGCTGGAGGAAGAATGCCTTGAACCTGGAGAGTTGGGACCCATGGAATGGGTACCATGCAGTATGACATAAAAGGGTCTGCATTTGCTCACCGAAACTCACCAATGCTATCAGCCTGAAGTGTCCAGCCTTATGTCTCAAACAGCTCTGGGTGTAGATGTGGTCAATCCCGGTTGCATCACATGCCCTGAGTGAATTATTTAAGAATTGCTCTCTATTTCACTGTCTTTGTGTTTTGTTTTCGAAATTTATTTGGATAATGGGATTTATCGGATTTTCACTGCTGCGTTTCGGCCGCTGTACACACGCTTGATTCTCTTACGGAGACATATATATCCATGGGTTTTAAGATTCTTCCTAGTCAGGTATATTCCTAGGCGATGAATATGTGGTGTTGGGTCCATTTCGTTGAGCAAGGAGTAGGTCTTGTCTATTACATATTTGGCTTATGGAAAGTTAGCTGTGCTAATTTCAGTCTCTGGTTTTATGCAGCACCCCAAGGCACCTTTCTCCATAAGCAAGCACTAGTTGGTTTTCTAAATTTGAGACCCTGTTCTGTTTTGTAATTCAGTTCATGTGTAGTCAAGTTTACATTCCGTGTATTAGTGATATCTTATGATGTTTCTTTTTCTGTGTGACGTAGTTCACGTAGAGTCACCGTACCCGCATCCACTCACTATGCCCCTATGGGCATGATGACACAGATTTCACTGCTGAGTGATATTGCATTGTACGTACGTGCCACAACTTCTTTATCCATTTTTTGCTTTCTTGGATATTTACCTGATACTGTAGACGCGCTTCTTCTGAACACAGCTGTCCCAAATATTGGGGTGGCTCTCTGTTTTTGATTTTAATTTCTGTAACCTATAGGACCATAAGTGGAAGTGCCATAGGCTGTGTTGCTTTGTTTCTTACGTGTTTCCGGAAACACCATACACTTCTCCAGGGTGGCTGCTGGCAATTTACATCCTGCCAATCAGCTTAACAAGGCTTTCTGTTCTCCATATCCTGTCATACCTTTCTGGATTTTACACTTATTTCAGATGGCCCTTTTGTCCGAGGGGCAGTGAGACTTCATTGTAGTGCAGATTTCCTTTACAGGCTTGCTTGGTTGGCCAAAAAGGGCGTATGCATTTTTTCCTGAATATATTCAGGAAAAAACGCATACGCCCTTTTTGGCCAAGTGCATCATTGTTGACGTTGTGCTTCTTTTCCTATGCTTTCAGGGCAATTCCAGTCTACACCCTGCAATCGTTTTCCTGAAATTCTGCCCCGCTTTCAAGTCCCCTTCGCAGGCTTACTTCAATATATTTTTGGAGGATAGCTGTCAATTATAACTCTGCAGGTTTGTGAATTACAGTGCCCCTGAGCTCCTTTCTTCAACTCGCTTTCTTGTGAGCTGGGCACAAAACCGCAGGATTGCTTCAGGCCCTAATCTGTTTCCAGCAGGGCACACTGAGCCTTTGTTTAATTCCTCTTCCTGGTGGGCAATGAGCATTACATATGCCCGTGCAGACACCTACATCTAGTCTCTCATTGGTTCGCCCTATTCCTGTTCATCTTGCACAGAAATTGCAAGCCGTGCCAAAGAGGAGGTTAAAGGCACTGACTCTCCAAGCGGGTAGAGTGTTAGTAAAGCATCTGCATTGGTGAAACCGAGGACCAGGATACGAAAACTGAGATGCATTTTAAATCGTTTCCCAATCACACGGTGGACGATACTCTGGGTTTCCCATGCATGTTTTAGCTGGAGGAAGAATCCCTTGAACCTGGAGAGTTGGGACCCATGGAATGGGTACCATGAAGTATGACTTCAAAGGGTCTGCATTTGCTCACCGAAACTCACCAATGCTATCAGCCTGAAGTGTCCAGCCTTATGTCTCAACCAGCTCTGGGTGTAGATGTGGTCAATCCCGGTTGCATCACATGCCCTGAGTGAATTATTTAAGAATTGCTCTCTATTTCACTGTCTTTGTGTTTTGTTTTCGAAATTTATTTTGATAATGGGATTTATCGGATTTTCACTGCTGCGTTTGTCCGCTGTACACACGCTTGATTCTCTTACGGAGACATATAAATCAATGGGTTTTAAGATTCTTCCTAGTCAGGTATATTCCTAGGCGTTGAATATGTGGTGTTGGGTCCATTTCGTTGAGCAAGGAGTAGGTCTTGTCTATTACATATTTGGCTTATGGAAAGTTATCTGTGCTAATTTCAGTCTCTGGTTTTATGCAGCACCCCAAGGCACCTTTCCCCATAAGCAAGCACTAGTTGGTTTTCTAAATTTGAGACCCTGTTCTGTTTTGTAATTCAGTTCATGTGTAGTCAAGTTTACATTCCGTGTATTAGTGATATCTTATGATGTTTCTTTTTCTGTGTGACGTAGTTCACGTAGAATCACCGTACCTGCATCCACTCACTATGCCGCTACGGGCCTGATGACACAGATTTCATTGCTGAGTGATATTGCATTGCACGTACGTGCCACAACTTCTTTATCCATTTTCTGCTTTCTGGGATATTTACCTGGTACTGTAGACGAGCTTCTTGGGAACACAGCCGTCCCAAACTTTGGGGTGGCTCTCAGTTTTTGATTTTAATTTCCCTAAGCAATAGGACCATAAGTGCAATTGCCATAGGCTGTGTTGCTTTATTTCTTACGTGTTTCAGGAAACACCATACACTTCTCCAGGGTGGCTGTTCACAATTTACATCCTGCCAATCAGCATAACAAGGCTCCCTGTTCTCCATATCCTGTCGTACCTTTCTGGATTTTACACTTTTTTCAGATGGCCCTTTTGCCCGGGGGGGCAGGGAGATTTCATTGTAGTGTAGATTTCATTTACAGGCTTGCTTCGTTGGCCAAGAAGTGCGTATGCATTTTTTCCTGAATATATTCAGGAAAAAACGCATATGCCCTTTTTGGCCAAGTGCATCATTGTCGACGTTTTGCCTCTTTTCCTATGCTTTCAAGGCAATTGCAGTCTACCCCCTGCAATCGTTTTCCTAAAATTTTGGCCCGCCTTCCAGTCCCCTTCGCAGGCTTACTTCAATATATTTTTGGAGGATAGCTGTCATTTATAACTCTGCAGGTATGTGAATTACAGTGCCCCTGAGCTCCTTTCTTCAATTCGCTTTCTTGTGAGCTGGGCCCAAAACCGCAGGATTGCTTCAGGCCCTAATCTGTTTCCGGCAGGGCACGCTGAGCCTTTGGTTAATTCCTCTTCCTGGTGGTAAATGAGCGTTACATTTGCCCGTGCAGACACCTACATCTAGTCTCTCATTGCTTCTCCTATTCCTGTTCATCTTGCACAGAAATTGCAAGCTGTGCCAAATACGAGGTTAAAGGCACTGACTCTCCAAGTGGGGAGATTGTTAGTAAAGCATCTGGAATGGTGAACCCGAGGACAAGATTACAAAAACTGAGATGCATTTTAAATTGTTTCCCAATCACACGGTGGACGATACTCTGGGTTTCTCATGCATGTTTTAGCCAGAGGAAGAATCCTTTGAACCTGGAGAGTTGGGACCCATGGAATGGGTACCATGCAGTATGACTTCAAAGGGTCTGCATTTGCTCACTGAAACTCACCAATGCTATCAGCCTGAAGTGTCCAGCCTTATGTCTCAACCAGCTCTGGGTGTAGTTGTGGTCAATCCCGGTTGCATCACATGCCCTGAGTGAATTATTTAAGAATTGCTCTCTATTTCACTGTCTTTGTGTTTTGTTTTTGAAATTTATTTTGATAATGGGATTTATCGGATTTTCACTGCTGCGTTTATGGCGCTGTACACACGCTTGGTTGTCTTATGGAGACGTATAAATCCATGGGTTTTAAGATTCTTCCTAGTCAGGTATATTCCTAGGCGTTGAATACGTGGTGTTGCGTCCATTCCGTTGAGCAAGGAGTAGGTCTTGTCTATTACATATTTGGCTTATGGAATGTTATCTGTGCTAATTTCAGTCTCTGGTTTTATGCAGCACCCCAACGCACCTTTCCCCATAAGCAAGCACTAGTTGGTTTTCTAAATTTGAGACCCTGTTCTGTTTTGTAATTCTGTTCATGTGTAGTCAAGTTTATATTCCGTGTATTAGTGATATCTTATGATGTTTCTTTTTCTGTGTGACGTAGTTCACGTAGAATCACCGTACCTGCATCCACTCACTATGCCGCTACGGGCCTGATGACACAGATTTCATTGCTGAGTGATATTGCATTGCACATACGTGCCACAACTTCTTTATCCATTTTTTGCTTTCTGGGATATTTACCTGGTACTGCAGATGAGCTTCTTGTGAACACAGCCGTCCCAAACATTGGGGTGGCTGTCTGTTTTTGAATTTAATTTCCGTAATCTTTGGGACCATAAGTGGAAGTGCCATAGGCTGTGTTGCTTTGTTTCTTATGGATTTCAGGAAACACCATACACTTCTCCAGGATGGCTGTTGGCAATTTACATCCTGCCAATCAGCATAACCAAGCTCCCTCTTCTCCATATCCTTTCCTAACTTTCTGGATTTTACACTTTTCTCAGATGGCCCTTTTGCCCAGGGGGCAGTTAGACTTCATTGTAGTGCAGATTTCCTTTACAGGCTTGCTTGGTTTGCGAAAAAGGGCGTATGCGTTTTTTCCTGAATATATTCAGGAAAAAATTCATACGCACTTTTTGGCCAAGTGCACCATTGTCGACGTTCTGCCTCTTTTCCTATGCTTTCTGGGCAAATCCAGTCTACCCCCTGCAATCGTTTTCCTGAAATTCTGCCCCGCTTTCATGTCCCCTTCGCAGGCTTACTTCAATATATTTTTGGAGGATAGCTGTCATTTATAACTCTGCAGGTTTGTGAATTACAGTGACCCTGAGCTCCTTTCTTCAACTCGCTTTCTTGTGAGCTGGGCACAAAACCGCAGGATTGCTTCAGGCCCTAATCTGTTTCCGGCAGGGCACGCTGAGCCTTTGGTTAATTCCTCTTCCTGGTGGGAAATGAGCCTTACATTTGACCGTGCAAATACCTATAGCTAGTCTCTCATTGGTTCTCACTATTCCTGTTCATCTTGCGCAGAAATTGCAAGCTGTGCCAAACAGGAGGTTAAAGGCACTGACTCTCCACGCGGGGAGAGTGTTAGTAAACCCTCTGGAATGGTGAACCCGAGGACCAGGATACGAAAACTGAGATGCATTTTAAGTCGTTTCCCAATCACACGGTGGACCATACTCGGCGTTTCCCACGCATGTTTTAGCTGCAGAAAGAATCCCTTGAACCTGGAGAGTTGGGACCCTTGGAATGGGTACCATGCAGTATGACTTCAAAGGATCTGCATTTGTTTACTGAAACTCACCAATGCTATCAGCCTGAAGTGTCCAGCCTTATGTCTCAACCAGCTCTGGGTGTAGATGTGGTAAATCCAGGTTGCATCACATGCCCTGAGTGAATTATTTAAGAATTGCTCTCTATTTCACTGTCATTGTGTTTTGTTTTTGAAATTTATTTTAATAATGGGATTTATCGCATTTTCACTGCTTCGTTTATGCTGCTGTACACGCGCTTGTTTCTCTTACGGAGACATATAAGCCCATGGGTTTTAAGATTCTTACTAATCCGGTATATTCTTAGGCATTGAATATGGCGTGTTGAGTCCATTTCGTTGAGCAAGGAGTAGGTCTTGACTATTACATATTTGGCTTATGGAATGGTATCTGTGCTAATTTTAATCTCTGGTTTTATGTAGCACCCCAACTCACCTTTCCCCTTAAGGAAGCATAAGTTGGTTTTCTTAATTTGAAACCCTCTTCTCTTTTGTAATTCAGTTCATGTGTAGCCATGTTAACATTCCATGTATTAGTGATATCTTATGTCTTTTTCTTTTTGAATTATGTGACTTCGAATGATCACACGTAACTCCTCTGGAGTTGTTATAACTGGCCGTATTTCATTGATTTCCAGGCTGAGTAATATTCCACTCTACATAATCACCACATCTCTGTCCGTTTTTTCTCTGCAGATACATTTAAGTTATAACCTAGTCGAGGATCTTTTAAACAGAGAGGTGGTAAACATTGGGGTGCCTGTGTCCTCTCGATTTTTGTTTTTCCCAAGATATACGTCCATGAGTGCAAGTGCCCTGTGCTCGGTAGCTCATTTTTTAGGTGCTTTAGTAA
Organism: Phocoena phocoena; assembly: GCF_963924675.1. Lineage (NCBI taxonomy): Eukaryota > Metazoa > Chordata > Mammalia > Artiodactyla > Phocoenidae > Phocoena > Phocoena phocoena. Next base: position 428,719 of record NW_027077569.1, on the reverse strand, counting down.
ACACAATAGACTTATCCAGAGTGACCGTTTGCAATATACATTTCCACTATAAGACTCACAGGGCTCCCTTTTCTCCTTGCCCTGTCCTGCATTTCTGGTGTTTACACTTTATGAGGACGGCTCTTCTGACAGATGCAAAGTGATATGTTTTGTAGTATTGATTTCCACTGCCCACCTGTTTGGTTGGCTAAAAAAGTGTATGCCCTTTTCTTGAATATATACAGAAAAAGACGCATACACCCTTTTTGGCCAACTGCAATGTTGGCAATGTTCAGCCCCTTTGCTTGTGCTTAATGGCGAGTCCTTTCTACCTCTTCCAATCCCTTTCCTGCCATTCTCCGTTGCTTACAAGTCCTTTTCTCTGACTTTCCTCAAGACATTTTTCAGTGATAGATATTTTCAACTCTGCAGTTTCGTGAATTTTAGTGCCCCTGAGTTCCATTTTCCAACTTGTGTTTATGGGAACTGGCCACAAAGCATCAGGATTCCTCAAGCCCTATTCTGTTTCCATGGGCAACCCTAGCCTTTGGTCAATTCGTCTTCCTGATTGGAAATTAGAGTGGCATGTGCCTGTCCGAACACCTAGGACTTGTCTCTCATTGTTCCTCCTCCTTCTGCTTCATCCTCTGGACAAATTCCAAACTGTATGCAACAGGATGTTGACAGTGCTGACATCTCCAAGTGGGGAGACTGTTAGTAAAGACGCTGGAGTGGTGAACCCTAGCACCAAGAGATGAGGAGATGAGATGCCTTTTCCAAACTTTTCCCGATCAGACGGTATACCATCCTCTGGGTGTGACAGGCATGTTTTAGGTGTAGGAAGGGTCCCATTCATGTGAGGAGAACACCAGGGGATTTTAAATATCAGTGTCTGTCCGCAACCCAAACTGGGGAATTTTTTAAGCTACGGCTACACATATGTTCATTAAGGGCCTTGGGAAGTAGGCAGAGTCCAAACTTTAGATGATTGAAGTCTTCAGGGTCAGAAGCACTCACCACTGTCTTCCCTTAGATTCCATTTTTACTGTCATTGATGGATGATGTCAATAAAAATATCTATTCTTTTTCAGATCATTTCCCCTTATAGGTTATTGCAAAATATTGAGTGTAGTTCCCTGTGCTATACAGTAGTTCCTTGCTGATGATTTCATACATAGCAGTGTGTATGTGTTAATCCCAAACTGTTAATTTATCCCTCCTCCTACCATTTCCCTTTGGTAATAATAAATTATAAGATTTTATGCTTCTCAGAAATGGGGGAGCTGAAAGAGAGGTATCATTTTCAATGCAAAAGCATTTAAAACAAGATTGAAGCTTTAACCAAGATTATTAGATGTACATCCTTGGAAAGAAATCACTTTGTTTCTCTAATATTGACCTGACAAAGAAGACAAACCTTTTCACTGAACTTGCTTATAAGAAAGTGATGGAAATATCAAATGGAAGTGTTAGAAACATCTTATTTTACCCGAGCCTTATACACTGTTCTATGTTAATTACAGTTTGGCTCACACATCTGTTCATTGAAGTTACAATGTTCTCAATTTCTGTTACTGATCCTCCAGAGTGGACGCCAACAAGTGTCCCCCTGCCCAGTGTCATTGGAGCCAATAGATCGAGACTGAGTTTGGTTCAAAAGCAAAGGAAACTTTATATTTTGATCAGAGAATGGAGAGGTGCTACCCTGTGGGCTGTGGGCTGGGCTGCTGTGTAGAGATCCTGTCAGAGTCACTGGGAGGGAGGGGGCTGAGCTCTCGAGGACCTGGTTGGCTGCAGCTCAGGCTCTATGTCACGGAGTCTGAACTGGGCCCCAGGAGCTGAAGTGTCATCGAGCCATTCTGCTCTAGGAAATCTGGTCTGAAGTGCCGGGTGTGGAACCTCTGTATGCGGGACACTAGGAGCACCTGAAATTAGACAAAGCACAAAGGATAAAAATGGTTAGACTTTATTTTATTGCCCAGATTCTATTTTTATATCCCAGGCATTTTTAAGGGGCTTTGCCTGGGACAAACTTCTCTTCTGCCTTTTGTCCCTTTCCTCATTCTTGGAGTGCTGCGGGTGCAGACCCTTCTTCTGTAACTGCTGAGTGCTGAGTTAGGAGGCTTCATACCCGTGGGCGAGGGTCAGAACTTCTCCCCAGCAGCCTCCAGGTGACGTTGATTGTCCCCAGGCCTCCTGCCTCCCTGCTCGTCCACCTGAGCACCAGTATTGGAAGTGTTATAGATTCTAATGACCTTTAAGGGTCCAGAAAGGAGATGTGCAGTGGCGCTGTGAGGTCCAGTTTCACTCCGCCCCACATTTGTTCGGCCACCTTAGGCTGACCGTTTCTGCCAGCCTAGATGCTCTGACTGACCGTTTCTGCCAGCCTAGATGCTCTGACCAACAGTCTGCGCTTTCTTCCATTAGGCCCCTGAATTAACGTAAAAACAGCACCAGGTGTCAGGATCCTGCCCGCTCAGCTCCCAGACAGTCCAGGGTCAGTGGTGATGAAGGATCATGATGGTCACTGAGTCAAGAGCCTTTGGAAGTAAACAGGAGTCCAGCCGGTCTTATTGGCCACCATCATCAGGGTGTCTGTAGGCTTTTCTATGGTGACATCATGATATACGGTTCCCCCGCCAAGATTATTAGCTCCCCTCTGGGTACAGTAAGTACTGAAAGCAGTAGTCTACTCTTTTGGGACACACTCTTGTTGTTTTATGAGAGAAACTCCAGGTCAAGTGATGGTCACACGGGTCGTCATGGTGCCCCGTTGCCCCCGGTTATCTCTCTGGAGGTTGGAGTTGGAGGGCCTCCTCAATCGAGGTCAGTGTGCCCACGGAGCAAACCCTGCAACTTCAGGGCATGGTTGGGGGTTAGGATCACCACGTGGGGTCCGTTTCCCTTAGAAGGGAGGTGGCCTTTTGGGCTGCTGATTTCCAGGTTTTCAGATACCACCAGTATCTTGGCCAGATGTAGCGGTGGGCCAAGCCCCTTGGTGACCATAGTTTATCCTACCTGGATGGCATTCTTGCATTGTTCCATTTCAAGTGGTCCCAGTTTTTGCACTAATACTCCAATGGCGATTCACCTTTCACCAGGAATGTAAAGGTCAAAGGGTTTAGCTAAATTAGGGAGTCCCAGGGCAAGGGTCTGAATTGACTGCTCTTTCCATTCTTGAAAGGCCACTTCTGGATTCTATTCAAAAGGATCATCATCTTTTCCTTTCAGTGTTTCATATAGAGGCCCAGCTAGTAGACTGTAGTTAGGGATCCAGAGGCAGGAAACCCTGGCTTCCCCAGGAACCCCTAAGCTGTCTTCTAGTTTCAGAAAGGGGTAAGGCTGTAAATTGTTTCTTCCCTTTCCTGGGATGGGCTTCTCCGACCTTCTGTGAGAATGAAGCCCAGGCAGGTCACCGTAGTCTGTGATACTTGAGCTTTTTCGTGGACAACTTCTATCCTTTATTGGCTTGGTAGTTCTGAGGCCTCCTTAGTAGGGCTGGTGATCAGAATGTCGTCTGAATATTGAAGGAGTGTTTCCTTTTCCAGAGGTAGAACTTTTAGGTCTTTAGCTGAGCTTTCCCCAAAGATGGTGTGGGAATTTTTGAACCCTTGGGGCAAGACAGCCTGGAAGTATTGTTTTAGTTGTATGTTGAGTCCTGTCACTCACAAGCCAAAATTTCTTGTGACTCTGGGACTAATGGAATACAAAAGAAGGCATCAGTGAAGACTAATACAGAATACCAAGTCCTGGTGGTTGGTAGAATGACCAGCAGGGTGTAGGATTTAGGAACTACTGGAGGTATATCCTCAGTGGCTTCACTGACTGTCCTGACATCCTTTACCAGGACTCCAGCAGCCCATGGGGCTCTCGAGGTCAGGCCAATCCCAGGATATGGAGCTCACCTGGGCAGGTACCCTACCCCCACCCCAGCCCACGGGGCTCTCGTGTTCAGGCCCCTCCCAGGATATGGGATTCCCTGGGCAGGTCCTCTGCAGTCCATGGGGCTCCCGTGGTCAGGCCCCTCCCAGGATACAGAGCTACCCTTGCAGGTACCTTGGCAGGGCTGGGCACACAGGAACCGTGCACATAGCCCTCATTGCAGAGCACTCCCAGCTCACCTGTCGCTCAGATCTGACACAGAGCACCTCAGAGCAGGACTTGAACTAACAAACAGCAGCTCTGACAGGTCTGTGACCCTGGGCATCACTCTGTGCGGCCTCCTCCACCTGATCTTCCAGAGACTTCCACTGCACCCGGGGCACCAGGCCTCTGTCTCCAACCACCACCCACCCCTCCTCTCCCTGACTCCTGGGTTCCTCTCATTAGGAGAGGGTTTTCTTGAAGTTGTCTCCCACTCATGGGCCAGATAATATAATTAGAAAACAAGCCAGAGCTGCAGCCCCTTGTCTATCCTGACTCTCAGGAGCCCACACCTGTTCCTTGGACCTGGCCAATTCAGCAAGTTCCATTTTCAGCAACTGTGAGCCCCTGAGGGGTGATTATTGGCTGGCTTGGGAAGCCTGACCGTGCCGGCCAGCCCTCCCCAGGTGTGCCTGGGTTGAGATCAATATAAACACCGCTCCAGGCAGCAAGAGCCCCTGCAGCTGTGCCTGACGCCATTTTCTCTGCCCTGTCAGCAGTCTCGGGGCTGGGCTGGTGGGAGGGAGTGAGAAGCCACGGCTTTGTGGGTGTCCCAGTGTGAGTGGGGCTCTGCTGGACTTTCTGCAGCAGTTGCCAAGATGCTACCTGCTAAAGAAGAGGATGTGTCACCCACACCTGCCGCTGGAATTTCTCCCTGGGCACAGGTGAGGAAGGAAGAAAGCAGTGGGGGCCGGGACAGCAGGGGTATCTCAGGCAGGGAAATGGAGAGCTTCCAGAAGAGCACCCAGGGCCAGGACCATCCTGGCTGGCCTGCAGGCACCAAGTCGGCTGGCATGCTGTCCCTCATGTGGCTCCATGGCCCTTCCTCTAGGTTTTCAAGTCCTTGTACATATTCAGGTGTTTAGCCTTGGAAGGGTGGGAACATTTCAGCAGCAGCTGGCCTGGGGCTCGGCCCACGTTTACTCACAGATACCTCGGCACGGTCCCCCAGCTTTGCAGTGAGGACGCTTGTTGCGAGGAGCATGCTGGCTGAGTGGGAGATGATTCCCCACCACTGACCAACTTCAGAATTGTTTGCAATTGGAGCAAGTGCCCTGAAACGGTTTTCCTCTGTGTAACTGGTGGGTTCTGTTCTTTTTTATCTTTTTTTCGTTTTTGGTTCAAGGTAGATTTTATTCCTCTTTTGTGTATTTACAGATATAAGCATGGAAATAATTTATTCATATAAATACATGTATGTGAAGGGAAGAATATTTTTTCTGTTTTACTTTTTTTAATTTTATGTTTTTATTTTGAATTTAATTTTATATTTTTATACAGCAGGTTGTTTTTGGTTATCTACTTTATACATATAAATGTATACATACCAATCCCAATATCTCAACTCCTCCCACCACCATCCCCAACAGCTTTCCCCCCTTGTTGTCCATACGTTTGTTGTATACATGTGTTGCTCTATTTCTGCCTTGCAAAACGGTTCATCTGTACAATTTTTCTAGGTTCCACATATATGCATTAATATACAAGATTTGTTTTTCTCTTTCTGACTTACTTCACTCTGTATGACAGTCTCTAGATCCATCAACGTCTCTACAAATGTCCCAATTTCATTCCTTTTTATGGCTTAGTAATATTCCATTTTATATATGTACCACTCTTTATGCATTCGTCTGTCTGTGGGCATTTAGGTTGCTTCCATTTCCTGGATAGTGTAAATAGTGATGCAATGAACATTGTGGTGAATGTCTCTTTTTGATTTATGGTTTTGTCTGGGTATATGCCCAGTAGAGGGATTGCTGTATCATATGGTAATTCTATTCTTAGTTTTATAAGAAACTCCATAATGTTCTCCACAGTGACTGTATCAATTTACGTTCCCAACAATAGTGGAAGAGGATTCCTTATCTCCACACCGTTTCCAGCATTTGTTGTTTGTAGATTTTCTGATGATGCCCATTCTAATAGGTGTGAGGTGATACACCATGGATGAGTCTATTTCGTTGAGCAAAGAGTAGGTCTTGTTTATTACGTATTTGGCTTATGGAATGGTATGTGTGCTAATTTCAATCTGTTTTTATACAGCAGCCCAACTCAACTTTCCCCTTAAGCAAGCATAAGGTTTTTATCTAAATGTGAGACTCTGTTCGGTTTTGTAATTCAGTTTATGTGTAGCCAAGTTTACACTCCCTCTATTAGTGATATCTTATGATAATTATCTTTCTTTGTGTGACATATTTCTCTTAGAATCATCATAATTAAATCCACTCAATTTGCTGCTACAGGCCTGATGACATTGATTTCACTGCTGAGTGATATTCCGTTGTACGTAAGTAGCACAACTTCTTTATCCATTTTTTTCTTTCTGGGATATTTAATTTGTACTGGACTCGAGGTTCTTGTAAACACAGCAGCCCTAAATTTTGTGTTGGCTGTGTCTTGTTGATTTTAATTTTCCTAAGCTATAGGGCCAAAAGTGGAAGTGCCCTAGGCTCTGTAGCTTTGTTTTTTAGATGTTTCAGGATACACCATGAACATCTCCAGAGTGTCTGTTGGCAATTTACATCCCGCCCATCAGCATAACACGGCTCCCTGTTCTCCATGGCCTGTCCTGTGTTTCTGGTTTTTACACTTTATTCAGATGGCCTTTTTGACGAATGGGAAATGTGACTTCATTGTAGTGTGGATTTCCATTGCTGGAGTGCTTGGTTGGCCAAAATGTTCATATGCGTTTTTTCCTGAATATATTCAGGAAAAATGTATACGCACTTTTTGTCCATGTGCATCACTGTCAAAGATCTGCCGCTTTTCATATGCTTTAAATGCAATTCCAATCTACCTCTTGAAATATGATTCCTGCAATTCTGCCTCGTTTTCAAGTCCTCTTTGCAGACTTACTTCGATATATTTTTGCCAATAGCTGTCATTTATCTCTGCAGGTTTGTGAATTACAGTGCCCCTGAGCTCCTTTCTTAACTCGCTTCCTTGTAAGCTGGCCACAAAACTGCAGGTTTGCTTCAGGCCATAATCAGGGTCCGGCACGGCACTCTGAGCCTTTGGTTAATTCCTCTTCCTGGTGGGAAATTAGAGTTAAATGTGCCCCTCCAGATACCTGCCTCACTCCCAGCCACATGGTGATGTATGTCCTCAGGTTTGAGGCCATATGTGATGGGTTCCTCATCTTTTGATGATGTGGCCCCACTGGTGTGTGGACACTCCTGCCTGGTTCCCATCCCTTTGGTGATGTGGGTCCTCTGGTGAGACTCTGATCCTGGTTGGGTTCCTCACACATCCGTGAGGTGAGCCCTCTTCTCTGAGGTCACTCCTGCCTGGCTGGCACAACCCGCCTTGTTGACTTCGGCACCCTGGTGGCAGTTGGAGCCTGCTGGGAGCCTCCTTCCCGCGGTGATGAGGCCCTCTGGCGTCAGACCCTAATGGCGGGGTTCCCACATTTTCTGATACGTGCTAAGTGGTACGAGGGCACTCCTGCCAGGTTCCCATCCTCATGAGCGTGTGGGCCTTCTGTTCTGAGGTCCTAACGGCTGGGTTGCTCACACTTTCATGATGTGGGCTCTCTGCTGTGAGGTCAATCCTGCCTGGCTGGCGCACGTCGCCTTGGTGACGTGGACCCTCTGGTGGCAGTTGGAGCGTGCTGGGGCCTCCTCCCCTCAGTGATGAGGGCCTTCTGGTGTCAGGCCCTAAGTGCTGGGCTCCACACATTTTCTGATGTGTGCCCAGTGGTGCGAGTCACTCCTGCCAGGTTCCCATCCCCATGGGCATGTGGGACTTCTGTTCTGTGGTCCCAACTGCTGGGTTGCTCACAGTTTCATGATGTGGGCCCTTTGCTGTGTGTTCACTCTGGCCTGTATCCCATAGTGTCAGTGCTCTGGGCCTCCAGCTTGGAGTTTCCAACTTCTCGATTCCTCACCTTTTTTATTCTATGGGCCCTCGGTTGTGCGTCTCCTCCTGCATGCCTCATTCCCAGCCCCTTCGTGATGTGTGTCCCCTTGTTTGAGGCCACATGTGCTGTGTTCCTCACCTTTCTATAATGTGGCCACACTGGTGTGAGGACACTCTTGCCTGGTTCCCATTCCCTTGGTGATGTTGGCCCCACTGCTGTTAGGACAGTCTTGCCTGGTTCCCATCACCTTGGTGATGTTGGCCCTCTGGTGAGAGTCTGATCCTGGTTAGGTTCCTCACCCTTCTGTGAGGTGGGCCCTCTGCTCTGAGGTCACTCCTGCCTGGCTGGCACACCCCGCCTTGGCAACGTTGGCCATATGGTGGCAGTTGGAGCCTGCTGGGAGCCTCCTCCCCTCGGTGATGAGGGCCCTCTGGCCTCAGGCCCTAACTGCTGGGTTCCCACATTTTCTGATTCGTGCTAAGTGGTGCAAGGACACTCCTGCCAGGTTCCCATCCCCATGGGGATGTGAGCCTTCTGCTCTGAGGTCCCAACGGCTGTGTTGCTCACAGTTTCATGATGAGGGCCCTCTGGTGTGAGTTCACTCCTGCCTAGATCCCATAGCCTCGCTGCTCCTGGCTGCCTGCTGGAGGTTCCAACTGTGGGATTCCTCACCTTTTTTATTCTATGGTCCCTCTGTTTTGAGGATCCTCTGGCCTGCCTCACTCCCAGCCCCTTGGTGATGTGTGTCCTCAGGTTTGAGGCCACGTGTGCTGGGTCCCTCAAATTATGGTGATGTAGCCCCACTGGTGTGAGGACACTCCTGCCTGGTTCCCATTCCCTTGGTGATGTTGGCCCTCTGGTGACAGTCTGATCCTTGTTGGGTTCCTCACACTTCTGTGAGGTGGGCTTTCTGCTCTGAGGTCACTCCTGCCTGGTTGGCACACCCCTCCTTGGTGACATCGGCCTTATGGTGGCAGTTGGAGCCTGCTGGGAGCCTCCTCCCCTCGGTGATGAGGGTCCTCTGGCCTCAGGTCCTAACTGCTGGGTTCCCACATTTTCTGATTCGTGGAAGTGGGCCGAGGACACTCCTGTCAGGTTCCCATCCCCATAGGGATGTGGGCCTTCTGCTCTGAGGTCCCATCCGCTGGGTTGCTCACAGTTTCATGATGTGGGACCTCTGCTGTGAGTTTGCTGTGGCCTGGATCCCATAGACTCTGTGCTCTGGGCGGCCTACTGGCCGGTTCCAACTGCTGGATTCCTCACAACTTTTATTCTGTGGGCTCTGTTTTGTGAGGATACTCCTGCTTGCCTCACTCCTAGCCCCTTGGAGATGTGGGTCCCCTGTTTTAGGCCACATGTTCTGGGTTCCTCACCTTTCTATAATGTGGCCACACTTGTGTGAGGACCCTCCTGCCTGGTTCCGATCCCCTTGGTGATGTGGGCCCTCTGGTGAGAGTCTTATCCTGGCTGGTTTCCTCACCCTTCTGTGAGGTAGGCCCTCTGCGGTGAGGTCACTCCTGCCTGGCTGGCACACATCACCTTGGTGACGTGGGCCCTCAGTTGGGAGTTGGTGTCTGCTGCGAGTCTCTGTCCCTCGGTAATGAGGGCCCTCTTGCGTCAGACCCTAACTCCTGGGCTCCCAAAATTTGCAGATGTGCGACCTGTGGTGCGAGTACACTCCTGTCAGGTTCCCAACCACATGGGAATTTGGGCCTTCTGCTCTGAGGTCCCAAAGGCTGGGGTGCTCACAGTTTCATGATGAGGGCCCTCTGATGTGCGTTCATTCCGGCCTAGATCCCATAGGCTTGCTGCTCCTGGGCGCCTGCTGGGAGGTTCCAACTGCGGGATTCCTCACCTTTTTTATTCTATGGGCCCTCTGTTTTGAGGCTCCTCCTGCCTGCCTCAATCCCAGCCCCGTTGTGATGTGTGTCCTCTGGTGTGAGGCCACGTGTGCTGGGTCCCTCACCTTTCGATGATGTGGCCCCAATGGTGTGAGGACACTCGTGCCTGTTTCCCAGCCCCTTGGTGATGTGGCCCCTCTGGTGAGAGTCTGATCCTGGCTGGGTTCCTTACCGTTCTGTGAGGTGGGCCCTGTGCTCTGAGGTAACTCCTGCCTGGCTTGCTCCCATTGCCTTGGTGACGTCGGCCCTCTGGTGGCAGTTCGATCCTTTTGGAGACTCCTGTCCTCGGTGATGAGGTCCCTCTGGCGTCAGGCTCTAACTGCTGGGCTCCCCAGGTTTTCTGATGTGAGCCCAGTGATGCCAGGACACTCGTGAAATGTTCCCATCCCCATGGCGATATGGGCCTTCTGCTCTGAGGTTCCAACGACTGGGTTGCTCACAGTTTCCTGATGTTAGCTCTCTGGTGTTAGTTCACTCATTCCTAGATCCCATAGCCTCTGTACTCTGGGCCGCCTGCTGGGAAGTTCCAACTGCTGGGTTCCTCACCTTTTTTATTCTTTGGGCCCTGTGTTGGGAGGCTCCTCCTGCCTGTGTCACTCCCAGCCCCTTGGTGATATAGGTCCTCTGGTTTGTGGCCACATGTGCCAGTTTCCTCATCTTTTAGTGATGTGGCCCCACTGGTGTGAGGACACTCGTGCCTGGTTCCCGTCCCCTTGGTGATATGGGCCCTCTGGTGAGAGTCTGATCCTGGTTGGGTTCCTCACACTTCTTTGAGGTGGGCCGTCTGCTGTGAGGTCACTCCTGCCTGGCTGGCACACCCCGCCTTGGCGACATGGGCCCTCTTGTGGTAGTTGGAACATGCTGGGAGCCTCCTCCCCTCAGTGATGAGGGCCCTCTGGTGTCAGGCCCTAACTGCTGGGTACCCACATTTTCTGATATGTGCTAAGTGGTGCGAGGACACTCCTGCCATGCTCCCAACACCTTGGGGATGTGGACCTTCTGCTCTGAGGTCCAAATGGCTGGGTTGCTCGCATTTTCATGATGTGGACCCTCTGCTGTGAGTTTACTGCGGCCTGAATCGCATAGACTTGGTGCTCTTGGCCGCCTGCTGGGAGGTTCCCATTGCTGGATTCCTCAGCTTTTTTATTCTATGGGCCCTGTGTTGTGAGGCTACTCCTGCCTGCCTCATTCCGAGCCCCTTGGAGATGTGGGTCTTCTTGTTTAGGCCACATGTGCTGGGTTCCTCACCTTTCTATGATGTGGCCACACTGGTGTGAAGACTCTCCTGCCTGGTTCTGATCACCTTGGTGATGTGGGCCCTCTGGTGAGAGTCTTATCCTGGCTGTGTTCCTCACCCTTCTGTGAGGTAGGCCCTCTGCGGTGAGGTCACTCCTACCTGGCTGTCACACGTCACCTTGGCGACGTGGGACCTCAGTTGGGTGTTGGTGCCTGATTGGAGTCTCCTCCCCTTGGTAATGAGGGCCCTCTGGCGTCAGGCCCTAACTCCTGGGTTCCCTAAATTCTCTGATGTGTGCCCTGTGGTGCGAGTACACTTCTGACAGGTTCCCAACCCCATGGGAATGTGGGCCTTCTGCTCTGAGATCCCAACGCCTAGGTTGCTCACAGTTTCATGATGACGGCCCTCTGGTGTGAGATCACTCCGGCCTGGATCCCATAGTCTCGCTGCTCCTGGCCGCCTGCTGGGAGGTTCCAACTGCGGGATTCTTCACCTCTTTAATTCTATGGTCCCTCTGTTTTGAGGCTCCTCCTGCCTGCCTCAATCCCAGCTCCCTTGTGATGTGTGTCCTCTGGTTTGAGGCCACGTGTGCTGGGTCCCTCACTTTTCGGTGATGTGGCCCCACTAGTGTGAGGACACTCCTGCCTGGTTCCCATTCCCTTGGTGATGTGGGCCCTCTGGTGAGAATCTGATCCTCTTTGGTTCTTCACACTTCTGTGAGGTTGACCCTCTGCTCTGAGGTCACTCCTGCCTGGTTGTCGCACTCCGCATTGGCGACGTCGCCCTGCTGGTAGCAGTCAGAGCTGGCTGGGAGCCACCGCCCCTCGGTGATGAGGGCCCTCTGGCATCAGGCACTAATTGCTGGGCTCCCCACATTTTTTCATGTGTGCCCACTCTTGCGATGACACTCCTGCTTGTTTCCCTTCCCCATGGGGATGTGGGCCTTCTGCTCTGAGGTCACAACGGCTGGGTTGCTTACAGAATCACAATGAGGGCCCTCTGTTGTGAGTTCATGCCGGCCTGGATCTCATAGCCTCAGTGCTCTGGGCCGCCTGCTAGGAAGATCCAACTGCTGGTTTCCACACCTTTTGTATACAATGGGACATGTGTTGTGAGGTTAATCCTGCCTGCCTCACTCCGAAACCCATGGTGATGTGGGTCCTCTGGTTTGAGGCCACATGTGCTGGGTACCTCAACTTTTGATGATGTGGCCCCACGGGTGTGAGGACACTCCTGCCTGGTTCCCATCACCTTGGTGATGTGGGCCCTCTGGGGAGAGTCTGATCCTGGCTGGGTTCCCTACCATTCTGTGAGGTGAGCCCTCTGATGTCAGGTCACTCCTGCCTGGCTAGCTCACATCGCCTTGGCGACGTGGGCCCTCTGTTGGCCACTGGAGCATGCTGGGAGCCTCCTACTCCCGTGAATGATGGCCCTGGAAAAAATGCATATGCCCTTTTTGGCCAAGTGCTTCATTGACGAGGTTCTGCCACTTCTCTTATGCTTTCAGAGCAATTCACGTCTACCTCCTGAAATCGGATTCCAGCAATTCTGCCCCACTTTCAAGTCCTCTTCGCAGCCTTAATTCAATATATTTTTGTACGATTTCTGTCATTTATAAGTCTGCAGGTATGTGAATGACAGTGCCCCTGAGCTCCTTTCCTCAACTCGCTTTCTTGTGAGCTGGCCACAAAACCGCAGGATTGCTTCAGGCCCTAATCTTGTTCCAGCACAGCATGCTGAGCCTTTGGTTAATTCCTTTTCCTGTTGGGAAATGAGTGTTAAAATTGCCCGTGCATACTGGGCATATACCCTGAGAAAACCAAAATTCAAAAAGAGTCATGTACCAAAATGTTCATTGCAGCTCTATTTACAATAGCCCGGAGATGGAAAGAACCTAAGCGCCCATCATCGGACGAATGGATAAAGAAGATGTGGCACATATACACAATGGAATATTACTCAGCCTTAAAAGGAAATGAAACTGAGTTATTTGTAATGAGATGGATAGACCTAGAGTCTGTCATACAGAGTGAAGTAAGTCAGAAAGAAAAAGACAAATACCGTATGCTAACACATATATATGGAATTTAAAGGAAAAAAATGTCATGAAGAACCTAGGGATAAGACAGGAATAGAGGCGCAGACCTACTGGAGAACGGAATTGAGGATATGGGGAGGGGGAATGGTGAGTTCTGACAGGGCGAGAGAGAGTCATGGACATATACACACTAACAAATGTAGTAAGGTAGATAGCAAGGGGGAAGCAGCCGCAAGGCACAGGGATATTAGCTCGGGGCGTTGGGACAGCCTGGAGGGGTGGAAGGGGGAGAGAGGGAGGGAGGGAGACACAAGAGGGAAGACACAGGGAGCATATGTATATGTATGGCTGATTCACTTTGTTATAAAGCAAAAACTAACACACCATTGTAAAGCAATTATACCCCAATAAAGATGTTAAAAAAAATATTTGCCCGTGCACACACCTACAGATAGTCTCCCATTGGTTCTCCGTATTCCTGTTCATCTTGCGCAGAAATTGCAAACAGTGCCAAACAGGAGGTTAAAGACACTGACTCTCCAAATGGGGAGAGTGTTAGAAAAGGGTCTGGAATGGTGAACCTGAGTACCAGGGGACGAAAACAGACATGCATGTAAAAAGGTTTCCCAGTCACACGGTGGAGCATACTCTGGGTTTCCCATGCAAATTTTAGCAGAAGGAAGAATCCCTAGAACCTGGAGAGTTGGGAACCATGGAATGGGTACCAGGCAGTATGACATCAAAGGGTCTGCATTTGCTCACTGAACCTCACCAATGCTATCAGCCCAAAGGGTCCAGCCTTATCTCTCACCCAGCTCTGGGTGTAGATGTGGTAAACCAGGTTGCATCACATGCCATGTGTGAGTTATTTAACAATTGCTCTCTATTTCACTGTCATTGTGTTTTGTTTTTGAAATTTTTTTTTGACACTGGGATTTATCGGATTTTCACTGCTGCGTTAATGCCGCTGTACACACTCTTGATTCTCTTACGGAGACATAAATATCCACGGGTTTTAAGATTCTTCCTAGTCAGGTATATTCCTAGGCGTTGAATATGTGGTGTTGAGTCCATTTCGTTGAGCAAGGAGTAGGTCTTGTCTATTACATATTTGGCTTATGGAACAGTATCTGTGCTAATTTCAGTCTCTGGTTTTATGCAGCACGCCAACGCACCTTTCTCCATAAGAAAGCACAAGTTGGTTTTCTAAATTTGAGACTGTTCTGTTTTGTAATTCAGTTCATGTATAGTCAAGTTTACATACTGTGTATTAGTGATATTTTATGATGTTTCTTTTTATGTGTGACTTATTTCACGTAGAATCACCATACCTGAATCCACTCACTATGCCGTTATGGGCCTGATGACACAGATTTCATTGCTGAGTGATATTCCATTGTACGTACGTACCACAACTTCTTTATCCATTGTTTGCTCTCTGAGATATTTACCTTGTACTGTAAACGAGGTTCTTGTGAACAGAGAGGTCCCAAACTTTGAGGTGGCTGGGTGTTTTTGATTTTAATTTCCCTAAGCTGTAGGACCATAAGTGGAAGTGCCATAGGCTGTGTTGCTTTGTTTCTTACGTGTTACAGGAAACACATAACACTTCTCCAGAATGGCTGTCGGCAATTTACATCATATGCATCAGCATAATAAGGATCCCTGTTTTCCATTGCCTGTCCTCCGTTTCTGGATTTTACAATTTTTTTAAATGACCCTTTTGCCCTGGGGGGCACTGAGACTTCATTGTAGTGCAGGTTTATTTACAAGCTTGCTTGGTTGGCCAAAAAGTGCGTACGCGTTTTTTCCTTAATATATTTAAGGAAAAAAGCATCCGCACTTTTTGGACAAGTGCATCATTATCGACGTTCTGCCTCTTTTCCTATTCTTTAAGTGCAATTCCAGTTTAACCCTTCAATCGTTTTCCTGAATTTCTGCCCCGCTTTCAAGTCCCCTTTGCAGGCTTACTTCAATATATTTTTGGAGGATAGCTGTCATTTATAACTCTGCAGGTTTGTGAATTACAGTGCCCCTGAGCTCCTTTCTTCAACTCGCTTTCTTGTGAGCTGGGCACAAAAACGCAGGATTGCTTCAGGCACTAATCTCTTTCCAGCAGGGCACGCTGAGCCTTTGGTTAATTCCTATTCCTGGTGGGAAATGAGCATTACATTTGCCCGTGCAGACAACTACAGCTAGTCTCTCATTGGTTCTCCCTATTCCTGTTCATCTTGCACAGAAATTGCAAGCTGTGCCAAAGAGGAGGTTAAAGGCACTGACTCTCCAAGCAGGGAGACTGTTAGTAAAGCATCTGGAATGGTGAACCCGAGGACCAGGATACGAAAACTGAGATGCATTTTAAATCATTTCCCAATCACACGGTGGACGATACTCTGGGTTTCCCATGCATGTTTTAGCTGGAGGAAGAATCTCTTGAACCTGGAGAGTTGGGACCCATGGAATGGGTACCATGCAGTATGACTTCAAAGGGTCTGCATTTGCTCACCGAAACTCACCAATGCTATCAGCCTGAAGTGTCCAGCCTTATGTCTCAACCAGCTGTGGGTGTAGATGTGGTCAATCCCGGTTGCATCACAGGCCCTGAGTGAATTGTTTAAGAATTGCTCTCTATTTCACTGTCTTTGTGTTTTGTTTTTGAAATTTATTTTGATAATAGGATTTATCAGATTTTCCCTGCTGCGTTTATGTCGCTGTACACACACTTGATTCTCTTACGGAGACATATAAATCCATGGGTTTTAAGATTCTTCCTAGTCAGGTATATTCCTAGGCGTTGAATATGTGGTGTTGAGTCCATTTCGTTGAGCAAGGAGTAGGTCTTGTCTATTACATATTTGGCTTATGGAAAGTTATCTGTGCTAATTTCACTCTCTGGTTTTATGCAGCATCCCAACGCACATTTCCCCATAAGCAAGCACTAGTTGGTTTTCTAAATTTGAGACCCTGTTCTGTTTTGTAATTCAGTTCATGTGTAGTTAAATTTACACTCCGTGTATTAGTGATATCTTATGATGTTTCTATTTCTGTGTGATGTAGTTCACGTAGAATCACCGTACCTGCATCCACTCACTATGCCGCTACGGGCCTGATGACACAGATTTCATTGCTGAGTGATATTGCATTGCACGTACGTGCCACAACTTCTTTATCCATTTTTTGCTTTCTGGGATATTTACCTGGTACTGTAGACGAGCTTCTTGGGAACACAGCCGTCCCAAATTTTGGGTGGATCTCTGTTTTTGATTTTAATTTCCCTAAGCAAGAGGACCATAAGTGCAATTGCCATAAGCTGTGTTCCTTTATTTCTTACGTGTTTCAGGAAACACCATACACTTCTCCAGGGTGGCTGTTGGTAATTTACATCATCCCAATCAGCATAACAAGGCTCCCTGTTCTCCATATCCTGTCTTACCTTTCTGGATTTTACACTTTTTTCAGATGGCCCTTTTGCCAGGGGGGCAGTGAGACTACATTGTAG
This sequence comes from Phocoena phocoena, assembly GCF_963924675.1. Taxonomy (NCBI): domain Eukaryota; kingdom Metazoa; phylum Chordata; class Mammalia; order Artiodactyla; family Phocoenidae; genus Phocoena; species Phocoena phocoena. The sequence goes on along the minus strand of NW_027077569.1, from coordinate 412,063 downwards.
TGCAGATTTCCTTTACAGTCTTGCTTTGTTGGCCAAAAAGTGCATATGCGTTTTTTCCTGAATATATTCAGGAAAAAACGCATACGCCCTTTTTGGCCAAGTGCATCATTGTCCACTTTGTGCCTCTTTTCCTATGCTTTCAGGGCAATTCCAATCTACCACCTGCAATCGTTTTCCTGAAATTCTGCCCCGCTTTCAAGTCCCCTTCGCAGGCTTACTTCAATATACTTTTGGAAGATAGCTGTCATTTATAACTCTGCAGGTTTGTGAATTACAGTGCCACTGAGCTCCTTTCTTCAACTCGCTTTCTTGTGAGCTGGGCACAAAACCACAGGATTGTTTCAGGCACTAATCTGTTACCAGCAGGGCACGCTGAGCCTTTGGTTAATTCCTCTTCCTGGTGGGAAATGAGCATTACATTTGCCCGTGCAGACACCTACAGCTAGTCTCTCATTGGTTCTCCCTATTCCTGTTCATCTTGCACAGAAATTGCAAGCTGTGCCAAACAGGAGGTTAAAGGCACTGACTCTCCAAGCGGGGAGAGTGTTAGTAAAGCATCTGGAATGGTGAACCCGAGGACCAGGATACGAAAACTGAGATGCATTTTAAATCGATTCCCAATCACACGGTGGACCATACTGTGGGTTTCCCATGCATGTTTTAGCTGGAGGAAGAATCCCTTGAACCTGAAGTGTTGGGACCCATGGAATAGGTACCATGCAGTATGACTTCAAAGGGTCTGCATTTGCTCACCGAAACTCACCAATGCTATCAGCCTGAAGTGTCCAGCCTTATGTCTCAACCAGCTGTGGGTGTAGATGTGGTCAATCCCGGTTGCATCACATGCCCTGAGTGAATTATTTAAGAATTGCTCTCTATTTCACTGTCTTTGTGTTTTGTTTTCGAAATTTATTTTGATAATGGGATTTATCGGATTTTCACTGCTGCGTTTTGGCCGCTGTACACACGCTTGATTCTCTTACAGAGACATATATATCCATGGGTTTTAAGATTCTTCCTAGTCAGGTATATTCTTAGGCGTTGAATATGTGGTGTTGAGTCCATTTCGTTGAGCAAGGAGTAGGTCTTGTCTATTACATATTTGGCTTATGGAATGTTATTTGTGCTAATTTCAGTCTCTGGTTTTATGCAGCACCCCAAGGCACCTTTCCCCATAAGCAAGCACTAGTTTGTTTTCTAAATTTGAGACCCTGTTCTGTTTTGTAATTCAGTTCATGTGTAGTCAAGTTTACATTCCGTGTATTAGTGATATCTTATGATGTTTCTTTTTCTGTGTGACGTAGTTCACGTAGAATCACCGTACCTGCATCCACTCACTATGCCGCTATGGGCCTGATGACACAGATTTCATTGCTGAGTGATACTGCATTGCACGTACGTGCCACAACTTCTTTATCCATTTTTTGCTTTCTGGGATATTTACCTGGTACTGTAGACGAGCTTCTTGGGAACACAGCCGTCCCAAACTGTGGGGTGGCTCTCTGTTTTTGATTTTAATTTCCCTTAGGAATAGGACCATAAGTGCAATTGCCATAGGCTGTGTTGCTTTATTTCTTACATTTTTCAGGAAACACCATACACTTCTCCAGGGTGGCTGTTGGCAATTTACATCCTGCCAATCAGCATAACAAGGCTCCCTGTTCTCCATATCCTGTCCTACCTTTCTGGATTTTACACTTTTTTCAGATGGCCCTCTTGCCCGGGGGGCAGTGAGACTACATTGTAGTGCAGATTTCCTTTACAGGCTTGCTTGGTTGGCCAAAAAGTGCGTATGCGTTTTTTCCTGAATATATTCAGGAAAATACGCATACGCACTTTTTGGCCAAGTGCATCATTGACGACGTTCTGCCTCTTTTCCTATGCTTTCAGGGCAATTCCAGTCTACCCCCTGCAATCGTTTTCCTGAAATTCTGCCCCGCTTTCAAGTCCCCTTCGGAGGCTTACTTCAATATATTTTTGGAGGATAGCTCTCATTTATAACTCTGCAGTTTTGTGAATTACAGTGCCCCTGAGCTCCTTTCTTCAACTCGCTTTCTTGTGAGCTGGGCAGAAAACCGCAGGATTGCTTCAGGCCCTAATTTTTTTCCAGCAGGGCACACTGAGCCTTTGTTTAATTCCTCTTCCTGGTGGGCAATGAGCGTTACATTTGCCCGTGCAGACCCCTACAGCTAGTCTCTCATTGGTTCTCCCTATTCCTGTTCATCTTGCACAGAAATTGCAAGCTGTGCCTAAGAGGAGGTTAAAGGCTCTGACTCTCCAAGCGGGGAGAGTGTTAGTAAAGCATCTGGAATGGTGAACCCGAGGACCAGGATACGAAAACTGAGATGCATTTTAAATCGTTTCCCAATCACACGGTGGACCATACTCTGGGTTTCCCATGCATGTTTTAGCTGCAGGAAGAATGCCTTGAACCTGGAGAGTTGGGACCCATGGAATGGGTACCATGCAGTATGACTTCAAAGGGTCTGCATTTGCTCACCGAAACTCACCAATGCTATCAGCCTGGAGTGTCCAGCCTTATGTCTCAATCAGCTCTGGGTGTAGATGTGGTCAATCCCGGTTGCATCACATGCCCTGAGTGAATTATTTAAGAATTGCTCTCTATTTCACTGTCTTTGTGTTTTGTTTTCGAAATTTATTTTGATAATGGGATTTATCGGATTTTCCCTGCTGCGTTTCGGCCGCTGTACACACGCTTGATTCTCTTACGGAGACATATATATCCATGGGTTTTAAGATTCTTCCTAGTCAGGTATATTCCTAGGCGTTGAATATGTGGTGTTGGGTCCATTTCGTTGAGCAAGGAGTAGGACTTGTCTATTACATATTTGGCTTATGGAAAGTTATCTGTGCTAATTTCAGTCTCTGGTTTTATGCAGCACTCCAAGGCACCTTTCCCCATAAGCAAGCACTAGTTGGTTTTCTAAATTTGAGACCCTGTTTTGTTTTGTAATTCAGTTCATGTGTAGTCAAGTTTACATTCCGTGTATTAGTGATATCTTATGATGTTTCTTTTTCTGTGTGACGTAGTTCACGTAGAATCACCGTACCTGCATCCACTCACTATGCCGCTACGGGCCTGATGACACAGATTTCATTGCTGAGTGATATTGCATTGTACGTACGTGCCACAACTTCTTTTCCATTTTTTGCTTTCTGGGATATTTACCTGATACTGTAGACGAGCTTATTCTGAACACAGCCGTCCCAAATATTGGGGTGGCTGTCTGTTTTTGATTTTAATTTCCGTACGATATAGGACCATAAGTGGAAGTGCCATAGGCTGTGTTGCTTTGTTTCTTACGTGTTTCAGGAAACACCATACACTTCTCCAGGGTGGCTGCTGGCAATTTACATCCTGCCAATCAGCATAACAAGGCTCCCTGTTCTCCATATCCTGTCCTACCTTTCTGGATTTTACACTTTTTTCAGATGGCCCTTTTGCCCGGGGGGCAGTGAGACTTCATTGTAGTGCAGATTTCCTTTACAGGCTTGCTTGTTTGGCCAAAAAGTTCGTATGCGTTTTTTCCTGAATATATTCAGGAAAAAACGCATACGCCCTTTTTGGCCAAGTGCATCATTGTCGACGTTCTGCCTCATTTCCTATGCTTTCAGGGCAATTCCAGTCTACCCCCTGCAATCGTTTTCCTGAAATTCTGCCCTGCTTTCAAGTCCCCTTCGCAGGCTTACTTCAATATATTTTTGGAGGATAGCTGTCATTTATAAGTCTGCAGGTTTGTGAATTACAGTGCCCCTGAGCTCGTTCTTCAACTCGCTTTCTTGTGAGCTGGGCACAAAACCGCAGGATTGCTTCAGGCCCTAATCTGTTTCCAGCAGGGCACACTGAGCCTTTGTTTAATTCCTCTTTCTGGTGGGCAATGAGCGTTACATTTGCCCGTGCAGACACCTACAGCTAGTCTCTCATTGGTTCTCCGTATTCCTGTTCATCTTGCACAGAAATTGCAAGCTGTGCCAAAGAGGAGGTTAAAGGCTCTGACTCTCCAAGCGGGGAGAGTGTTAGTAAAGCATCTGGAATGGTGAACCCGAGGACCAGGATACGAAAACTGAGATGCATTTTAAATCGTTTCCCAATCACACGGTGGACGATACTCTGGGTTTCCCATGCATGTTTTAGCTGCAGGAAGAATGCCTTGAACCTGGAGAGTTGGGACCCATGGAATGGGTACCATGTAGTATGACTTCAAAGGGTCTGCATTTGCTCACCGAAACTCACCAATGCTATCAGCCTGGAGTGTCCAGCCTTATGTCTCAATCAGCTCTGGGTGTAGATGTGGTCAATCCCGGTTGCATCACATGCCCTGAGTGAATTATTTAAGAATTGCTCTCTATTTCACTGTCTTTGTGTTTTGTTTTCGAAATTTATTTTGATAATGGGATTTATCGGATTTTCCCTGCTGCGTTTCGGCCGCTGTACACACGCTTGATTCTCTTACGGAGACATATATATCCATGGGTTTTAAGATTCTTCCTAGTCAGGTATATTCCTAGGCGTTGAATATGTGGTGTTGGGTCCATTTCGTTGAGCAAGGAGTAGGACTTGTCTATTACATATTTGGCTTATGGAAAGTTATCTGTGCTAATTTCAGTCTCTGGTTTTATGCATCACTCCAAGGCACCTTTCCCCATAAGCAAGCACTAGTTGGTTTTCTAAATTTGAGACCCTGTTTTGTTTTGTAATTCAGTTCATGTGTAGTCAAGTTTACATTCCGTGTATTAGTGATATCTTATGATGTTTCTTTTTCTGTGTGACGTAGTTCACGTAGAATCACCGTACCTGCATCCACTCACTATGCCGCTACGGGCCTGATGACACAGATTTCATTGCTGAGTGATATTGCATTGTACGTACGTGCCACAACTTCTTTTCCATTTTTTGCTTTCTGGGATATTTACCTGATACTCTAGACGAGCTTATTCTGAACACAGCCGTCCCAAATATTGGGGTGGCTGTCTGTTTTTGATTTTAATTTCCGTACGATATAGGACCATAAGTGGAAGTGCCATAGGCTGTGTTGCTTTGTTTCTTACGTGTTTCAGGAAACACCATACACTTCTCCAGGGTGGCTGCTGGCAATTTACATCCTGCCAATCAGCATAACAAGGCTCCCTGTTCTCCATATCCTGTCCTACCTTTCTGGATTTTACACTTTTTTCAGATAGCCCTTTTGCCCGGGGGGCAGTGAGACTTCATTGTAGTGCAGATTTCCTTTACAGGCTTGCTTGTTTGGCCAAAAAGTTCGTATGCGTTTTTTCCTGAATATATTCAGGAAAAAACGCATACGCCCTTTTTGGCCAAGTGCATCATTGTCGACGTTCTGCCTCATTTCCTATGCTTTCAGGGCAATTCCAGTCTACCCCCTGCAATCGTTTTCCTGAAATTCTGCCCTGCTTTCAAGTCCCCTTCGCAGGCTTACTTCAATATATTTTTGGAGGTAGCTGTCATTTATAACTCTGCAGGTTTGTGAAGTACAGTGCCCCTGAGCTCCTTTCTTCAACTCGCTTTCTTGTGAGCTGGGCACAAAACCGCGGGATTGCTTCAGGCCCTAATCTGTTTCTAGCAGGGCACGCTGAGCCTTTGTTTAATTCCTCTTCCTGGTGGGCAATGAGCGTTACATTTGCCCGTGCAGACACCTACAGCTAGTCTCTCATTGGTTCTCCCTATTCCTGTTCATCTTGCACAGAAATTGCAAGCTGTGCCAAAGAGGAGGTTAAAGGCACAGACTCTCCAAGCGGGGAGAGTGTTAGTAAAGCATCTGGAATGGAGAACCCGAGGACCAGGATACGAAAACGGAGATGCATTTTAAATCATTTCCCAATCATACGTTGGACGATACTCTGGGTTTCCCATGCATGTTTTAGCTGGAGAAAGAATGCCTTGAACCTGGAGAGTTTTGACCCATGGAATGGGTACCATGCAGTATGACTTCAAAGGGCCTGCATTTGCTCACGGAAACTCACCAATGCTATCAGCCTGACGTGTCCAGCCTTATGTCTCAACCAGCTCTGGGTGTAGATGTGGTCAATCCCGGTTGCATCACATGCCCTGAGTGAATTATTTAAGAATTGCTCTCTATTTCACTGTCTTTGTGTTTTGTTTTCGAAATTTATTTTGATAATGGGATTTATCGGATTTTCCCTGCTGCGTTTCGGCCGCTGTACACACGCTTGATTCTCTTACGGAGACATATATATCCATGGGTTTTAAGATTCTTCCTAGTCAGGTATATTCCTAGGCGTTGAATATGTGGTGTTGGGTCCATTTCGTTGAGCAAGGAGTAGGACTTGTCTATTACATATTTGGCTTATGGAAAGTTATCTGTGCTAATTTCAGTCTCTGGTTTTATGCAGCACTCCAAGGCACCTTTCCCCATAAGCAAGCACTAGTTGGTTTTCTAAATTTGAGACCCTGTTTTGTTTTGTAATTCAGTTCATGTGTAGTCAAGTTTACATTCCGTGTATTAGTGATATCTTATGATGTTTCTTTTTCTGTGTGACGTAGTTCACGTAGAATCACCGTACCTGCATCCACTCACTATGCCGCTATGGGCCTGATGACACAGATTTCATTGCTGAGTGATATTGCATTGTACGTACGTGCCACAACTTCTTTTCCATTTTTTGCTTTCTGGGATATTTACCTGATACTGTAGACGAGCTTCTTCTGAACACAGCCGTCCCAAATATTTGGGTGGCTGTCTGTTTTTGATTTTAATTTCCGTACGATATAGGACCATAAGTGGAAGTGCCATAGGCTGTGTTGCTTTGTTTCTTACGTGTTTCAGGAAACACCATACACTTCTCCAGGGTGGCTGCTGGCAATTTACATCCTGCCAATCAGCATAACAAGGCTCCCTGTTCTCCATATCCTGTCCTACCTTTCTGGATTTTACACTTTTTTCAGATGGCCCTTTTGCCCGGGGGGCAGTGAAACTTCATTGTAGTGCAGATTTCCTTTACAGGCTTGCTTGTTTGGCCAAAAAGTTCGTATGCGTTTTTTCCTGAATATATTCAGGAAAAAACGCATACGCCCTTTTTGGCCAAGTGCATCATTGTCGACGTTCTGCCTCATTTCCTATGCTTTCAGGGCAATTCCAGTCTACCCCCTGCAATCGTTTTCCTGAAATTCTGCCCTGCTTTCAAGTCCCCTTCGCAGGCTTACTTCAATATATTTTTGGAGGATAGCTGTCATTTATAACTCTGCAGGTTTGTGAAGTACAGTGCCCCTGAGCTCCTTTCTTCAACTCGCTTTCTTGTGAGCTGGGCACAAAACCGCAGGATTGCTTCAGGCCCTAATCTCTTTCTAGCAGGGCACGCTGAGCCTTTGTTTAATTCCTCTTCCTGGTGGGCAATGAGCGTTACATTTGCCCGTGCAGACACCTACAGCTAGTCTCTCATTGGTTCTCCCTATTCCTGTTCATCTTGCACAGAAATTGCAAGCTGTGCCAAAGAGGAGGTTAAAGGCACAGACTCTCCAAGCGGGGAGAGTGTTAGTAAAGCATCTGGAATGGTGAACCCGAGGACCAGGATACGAAAACGGAGATGCATTTTAAATCATTTCCCAATCATACGTTGGACGATACTCTGGGTTTCCCATGCATGTTTTAGCTGGAGAAAGAATGCCTTGAACCTGGAGAGTTTTGACCCATGGAATGGGTACCATGCAGTATGACTTCAAAGGGCCTGCATTTGCTCACGGAAACTCACCAATGCTATCAGCCTGACGTGTCCAGCCTTATGTCTCAACCAGCTCTGGGTGTAGATGTGGTCAATCCCGGTTGCATCACATGCCCTGAGTGAATTATTTAAGAGTTGCTCTCTATTTCACTGTCTTTGTGTTTGATTTCGAAATTTATTTTGATAATGGGATTTATCGGATTTTCACTGCTGCGTTTCGGCTGCTGTACACACGCTTGATTCTCTTACGGAGACATATATATCCATGGGTTTTAAGATTCTTCCTAGTCAGGTATATTCCTAGGCGTTGAATATGTGGTGTTGGGTCCATTTCGTTGAGCAAGGAGTAGGTCTTGTCTATTACATATTTGGCTTATGGAATGTTATCTGTGCTAATTTCAGTCTCTGGTTTTATGCAGCACCCCAAGGCACCTTTCCCCATAAGCAAGCACTAGTTGGTTTTCTAAATTTGAGACCCTGTTCTGTTTTGTAATTCAGTTCATGTGTAGTCAAGTTTACATTCCGTGTATTAGTGATATCTTATGATGTTTCGTTTTCTGTGTGACGTAGTTCACGTAGAAGCACCGTACCTGTATCCACTCACTATGCCGCTACGGGCCTGATGACACAGATTTCATTGCTGAGTGATATTGCATTGCACGTACGTGCCACAACTTCTTTATCCATTTTTGCTTTCTGGGATATTTACCTGGTACTGTAGACGAGCTTCTTGGGAACACAGCCGTCCCAAATATTGGGGTGGCTGTCTGTTTTTGATTTTAATTTCCGTAAGCTATAGGACCATAAGTGGAAGTGCCATAGGCTGTGTTGCTTTGTTTCTTACGTGTTTCAGGAAACACCATACACTTCTCCAGGGTGGCTGCTGGCAATTTACATCCTGCCAATCAGCATAACAAGGCTCCCTGTTCTCCATATCCTGTCCTACCTTTCTGGATTTTACACTTTTTTCAGATGGCCGTTTTGCCCCGGGGGGCAGTGAGATTTCATTGTAGTGCAGATTTCCTTTACAGGCTTGCTTGGTTGGCCAAAAAGTGCGTATGCGTTTTTTCCTGAATATATTCAGGAAAAAACGCATACGCCCTTTTTGGCCAAGTGCATCATTGTCGACTTTCTGCCTCTTTTCCTATGCTTTCTGGGCAATTCCAGTTTACCCCCTGCAATCGTTTTTCGGAAATTCTGCCCCGCTTTCCAGTCCCCTTCGCAGGCTTACTTCAATATATTTTTGGAGGATAGCTGTCATTTATAACTCTGCAGGTTTGTGAATTACAGTGCCCCTGGGCTCCTTTCTTCAACTCGCTTTCTGGTGAGCTGAGCCCAAAACCGCAGGATTGCTTCAGGCCCTAATCTGTTTCCGGCAGGGCATGCTGAGCCTTTGGTTAATTCCTCTTCCTGGTGGGAAATGTGCGTTACATTTGCCCGTGCAGACACCTACATCTAGTCTCACATTGCTTCTCCTATTCCTGTTCATCTTGCACAGAAATTGCAAGCTGTGCCAAATACGAGGTTAAAGGCACTGACTGTCCAAGCGGGGAGATTGTTAGTAAAGCATCTGGAATGGTGAACCCGAGGACCAGGATACGAAAACTGAGATGCATTTTAAATCGTTTCCCAATCACACGGTGAACCATACTGTGGGTTTCCCATGCATGTTTTAGCTGGAGGAAGAATCCCTTGAACCTGAAGAGTTGGGACCCATGGAATAGGTACCATGCAGTATGATTTCAAAGGGTCTGCATTTGCTCACCGAAACTCACCAATGCTATCAGCCTGAAGTGTCCAGCCTTATGTCTCACCCAGCTCTGGGTGTAGATGTGTTAAATCCCGGTTGCATCACATGCCCTGAGTGAATTATTTAAGAATTGCTCTCTATTTCACTGTCTTTGTGTTTTGTTTTGAAATTTATTTTGATAATGGGATTTATCGGATTTTCACTGCTGCGTTTATGCCGCTGTACATACGCTTCATTCTCTTACGGAGACATATATATCCATGGGTTTTAAGATTCTTCCTAGTCAGGTATATTCCTAGGCGTTGGATATGTGGTGTTGAGTCCATTTCGTTGAGCAATGTGTAGGTCTTGTCTATTACATATTTGGGTTATGGAATGTTATCTGTGCTAATTTCAGTCCCTGGTTTTATGCAGCACCCTAAGGCACCTTTCCCCATAAGCAAGCACTAGGTGGTTTTCTAAATTTGAGTCCCTGTTCTGTTTTGTAATTCAGTTCATGTGTAGTCAAGTTTACATTCCGTGTATTAGTGATAGCTTATGATGTTTCTTTTTCTGTGTGACGTAGTTCACGTAGAATCACCGTACCTGCATCCACTCACAATGCCGCTACGGGCCTGATTACAGAGATTTCATTGCTGAGAGATATTGCATTGCACGTACGTGCCGCAACTTCTTTATCCATTTTTTGCTTTCTGGGATATTTACCTGGTACTGTAGACGAGCTTCTTGGGAACACAGCCGTCCCAAATTTTGGGGTGGCTCTCTGTTTTTGATTTTAATTTCCCTAAGCAATAGGACCATAAGTTCAATTGCCATAGGCTGTGTTGCTTTATTTCTTACGTGTTTCAGGAAACACCATACACTTCTCCAGGGTGGCTGTTCACAATTTACATCCTGCCAATCAGCATAACAAGGCTCCCTGTTCTCCATATCCTGTCCTACCTTTCTGGATTTTACACTTTTTTCAGATGGCCCTTTTGCCCGGGGGGCAGTGAGACTTCATTGTAGTGCAGATTTCCTTTACAGGCTTGCTTGGTTGGCCAAAAAGGGCGTATGCGTTTTTCCCTGAATATATTCAGGAAAAAACGCATACGCCCTTTTTGGCCAAGTGCATCATTGTCGACGTTCTGCCTCTTTTCCTATGCTTTCAGGGCAATTCCTGTCTACCCCCTGCAATCGTTTTCCTGAAATTCTGCCCCGCTTTCAAGTCCCCTTCGCAGGCTTACTTCAATATATTTTTGGAGGATAGCTGTCATTTATAACTCTGCAGGTTTGTGAATTACAGTGCCCCTGAGCTCCTTTCTTCAACTCGCTTTCTTGTGAGCTGGGCACAAAACCGCAGGATTGCTTCAGGCCCTAATCTGTTTCCAGCAGGGCACACTGAGCCTTTGTTTAATTCCTCTTCCTGTTGGGAAATGAGCGTTACATTTGCCCGTGCAGACACCTACAGCTAGTCTCTCATTGGTTCTCCCTATTCCTGTTCATCTTGCACAGAAATTGCCAGCTGTGTCAAAGAGGAGGTTAAAGACACTGACTCTCCAAGCGGGGAGAGTGTTAGTAAAGCATCTGGAATGGTGAACCCGAGGACCAGGATACGAAAACTGAGATGCATTTTAAATCGTTTCCCAATCACACGGTGGACGATACTCTGGGTTTCCCATGCATGTTTTAGCTGGAGGAAGAATGCCTTGAACCTGGAGAGTTGGGACCCATGGAAAGGGTACCATGCAGTATGACTTCAAAGGGTCTGCATTTGCTCACCGAAACTCACCAATGCTATCAGCCTGAAGTGTCCAGCCTTATGTCTCAACCAGCTCTGGGGGTAGATGTGGTCAATCCCGGTTGCATCACATGCCCTGAGTGAATTATTTAAGATTTGTTCTCTATTTCACTGTCTTTGTGTTTTGTTTTCAAAATTTATTTTGATAATGGGATTTATCGGATTTTCACTGCTGCGTTTCGGCCGCTGTACACACGCTTGATTCTCTTACAGAGACATATATATCCATGGGTTTTAAGATTCTTCCTAGTCAGGTATATTCCTAGGCGTTGAATATGTGGTGTTGGGTCCATTTCGTTGAGCAAGGAGTAGGTCTTGTCTATTACATATTTGGCTTATGGAAAGTTATCTGTGCTAATTTCAGTCTCTGGTTTTATGCAGCACCGCAACGCACCTTTCCCCATAAGCAAGCACTAGTTGGTTTTCTAAATTTGAGACCCTGTTCTGTTTTGTAATTCAGTTCATGTGTAGTCAAGTTTACATTCCGTGTATTAGTGATATCTTATGATATTTCTTTTTCTGTGTGACGTAGTTCACGTAGAATCACCGTACCTGCATCCACTCACTATGCCGCTACGGGCCTGATGACACAGATTTCATTGCTGAGTGATATTGCATTGCACGTACGTGCCACAACTTCTTTATCCATTTTTGCTTTCTGGGATATTTACCTGGTACTGTAGACGAGCTTCTTGGGAACACAGCCGTCCCAAATTTTGGGTTGGCTGTTTTTGTTTTTAATTTCCGTAAGCTATAGGACCATAAGTGGAAGTGCCATAGGCTGTGTTGCTTTGTTTCTTACGTGTTTCAGGAAACACCATACACTTCTCCAGGGTGGCTGCTGGCAATTTACATCCTGCCAATCAGCATAACAAGGCTCCCTGTTCTCCATATCCTGTCCTACCTTTCTGGATTTTACAAATTTTTCAGATGGCCCTTTTGCCCGGGGGGCAGTGAGAGTTCATTGTAGTGCAGATTTCCTTTACAGGCTTGCTTGGTTGGCCAAAAAGGGCGTATGCGTTTTTTCCTGAATATATTCAGGAAAAAACGCATACGCCCTTTTTGGCCAAGTGCATCATTGTCGACGTTCTGCCTCTTTTCCTATGCTTTCTGGGCAATTCCAGTCTACCCCCTGCAATCGTTTTTCGGAAATTCTGCCCCGCTTTCCAGTCCCCTTCGCAGGCTTACTTCAATATATTTTTGGAGGATAGCTGTCATTTATAACTCTGCAGGTTTGTGAATTACAGTGCCCCTGAGCTCCTTTCTTCAACTCGCTTTCTTGTGAGCTGGGCACAAAACCGCAGGATTGCTTAAGGCCCTAATCTCTTTCCGGCAGGGCACGCTGAGCCTTTGGTTAATTCCTCTTCCTGGTGAGAAATGAGCGTTACATTTGCCCGTGCAGACACCTACAGCTAGTCTCTCATTGGTTCTCCGTATTCCTGTTCATCTTGCACAGAAATTGCAAGCTGTGCCAAAGAGGAGGTTAAGGGCACTGACTCTCCAAGTGGGGAGAGTGTTAGTAAAGCATCTGGAATGGTGAACCCGAGGACCAGGATACGAAAACTGAGATGCATTATAAATCGTTACCCAATCACACGGTGGACGATACTCTGGGTTTCCCATGCATGTTTTAGCTGGAGGAAGAATCCCTTGAACCTGGAGAGTTGGGACCCATGGAATGGGTACCATGCAGTATGACTTCAAAGGGTCTGCATTTGCTCACCGAAACTCACCAATGCTATCAGCCTGAAGTGTCCAGCCTTATGTCTCAACCAGCTCTGGGTGTAGATGTGGTCAATCCCGGTTGCATCACATGCCCTGAGTGAATTATTTAAGAATTTCTCTCTATTTCACTGTCTTTGTGTTTTGGTTTCGAAATTTATTTTGATAATGGGATTTATCGGATTTTCACTGCTGCGTTTCGGCCGCTGTACACACGCTTGATTCTCTTACGGAGACATATATATCCATGGGTTTTAAGATTCTTCCTAGTCAGGTATATTCCTAGGCGTTGAATATGTGGTGTTGGGTCCATTTCGTTGAGCAAGGAGTAGGTCTTGTCTATTACATATTTGGCTTATGGAAAGTTATCTGTGCTAATTTCAGTCTCTGGTTTTATGCAGCACCCCAACGCACCTTTCCCCATAAGCAAGCACTAGTTGGTTTTCTAAATTTGAGACCCTGTTCTGTTTTGTAATTCAGTTCATGTGTAGTCAAGTTTACATTCCGTGTATTAGTGATATTTTATGATGTTTCTTTTTCTGTGTGACGTAGTTCACGTAGAATCACCGTACCTGCATCCACTCACTATGCCGCTACGGGCCTGATGACACAGATTTCATTGCTGAGTGATATTGCATTGTACGTACGTGCCACAACTTCTTTATCCATTTTTTGCTTTCTGGGATATTACCTGATACTGTAGACGAGCTTCTTGTGAACACAGCCGTCCCAAATATTGGGGTGGCTGTCTGTTTTTGATTTTAATTTCCGTAAGCTCTAGGACCATAAGTGCAAGTGCCATAGGCTGTGTTGCTTTGTTTCTTACGTGTTTCAGGAAACACCATACACTTCTCCAGGGTGGCTGCTGGCAATATACATCCTGCCAATCAGCATAACAAGGCTCCCTGTTCTCCATATCCTGTCCTACCTTTCTGGATTTTACACTTTTTTCAGATGGCCGTTTTGCCCGGGGGGCAGTGAGACTTCATTGTAGTGCAGATTTCCTTTACAGGCTTGCTTGGTTGGCCAAAAAGGGCGTATGCGTTTTTTCCTGAATATATTCAGGAAAAAACGCATACGCCCTTTTTGGCCAAGTGCATCATTGTCGACGTTCTGCCTCTTTTCGTATGCTTTCAGCGCAATTCCAGTCTACCCCCTGCAATCGTTTGCCTGAAATTCTGCCCCGCTTTCAAGTCCCCTTCGCAGGCTTACTTCAATATATTTTTGGAGGATAGCTGTCATTTATAACTCTGCAGGTTTGTGAATTACAGTGCCCCTGAGCTCCTTTCTTCAACTCGCTTTCTTGTGAGCTGGGCACAAAACCGCAGGATTGCTTCAGTCCCTAATCTGTTTTCAGCAGGACACGCTGAGGCTTTGTTTAATTCCTCTTCCTGGTGGGCAATGAGCGTTACATTTGCCCGTGCAGACACCTACAGCTAGTCTCTCATTGGTTCTCCCTATTCCTGTTCATCTTGCACAGAAATTGCAAGCTGTACCAAAGAGGAGGTTAAAGGCATTGACTCTCCAAGCGGGGAGAGTGTTAGTAAAGCATCTGGAATGGTGAACCCGAGGACCAGGATACGAAAACGGAGATGCATTTTAAATCGTTTCCCAATCACACGGTGGACGATACTCTGGGTTTCCCATGCATGTTTTAGCTGGAGGTAGAATCCCATGAACCTGGAGAGTTGGGACCCATGGAATGGGTACCATGCAGTATGACTTCAAAGGGTCTGCATTTGCTCATCGAAACTCACCAATGCTATCAGCCTGAAGTGTCCAGCCTTATGTCTCAACCAGCTCTGGGTGTAGATGTGGTCAATCCCGGTTGCATCACATGCCCTGAGTGAATTATTTAAGAATTGCTCTCTATTTCACTGTCTTTGTGTTTTGTTTTCGAAATTTATTTGGATAATGGGATTTATCGGATTTTCACTGCTGCGTTTCGGCCGCTGTACACACGCTTGATTCTCTTACGGAGACATATATATCCATGGGTTTTAAGATTCTTCCTAGTCAGGTATATTCCTAGGCGTTGAATATGTGGTGTTGGGTCCATTTCGTTGAGCAAGGAGTAGGTCTTGTCTATTACATATTTGGCTTATGGAAAGTTATCTCTGCTAATTTCAGTCTCTGATTTTATGCAGCACCCCAACGCACCTTTCCCCATAAGCAAGCACTAGTTGGTTTTCTAAATTTGAGACCCTGTTCTGTTTTGTAATTCAGTTCATGTGTAGTCAAGTTTACATTCCGTGTATTAGTGATATCTTATGATGTTTCTGTTTCTGTGTGACGTAGTTCACGTAGAATCACCGTACCTGCATCCACTCACTATACCGCTATGGGCCTGATGACACAGATTTCATTGCTGAGTGATACTGCATTGCACGTACGTGCCACAACTTCTTTATCCATTTTTTGCTTTCTGGGATATTTACCTGGTACTGTAGACGAGCTTCTTGGGAACACAGCCGTCCCAAACTGTGTGGTGGCTCTCTGTTTTTGATTTTAATTTCCCTAAGGAATAGGACCATAAGTGCAATTGCCATAGGCTGTGTTGCTTTATTTCTTACATTTTTCAGGAAACACCATACACTTCTCCAGGGTGGCTGTTGGCAATTTACATCCTGCCAATCAGCATAACAAGGCTCCCTGTTCTCCATATCCTGTCCTACCTTTCTGGATTTTACACTTTTTTCAGAAGGCCCTCTTGCCCGGGGGGCAGTGAGACTTCATTGTAGTGCAGATTTCATTTACAGGCTTGCTTGGTTGGCCAAAAAGGGCGTATGCGTTTTTTCCTGAATATATTCAGGAAAAAACGCATACGCCCTTTTTGGCCAAGTGCATCATTGTCGACGTTCTGCCTCTTTTCCTATGCTTTCAGGGCAATTCCAGTCTACCCTCTGCAATCGTTTTCCTGAAATTCTGCCCCGCTTTCAAGTCCCCTTCGCAGGCTTACTTCAATATATTTTTGGAGGATAGCTGTCATTTATAACTCTGCAGGTTTGTGAATTACAGTGCCCCTGAGCTCGTTCTTCAACTCGCTTTCTTGTGAGCTGGGCACAAAACCGCAGGATTGCTTCAGGCCCTAATCTGTTTCCAGCAGGGCACACTGAGCCTTTGTTTAAATCCTCTTCCTCGTGGGCAATGAGCGTTACATTTGCCCGTGCAGACACCTAAAGCTAGTCTCTCATTGGTTCTCCCTATTCCTGTTCATCTTGCACAGAAATTGCAAGCTGTGCCAAAGAGGAGGTTAAAGGCATTGACTCTCCAAGCGGGGAGAGTGTTAGTAAAGCATCTGGAATGGTGAACCCGAGGACCAGGATACGAAAACGGAGATGCATTTTAAATCGTTTCCCAATCACACGGTGGACGATACTCTGGGTTTCCCATGCATGTTTTAGCTGGAGGTAGAATCCCATGAACCTGGAGAGTTGGGACCCATGGAATGGGTACCATGCAGTATGACTTCAAAGGGTCTGCATTTGCTCATCGAAACTCACCAATGCTATCAGCCTGAAGTGTCCAGCCTTATGTCTCAACCAGCTCTGGGTGTAGATGTGGTCAATCCCGGTTGCATCACATGCCCTGAGTGAATTATTTAAGAATTGCTCTCTATTTCACTGTCTTTGTGTTTTGTTTTCGAAATTTATTTGGATAATGGGATTTATCGGATTTTCACTGCTGCGTTTCGGCCGCTGTACACACGCTTGATTCTCTTACGGAGACATATATATCCATGGGTTTTAAGATTCTTCCTAGTCAGGTATATTCCTAGGCGTTGAATATGTGGTGTTGGGTCCATTTCGTTGAGCAAGGAGTAGGTCTTGTCTATTACATATTTGGCTTATGGAAAGTTATCTCTGCTAATTTCAGTCTCTGATTTTATGCAGCACCCCAACGCACCTTTCCCCATAAGCAAGCACTAGTTGGTTTTCTAAATTTGAGACCCTGTTCTGTTTTGTAATTCAGTTCATGTGTAGTCAAGTTTACATTCCGTGTATTAGTGATATCTTATGATGTTTCTGTTTCTGTGTGATGTAGTTCACGTAGAATCACCGTACCTGCATCCACTCACTATACCGCTATGGGCCTGATGACACAGATTTCATTGCTGAGTGATACTGCATTGCACGTACGTGCCACAACTTCTTTATCCATTTTTTGCTTTCTGGGATATTTACCTGGTACTGTAGACGAGCTTCTTGGGAACACAGCCGTCCCAAACTGTGTGGTGGCTCTCTGTTTTTGATTTTAATTTCCCTAAGGAATAGGACCATAAGTGCAATTGCCATAGGCTGTGTTGCTTTATTTCTTACATTTTTCAGGAAACACCATACACTTCTCCAGGGTGGCTGTTGGCAATTTACATCCTGCCAATCAGCATAACAAGGCTCCCTGTTCTCCATATCCTGTCCTACCTTTCTGGATTTTACACTTTTTTCAGAAGGCCCTCTTGCCCGGGGGGCAGTGAGACTTCATTGTAGTGCAGATTTCATTTACAGGCTTGCTTGGTTGGCCAAAAAGGGCGTATGCGTTTTTTCCTGAATATATTCAGGAAAAAACGCATACGCCCTTTTTGGCCAAGTGCATCATTGTCGACGTTCTGCCTCTTTTCCTATGCTTTCAGGGCAATTCCAGTCTACCCTCTGCAATCGTTTTCCTGAAATTCTGCCCCGCTTTCAAGTCCCCTTCGCAGGCTTACTTCAATATATTTTTGGAGGATAGCTGTCATTTATAACTCTGCAGGTTTGTGAATTACAGTGCCCCTGAGCTCGTTCTTCAACTCGCTTTCTTGTGAGCTGGGCACAAAACCGCAGGATTGCTTCAGGCCCTAATCTGTTTCCAGCAGGGCACACTGAGCCTTTGTTTAAATCCTCTTCCTGGTGGGCAATGAGCGTTACATTTGCCCGTGCAGACACCTACAGCTAGTCTCTCATTGGTTCTCCCTATTCCTGTTCATCTTGCACAGAAATTGCAAGCTGTGCCAAAGAGGAGGTTAAAGGCTCTGACTCTCCAAGCGGGGAGAGTGTTAGTAAAGCATCTGGAATGGTGAACCCGAGGACCAGGATACGAAAACTGAGATGCATTTTAAATCGTTTCCCAATCACACGGTGGACGATACTCTGGGTTTCCCATGCATGTTTTAGCTGCAGGAAGAATGCCTTTAACCTGGAGAGTTGGGACCCATGGAATGGGTACCATGCAGTATGACTTCAAAGGGTCTGCATTTGCTCACCGAAACTCACCAATGCTATCAGCCTGGAGTGTCCAGCCTTATGTCTCAATCAGCTCTGGGTGTAGATGTGGTCAATCCCGGTTGCATCACATGCCCTGAGTGAATTATTTAAGAATTGCTCTCTATTTCACTGTCTTTGTGTTTTGTTTTCGAAATTTATTTTGATAATGGGATTTATCGGATTTTCACTGCTGCGTTTCGGCCGCTGTACACACGCTTGATTCTCTTACGGAGACATATATATCCATGGGTTTTAAGATTCTTCCTAGTCAGGTATATTCCTAGGCGTTGAATATGTGGTGTTGGGTCCATTTCGTTGAGCAAGGAGTAGGACTTGTCTATTACATATTTGGCTTATGGAAAGTTATCTGTGCTAATTTCAGTCTCTGGTTTTATGCAGCACCCCAAGGCACCTTTTCCCATAAGCAAGCACTAGTTGGTTTTCTAAATTTGAGACCCTGTTCTGTTTTGTAATTCAGTTCATGTGTAGTCAAGTTTACATTCCGTGTATTAGTGATATCTTATGATGTTTCTTTTTCTGTGTGACGTAGTTCACGTAGAATCACCGTACCTGCATCCACTCACTATGCCGCTACGGGCCTGATGACACAGATTTCATTGCTGAGTGATATTGCATTGTACGTACGTGCCACAACTTCTTTATCCATTTTTTGCTTTCTGGGATATTTACCTGATACTGTAGACGAGCTTCTTCTGAACACAGCCGTCCCAAATATTGGGGTGGCTGTCTGTTTTTGATTTTAATTTCCGTAAGATATAGGACCATAAGTGGAAGTGCCATAGGCTGTGTTGCTTTGTTTCTTACGTGTTTCCGGAAACACCATACACTTCTCCAGGGTGGCTGCTGGCAATTTACATCATGCCAATCAGCATAACAAGGCTCCCTGTTCTCCATATCCTGTCCTACCTTTCTGGATTTTACACTTTTTTCAGATGGCCCTTTTGCCCGGGGGGCAGTGAGACTTCATTGTAGTGAAGATTTCCTTTACAGGCTTGCTTGTTTGGCCAAAAAGTTCCTATGCGTTTTTTCCTGAATATATTCAGGAAAAAACGCATACGCCCTTTTTGGCCAAGTGCATCATTGTCGACGTTCTGCCTCATTTCCTATGCTTTCAGGGCAATTCCAGTCTACCCCCTGCAATCGTTTTCCTGAAATTCTGCCCCGCTTTCAAGTCCCCTTCGCAGGCTTACTTCAATATATTTTTGGAGGATAGCTGTCATTTATAACTCTGCAGGTTTGTGAATTACAGTGCCCCTGAGCTCCTTTCTTCAACTCGCTTTCTTGTGAGCTGGGCACAAAACCGCAGGATTGCTTCAGGCCCTAATCTGTTTCTAGCAGGGCACGCTGAGCCTTTGTTTAATTCCTCTTCCTGGTGGGCAATGAGCGTTACATTTGCCCGTGCAGACACCTACAGCTAGTCTCTCATTGGTTCTCCCTATTCCTGTTCATCTTGCACAGAAATTGCAAGCTGTGCCAAAGAGGAGGTTAAAGGCACAGACTCTCCAAGCGGGGAGAGTGTTAGTAAAGCATCTGGAATGGTGAACCCGAGGACCAGGATACGAAAACGGAGATGCATTTTAAATCATTTCCCAATCATACGTTGGACGATACTCTGGGTTTCCCATGCATGTTTTAGCTGGAGAAAGAATGCCTTGAACCTGGAGAGTTTTGACCCATGGAATGGGTACCATGCAGTATGACTTCAAAGGGCCTGCATTTGCTCACCGAAACTCACCAATGCTATCAGCCTGACGTGTCCAGCCTTATGTCTCAACCAGCTCTGGGTGTAGATGTGGTCAATCCCGGTTGCATCACATGCCCTGAGTGAATTATTTAAGAGTTGCTCTCTATTTCACTGTCTTTGTGTTTGATTTCGAAATTTATTTTGATAATGGGATTTATCGGATTTTCACTGCTGCGTTTCGGCCGCTGTACACACGCTTGATTCTCTTACGGAGACATATATATCCATGGGTTTTAAGATTCTTCCTAGTCAGGTATATTCCTAGGCGTTGAATATGTGGTGTTGGGTCCATTTCGTTGAGCAAGGAGTAGGTCTTGTCTATTACATATTTGGCTTATGGAATGTTATCTGTGCTAATTTCAGTCTCTGGTTTTATGCAGCACCCCAAGGCACCTTTCCCCATAAGCAAGCACTAGTTGGTTTTCTAAATTTGAGACCCTGTTCTGTTTTGTAATTCAGTTCATGTGTAGTCAAGTTTACATTCCGTGTATTAGTGATATCTTATGATGTTTCGTTTTCTGTGTGACGTAGTTCACGTAGAAGCACCGTACCTGTATCCACTCACTATGCCGCTACGGGCCTGATGACACAGATTTCTTTGCTGAGTGATATTGCATTGCACGTACGTGCCACAACTTCTTTATCCATTTTTGCTTTCTGGGATATTTACCTGGTACTGTAGACGAGCTTCTTGGGAACACAGCCGTCCCAAATATTGGGGTGGCTGTCTGTTTTTGATTTTAATTTCCGTAAGCTATAGGACCATAAGTGGAAGTGCCATAGGCTGTGTTGCTTTGTTTCTTACGTGTTTCAGGAAACACCATACACTTCTCCAGGGTGGCTGCTGGCAATTTACATCCTGCCAATCAGCATAACAAGGCTCCCTGTTCTCCATATCCTGTCCTACCTTTCTGGATTTTACACTTTTTTCAGATGGCCCTTTTGCCCGGGGGGCAGTGAGACTTCATTGTAGTGCAGATTTCCTTTACAGGCTTGCTTGGTTGGCCAAAAAGGGCGTATGCGTTTTTTCCTGAATATATTCAGGAAAAAACGCATACGCCCTTTTTGGCCAAGTGCATCATTGTCGACGTTCTGCCTCTTTTCCTGTGCTTTCTGGGCAATTCCAGTCTACCCCCTGCAATCGTTTTTCGGAAATTCTGCCCCGCTTTCCAGTCCCCTTCGCAGGCTTACTTCAATATATTTTTGGAGGATAGCTGTCATTTATAACTCTGCAGGTTTGTGAATTACAGTGCCCCTGGGCTCCTTTCTTCAACTCGCTTTCTGGTGAGCTGAGCCCAAAACCGCAGGATTGCTTCAGGCCCTAATCTGTTTCCGGCAGGGCATGCTGAGCCTTTGGTTAATTCCTCTTCCTGGTGGGAAATGAGCGTTACATTTGCCCGTGCAGACACCTACATCTAGTCTCACATTGCTTCTCCTATTCCTGTTCATCTTGCACAGAAATTTCAAGCTGTGCCAAATACGAGGTTAAAGGCACTGACTCTCCAAGCGGGGAGATTGTTAGTAAAGCATCTGGAATGGTGAACCCGAGGACCAGGATACGAAAACTGAGATGCATTTTAAATCGTTTCCCAATCACACGGTGAACCATACTGTGGGTTTCCCATGCATGTTTTAGCTGGAGGAAGAATCCCTTGAACCTGGAGAGTTGGGACCCATGGAAAGGGTACCATGCAGTATGACTTCAAAGGGTCTGCATTTGCTCACCGAAACTCACCAATGCTATCAGCCTGAAGTGTCCAGCCTTATGTCTCAACCAGCTCTGGGGGTAGATGTGGTCAATCCCGGTTGCATCACATGCCCTGAGTGAATTATTTAAGATTTGCTCTCTATTTCACTGTCTTTGTGTTTTGTTTTCAAAATTTATTTTGATAATGGGATTTATCGGATTTTCACTGCTGCGTTTCGGCCGCTGTACACACGCTTGATTCTCTTACAGAGACATATATATCCATGGGTTTTAAGATTCTTCCTAGTCAGGTATATTCCTAGGCTTTGAATATGTGGTGTTCGGTCCATTTCGTTGAGCAAGGAGTAGGTCTTGTCTATTACATATTTGGCTTATGGAAAGTTATCTGTGCTAATTTCAGTCTCTGCTTTTACGCAGCACCGCAACGCACCTTTCCCCATAAGCAAGCACTAGTTGGTTTTCTAAATTTGAGACCCTGTTCTGTTTTGTAATTCAGTTCATGTGTAGTCAAGTTTACATTCCGTGTATTAGTGATATCTTATGATATTTCTTTTTCTGTGTGACGTAGTTCACGTAGAATCACCGTACCTGCATCCACTCACTATGCTGCTACGGGCCTGATGACACAGATTTCATTGCTGAGTGATATTGCATTGCACGTACGTGCCACAACTTCTTTATCCATTTTTGCTTTCTAGGATATTTACCTGGTACTGTAGACGAGCTTCTTGGGAACACAGCCGTCCCAAATTTTGGGGTGGCTGTTTTTGTTTTTAATTTCCGTAAGCTATAGGACCATAAGTGGAAGTGCCATAGGCTGCGTTGCTTTGTTTCTTACGTGTTTCAGGAAACACCATACACTTCTCCAGGGTGGCTGCTGGCAGTTTACATCCTGCCAATCAGCATAACAAGGCTCCCTGTTCTCCATATCCTGTCCTAACTTTCTGGATTTTACACTTTTTTCAGATGGCCCTTTTGCCCGGGGGGCAGTGAGACTTCATTGTAGTGCAGATTTCCTTTACAGGCTTGCTTGGTTGGCCAAAAAGGGCGTATGCGTTTTTTCCTGAATATATTCAGGAAAAAACGCATACGCCCTTTTTGGCCAAGTGCATCATTGTCGACGTTCTGCCTCTTTTCCTATGCTTTCTGGGCAATTCCTGTCTACCCCCTGCAATCGTTTTTCGGAAATTCTGCCCCGCTTTCCAGTCCCCTTCGCAGGCTTACTTCAATATATTTTTGGAGGATAGCTGTCATTTATAACTCTGCAGGTTTGTGAATTACAGTGCCCCTGAGCTCCGTTCTTCAACTCGCTTTCTTGTGAGCTGGGCACAAAACCGCAGGATTGCTTAAGGCCCTAATCTCTTTCCGGCAGGGCACGCTGAGCCTTTGGTTAATTCCTCTTCCTGGTGGGAAATGAGCGTTACATTTGCCCGTGCAGACACCTACAGCTAGTCTCTCATTGGTTCTCCGTATTCCTGTTCATCTTGCACAGAAATTGCAAGCTGTGCCAAAGAGGAGGTTAAAGGCACTGACTCTCCAAGCGGGGAGAGTTTTAGTAAAGCATCTGGAATTGTGAACCCGAGGACCAGGATACGAAAACTGAGATGCATTTTAAATCGTTTCCCAATCACACGGTGGACCATACTGTGGGTTTCCCATGCATGTTTTAGCTGGAGGAAGAATGCCTTGAACCTGGAGTGTTGGGACCCATGGAATTGGGTACCATTCAGTATGACTTCAAAGGGTCTGCATTTGCTCACCGATACTCACCAATGCTATCAGCCTGAAGTGTCCAGACTTATGTCTCAACCAGCTCTGGGTGTAGATGTGGTCAATCCCGGTTGCATCACATGCCCTGAGTGAATTATTTAAGAATTGCTCTCTATTTCACTGTCTTTGTGTTTTGTTTTCGAAATTTATTTTGATAATGGGATTTATCGGATTTTCACTGCTGCGTTTATGCCGCTGTACACACGCTTGATTCTCTTACGGAGACATATATATCCATGGGTTTTAAGATTCTTCCTAGTCAGGTATATTCCTAGGCGTTGAATATGTGGTGTTGGGTCCATTTCGTTGAGCAAGGAGTAGGTCTTGTCTATTACATATTTGGCTTATGGAAAGTTATCTGTGCTAATTTCAGTCTCTGGTTTTATGCAGCACCCCAAGGCACCTTTCCCCATAAGCAAGCACTAGTTGGTTTTCTAAATTTGAGACCCTGTTCTGTTTTGTAATTCAGTTCATGTGTAGTCAAGTTTACATTCCGTGTATTAGTGATATCTTATGATGTTTCTTTTTCTGTGTGACGTAGTTCACGTAGAATCACCGTAACTGCATCCACTCACTATGCGGCTAAGGGACTGATGACACAGATTTCATTGCTGAGTGATACTGCATTGTACGTACGTGCCACAACTTCTTTATCCATTTTTTGCTTTCTGGGATATTTACCTAATACTGTAGACGAGCTTCTTGTGAACACAACCGTCCCAAATTTTGGGGTGGCTGTCTGTTTTTTATTTTAATTTCCGTAAGCTATAGGACCATAAGTGGAAGTGCCATAGGCTGTGTTGCTTTGTTTCTTAAGTGTTTCAAGAAACACCATACACTTCTCCAGGGTGGCTGCTGGCAATTTACATCCTGCCAATCAGCATAACAAGGCTCCCTGTTCTCCATATCCTGTCCTACCTTTCTGGATTTTACACTTTTTTCTGATGGCCCTTTTGCCCGGGGGGCAGTGAGACTTCATTGTAGTGCAGATTTCCTTTACAGGCTTGCTTGGTTGGCCAAAAAGGGCGTATGCGTTTTTTCCTGAATATATTCAGGAAAAAACGCATACGCCCTTTTTGGCCAAGTGCATCATTGTCGACGTTCTGCCTCTTTTCCTATGCTTTCAGGGCAATTCCAGTCTACCCCCTGCAATCGTTTTCCTGAAATTCTGCCCCGCTTTCAAGTCCTCTTCGCAGGCTTACTTCAATATATTTTTGGAAGATAGCTGTCATTTATAACTCTGCAGGTTTGTGAATTACAGTGCCCCTGAGCTCCTTTCTTCAACTCGCTTTCTTGTGAGCTGGGCACAAACCCGCAGGATTGCTTCAGTCCCTAATCTGTTTCCAGCAGGGAACACTGAGCCTTTGTTTAATTCCTCTTCCTGGTGGGCAATGAGCATTACATTTGCCCGTGCAGACACCTACAGCTAGTCTCTCATTGGTTCTCCCTATTCCTGTTCATCTTGCACAGAAATTGCAAGCTGTGCCAAAGAGGAGGTTAAAGGCACTGACTCTCCAAGCGGGGAGAGTATTAGTAAAGCATCTGGAATGTTGAACCCGAGGACCAGGATACGAAAACTGAGATGCATTTGAAATCGTTTGCCAATCACATGGTGGACGATACTCTGGGTTTCCCATTCATGTTTTAGCTGGAGGAAGAATCCCTTGAACCTGGAGAGTTGGGACCCATGGAATGGGTACCATGCAGTATGACTTCAAAGGGTCTGCATTTGCTCACCGAAACTCACCAATGCTATCACCCGGAAGTGTCCAGCCTTATGTCTCAACCAGCTCTGGGTGTAGATGTGGTCAATCCCGGTTGCATCACATGCCCTGAGTGAATTATTTAAGAATTGCTCTCTATTTCACTGTCTTTGTGTTTTGTTTTCGAAATTTATTTTGATAATGGGATTTATCGGATTATCACTGCTGCGTTTCAGCCGCTGTACACACGCTTGATTCTCTTACGGAGACATATATAATCATGGGTTTTAAGATTCTTCCTAGTCAGGTATATTCCTAGGCGTTGAATATGTGGTGTTGAGTCCATTTCGTTGAGCAAGGAGTAGGTCTTGTCTATTACATATTTGGCTTATGGAATGTTATCTGTGCTAATTTCAGTCTCTGGTTTTATGCAGCACTCCAAGGCAACTTTCCCCATAAGCAAGCACTAGTTGGTTTTCTAAATTTGAGACCCTGTTCTGTTTTGTAATTCAGTTCATGTGTAGTCAAGTTTACATTCCGTGTATTAGTGATATCTTATGATGTTTCTTTTTCTGTGTGACGTAGTTCACGTAGAATCACCGTACCTGCATCCACTCACTATGCCGCTACGGTCCTGATGACACAGATTTCATTGCTGAGTGATATTGCATTGTACGTACGTGCCACATCTTCTTTATCCATTTTTTGCTTTCTGGGATATTTACCTGATACTGTAGACGAGCTTCTTTTGAACACAGCCGTCCCAAATATTGGGGTGGCTGTCTGTTTTTGATTTTAATTTCCGTAAGCTATAGGACCATAAGTGGAAGTGCCATAGGCTGTGTTGGTTTGTTTCTTACGTTTTTCAGGAAGCACCATACACTTCTCCAGGGTGGCTGCTGGCAATTTACATCCTGCCAATCAACATAACAAGGCTCCCTGTTCTACATATCCTGTCCTACCTTTCTGGATTTTACACTTTTTTCAGATGGCCCTTTTGCCAGGGGGGCAGTGAGACTTCATTGTAGTGCAGATTTCCTTTACAGGCTTGTTTGGTTGGCCAAAAAGTGCATATGCGTTTTTTCCTGAATATATTCGGGAAAAAACGCATACGCACTTCTTGGCCAAGGGCATCATTGTCGACATTGTGTCTCTTTTCCTATGCTTTCAGGGCAATTCCAGTCTACCCCCTGCAATCTTTTTCCTTAAATTCTGCCCCGCTTTCAAGTCCCCTTCGCAGGCTTACTTCAATATATTTTCGGAGTATAGCTGTCAATTATAACTCTTCAGGTTTGTGAATTACAGTGCCCCTGAGCTCCTTTCTTCAACTCGCTTTCTTGTGAGCTGTGCATAAAACCGCCGGATTGCTTCAGGTCTTAATCTGTTTCCAGCAGGGCACACTGAGCCTTTGTTTAATTCCTCTTCCTGGTGGGCAATGAGTGTTACATTTGCCCGTGCAGACACCTACAGCTAGTCTCCCATTGGTTCTCCCTATTCCTGTTCATCTTGCACAGAATTTGCAAACTGTGCCAAACAGGAGGTTAAAGGCACTGACTCTCCAAGCGGGGAGAGTGTTAGTAATGCGTCTGGAATGGTGAACCCGAGGAGAAGGATACGAAAACTGAGATCCATTTTAAATCGTTTCCCAATCTCACGGTGTACTATACTCTGTGTTTCCCATGCATGTTTTAGCTGAAGGAAGAATCCCTTGAACCTGGAGAGTTGGGACCCATGGAATGGGTACCATGCAGTATGACTTCAAAGGGTCTGCATTTGCTCACCGAAACTCACCAATGCTATCAGCCGGAAGTGTCCAGCCTTATGTCTCAACCAGCTCTGGGTGTAGATGTGGTCAATCCCGGTTGCATCACATGCCCTGAGTGAATTATTTAAGAGTTGCTCTCTATTTCACTGTCTTTGTGTTTTGTTTTTGAAATTTATTTTGATAATGGGATTTATCGGATTTTCACTGCTGCGTTTCGGCCACTGTACACACGCTTTCTTCTCTTACGGAGACATATATATCCATGGGTTTTAAGATTCTTCCTAGTCAGGTATATTCCTAGGCGTTGAATATGTGGTGTTGGGTCCATTTCGTTGAGCAAGGAGTAGGTCTTGTCTATTACATATTTGGCTTATGGAAAGTTATCTGTGCTAATTTCAGTCTCTGGTTTTATGCAGCACCCCAAGGCACCTTTCCCCATAAGCAAGCACTAGTTGGTTTTCTGAATTTGAGACCCTGTTCTGTTTTGTAATTCAGTTCATGTGTAGTCAAGTTTACATTCCGTGTATTAGTGTTATCTTATGATGTTTCTTTTTCTGTGTGACATAGTTCATGTAGAATCACCGTACCTGCATCCACTCACTATGCCTCTACGGGCCTGATGACAAAGATTTCATTGCTGAGTGATATTGCATTGTACGTACGTGCCACAACTTCTTTATCCATTTTTTGCTTTCTGGGATATTTACCTGATACTGTAGACAAGCTTCTTGTGAACACAGCCGTCCCAAATATTGGGTGGCTGTCTGTATTTGATTGTAATTTCCCTATGCAATAGGACCATAAGTGCAATTGCCATAGGCTGTGTTGCTTTATTTCTTACCTGTTTCAGGAAACACCATACACTTCTCCAGGGTGGCTGTTGGCAATTTACATCCTGCCAATCAGCATAACAAGGCTCCCTGTTCTCCATATCCTGTCCTACCTTTCTGGATTTTACAATTTTTTCAGATGGCCCATTTGCCCGGGGGTGGGGCAGTGAGATTTCATTCTAGTGCAGATTTCTTTTACAGGCTTGCTTGGTTGGCCAAAAAGGCCTATGCGTTTTTTCCTGAATATATTCAGGAAAAAACGCATACGCCCTTTTTGACCAAGTGCATCATTGTCGACGTTCTGCCTCTTTTCCTATGCTTTCAGGGCAATTCCAGTCTACCCCCTGCAATCGTTTTCCTGAAATTCTGCCCCACTTTCAAGTCCCCTTCGCAGGCTTACTTCAATATATTTTTGGAGGATAGCTGTCATTTATAACTCTGCAGGTTTGTGAATTACAGTGACCCTGCGCTCCTTTCTTCAACTCACTTTCTTGTGAGCTGGGCACAAAACCGCAGGATTGCTTCAAGCCCTAACCTGTTTTCAGCAGGGCATGCTGAGCCTTTGTTTAATTCCTCTTCCTGGTCGGCAATGAGCGTTACATTTGCCCCTGCAGACACCTACAGCTAGTCTCTCATTGGTTCTCCCTATTCCTGTTCATCTTGCACAGAAATTGCAAGCTGTGTCAAACAGCAGGTTAAAGGCACTGACTCTCCAAGCGGGGAGAGTGTTAGTAAAGCATCTGGAATGGTGAACCCGAGGACCAGGATACGAAAACTGAGATGCATTTGAAATCGTTTGCCAATCACATGGTGGACGATACTCTGGGTTTCCCATTCATGTTTTAGCTGGAGGAAGAATCCCTTGAACCTGGAGAGTTGGGACCCATGGAATGGGTACCATGCAGTATGACTTCAAAGGGTCTGCATTTGCTCACCGAAACTCACCAATGCTATCACCCGGAAGTGTCCAGCCTTATGTCTCAACCAGCTCTGGGTGTAGATGTGGTCAATCCCGGTTGCATCACATGCCCTGAGTGAATTATTTAAGAATTGCTCTCTATTTCACTGTCTTTGTGTTTTGTTTTCGAAATTTATTTTGATAATGGGATTTATCGGATTATCACTGCTGCGTTTCAGCCGCTGTACACACGCTTGATTCTCTTACGGAGACATATATAATCATGGGTTTTAAGATTCTTCCTAGTCAGGTATATTCCTAGGCGTTGAATATGTGGTGTTGAGTCCATTTCGTTGAGCAAGGAGTAGGTCTTGTCTATTACATATTTGGCTTATGGAATGTTATCTGTGCTAATTTCAGTCTCTGGTTTTATGCAGCACTCCAAGGCAACTTTCCCCATAAGCAAGCACTAGTTGGTTTTCTAAATTTGAGA
Organism: Phocoena phocoena; assembly: GCF_963924675.1. Classification (NCBI taxonomy): domain Eukaryota; kingdom Metazoa; phylum Chordata; class Mammalia; order Artiodactyla; family Phocoenidae; genus Phocoena; species Phocoena phocoena. The sequence continues at coordinate 382,923 of NW_027077569.1, read as the reverse complement.
CCCTGTTCTGTTTTGTAATTCAGTTCATGTGTAGTCAAGTTTACATTCCGTGTATTAGTGATATCTTATGATGTTTCTTTTTCTGTGTGACGTAGTTCACGTAGAATCACCGTACCTGCATCCACTCACTATGCCGCTACGGTCCTGATGACACAGATTTCATTGCTGAGTGATATTGCATTGTACGTACGTGCCACATCTTCTTTATCCATTTTTTGCTTTCTGGGATATTTACCTGATACTGTAGACGAGCTTCTTTTGAACACAGCCGTCCCAAATATTGGGGTGGCTGTCTGTTTTTGATTTTAATTTCCGTAAGCTATAGGACCATAAGTGGAAGTGCCATAGGCTGTGTTGGTTTGTTTCTTACGTTTTTCAGGAAGCACCATACACTTCTCCAGGGTGGCTGCTGGCAATTTACATCCTGCCAATCAACATAACAAGGCTCCCTGTTCTACATATCCTGTCCTACCTTTCTGGATTTTACACTTTTTTCAGATGGCCCTTTTGCCAGGGGGGCAGTGAGACTTCATTGTAGTGCAGATTTCCTTTACAGGCTTGTTTGGTTGGCCAAAAAGTGCATATGCGTTTTTTCCTGAATATATTCGGGAAAAAACGCATACGCACTTCTTGGCCAAGGGCATCATTGTCGACATTGTGTCTCTTTTCCTATGCTTTCAGGGCAATTCCAGTCTACCCCCTGCAATCTTTTTCCTTAAATTCTGCCCCGCTTTCAAGTCCCCTTCGCAGGCTTACTTCAATATATTTTCGGAGTATAGCTGTCAATTATAACTCTTCAGGTTTGTGAATTACAGTGCCCCTGAGCTCCTTTCTTCAACTCGCTTTCTTGTGAGCTGTGCATAAAACCGCCGGATTGCTTCAGGTCCTAATCTGTTTCCAGCAGGGCACACTGAGCCTTTGTTTAATTCCTCTTCCTGGTGGGCAATGAGTGTTACATTTGCCCGTGCAGACACCTACAGCTAGTCTCCCATTGGTTCTCCCTATTCCTGTTCATCTTGCACAGAATTTGCAAACTGTGCCAAACAGGAGGTTAAAGGCACTGACTCTCCAAGCGGGGAGAGTGTTAGTAATGCGTCTGGAATGGTGAACCCGAGGAGAAGGATACGAAAACTGAGATCCATTTTAAATCGTTTCCCAATCTCACGGTGTACTATACTCTGTGTTTCCCATGCATGTTTTAGCTGAAGGAAGAATCCCTTGAACCTGGAGAGTTGGGACCCATGGAATGGGTACCATGCAGTATGACTTCAAAGGGTCTGCATTTGCTCACCGAAACTCACCAATGCTATCAGCCGGAAGTGTCCAGCCTTATGTCTCAACCAGCTCTGGGTGTAGATGTGGTCAATCCCGGTTGCATCACATGCCCTGAGTGAATTATTTAAGAGTTGCTCTCTATTTCACTGTCTTTGTGTTTTGTTTTTGAAATTTATTTTGATAATGGGATTTATCGGATTTTCACTGCTGCGTTTCGGCCACTGTACACACGCTTTCTTCTCTTACGGAGACATATATATCCATGGGTTTTAAGATTCTTCCTAGTCAGGTATATTCCTAGGCGTTGAATATGTGGTGTTGGGTCCATTTCGTTGAGCAAGGAGTAGGTCTTGTCTATTACATATTTGGCTTATGGAAAGTTATCTGTGCTAATTTCAGTCTCTGGTTTTATGCAGCACCCCAAGGCACCTTTCCCCATAAGCAAGCACTAGTTGGTTTTCTGAATTTGAGACCCTGTTCTGTTTTGTAATTCAGTTCATGTGTAGTCAAGTTTACATTCCGTGTATTAGTGTTATCTTATGATGTTTCTTTTTCTGTGTGACATAGTTCATGTAGAATCACCGTACCTGCATCCACTCACTATGCCTCTACGGGCCTGATGACAAAGATTTCATTGCTGAGTGATATTGCATTGTACGTACGTGCCACAACTTCTTTATCCATTTTTTGCTTTCTGGGATATTTACCTGATACTGTAGACAAGCTTCTTGTGAACACAGCCGTCCCAAATATTGGGTGGCTGTCTGTATTTGATTGTAATTTCCCTATGCAATAGGACCATAAGTGCAATTGCCATAGGCTGTGTTGCTTTATTTCTTACCTGTTTCAGGAAACACCATACACTTCTCCAGGGTGGCTGTTGGCAATTTACATCCTGCCAATCAGCATAACAAGGCTCCCTGTTCTCCATATCCTGTCCTACCTTTCTGGATTTTACAATTTTTTCAGATGGCCCATTTGCCCGGGGGTGGGGCAGTGAGATTTCATTCTAGTGCAGATTTCTTTTACAGGCTTGCTTGGTTGGCCAAAAAGGCCTATGCGTTTTTTCCTGAATATATTCAGGAAAAAACGCATACGCCCTTTTTGACCAAGTGCATCATTGTCGACGTTCTGCCTCTTTTCCTATGCTTTCAGGGCAATTCCAGTCTACCCCCTGCAATCGTTTTCCTGAAATTCTGCCCCACTTTCAAGTCCCCTTCGCAGGCTTACTTCAATATATTTTTGGAGGATAGCTGTCATTTATAACTCTGCAGGTTTGTGAATTACAGTGACCCTGCGCTCCTTTCTTCAACTCACTTTCTTGTGAGCTGGGCACAAAACCGCAGGATTGCTTCAAGCCCTAACCTGTTTTCAGCAGGGCATGCTGAGCCTTTGTTTAATTCCTCTTCCTGGTCGGCAATGAGCGTTACATTTGCCCCTGCAGACACCTACAGCTAGTCTCTCATTGGTTCTCCCTATTCCTGTTCATCTTGCACAGAAATTGCAAGCTGTGTCAAACAGGAGGTTAAAGGCACTGACTCTCCAAGCGGGGAGAGTGTTAGTAAAGCATCTGGAATGGTGAACCCGAGGACCAGGATACGAAAACTGAGATGCATTTTAAATCGTTTCCCAATCACACGGTGGACAATACTCTGGGTTTCCCATGCATGTTTTAGCTGGAGGAAGAATGCCTTGAACCTGGAGTGTTGGGACCCATGGAATTGGGTACCATTCAGTATGACTTCAAAGGGTCTGCATTTGCTCCCCGATACTCACCAATGCTATCAGCCTGAAGTGTCCAGACTTATGTCTCAACCAGCTCTGGGTGTAGATGTGGTCAATCCCGGTTGCATCACATGCCCTGAGTGAATTATTTAAGAATTGCTCTGTACTTCACTGTCTTTGTGTTTTGTTTTCGAAATTTATTTTGATAATGGGATTTATCTGATTCTCACTGCTGCGTTTCGGCCGCTGTACACATGCTTGATTCTCTTACGGAGACATATCTATCCATGGGTTTTAAGATTCTTCCTAGTCAGGTATATGCTTAGGCGTTGAAAATGTGGTGTTGAGTCCATTTCGTTGAGCAAGGAGTAGGTCTTGTCTATTACATATTTGGCTTATGGAATGTTATCTGTGGTAATTTCAGTCTCTGGTTTTATGCAGCACCCCAAGGCACCTGTCCCCATAAGAAAGCACTAGTTGGTTTTCTAAATTTGAGACCCTGTTCTTTTTTGTAATTCAGTTCATGTGTAGTCAAGTTTACATTCCGTGTATTAGTGATATCTTATGATGTTTCTTTTTCTGTGTGATGTAGTTCACGTAGAATCACCGTACCTGCATCCACTCACTATGCCGCTACGGGCCTGATGACACAGATTTCATTGCTGAGTGATAATGCATTGTACGTACCTGCCACAACTTCTTTATCCATTTTTTGCTTTCTGGGATATTTACCTGGTACTGTAGACGAGCTTCTTGTGAACACAGCCGTCCCAAATATTGGGGTGGCTGTCTGTTTTTGATTTTAATTTCCATAAGCTATAGGACCATAAGTGGAAGTGCCATAGGCTGTGTTACTTTGTTTCTTACGTGTTTCAGGAAACACCATACACTTCTCCAGGGTGGCTGCTGGCAATTTACATCCTGCCATTCAGCATAACAAGGCTCCCTGTTCTCCATATCCTGTCCTACCTTTCTGGATTTTACACTTTTTTCAGATGGCCCTTTGGCCCGGGGGGCAGTGAGACTTCATTGTAGTGCAGATTTCCTTTACAGGCTTGCTTGGTTGGCCAAAAAGGGCGTATGCGTTTTTTCCTGTATATATTCAGGAAAAAACGCATACGCACTTTTTGGCCAAGTGCTTCATTGTCGACGTTCTGCCTCTTTTCCTATGCTTTCAGGGCAATTCCAGTCTACCCCCTGCAATTGTTTTCCTGAAATTCTGCCCCCCTTTCAAGTCCCCTTCGCAGGCTTACTTCAATATATTTTTGGAGGATAGCTGTCATTTATAACTCTGCAGGTTTGTGAATTACAGTGCCCCTGAGCTCCTTTCTTCAACTCGCTTTCTTGTGAGCTGGGCACAAAACCGCAGGATTGCTTCAGGCCCTAATCTGTTTCCGTCAGGGCATGCTGAGCCTTTGGTTAATTCCTCTTCCTGGTGAGCAATGAGCGTTACATTTGCCCGCGCAGACAACTACAGCTAGTCTCTCATTGGTTCTCCCTATTCCTGTTCATCTTGCACAGAAATTGCAAGCTGTGCAAAAGAGGAGGTTAAAGGCACTTACTCTCCAAGCAGGGAGAGTGTTAGTAAAGCATCTGGAATGATGAACCCGAGGACCAGGATTCGAAAACTGAGATGCATTTTAAATCGTTTCCCAATCACACGGTGGAAAATACTCTGGGTTTCCCATGCATGTTTTAGCTGGAGGAAGAATCCCTTGAACCTGGAGAGTTGGGACCCATGGAATGGGTACCATGCAGTATGACTTCAAAGGGTCTGCATTTGCTCACCGAAACTCACCAATCCTATCAGCCTGAAGTGTCCAGCCTTATGTCTCAACCAGCTCTGGGTGTAGATGTGGTCAATCCCGGTTGCATCACATGCCCTGAGTGAATTATTTAAGAATTGCTCTCTATTTCACTGTCTTTGTGTTTTGTTTTCGAAATTTATTTTGATAATGGGATTTATCGGATTTTCACTGCTGCGTTTCAGCCGCTGTACACACGCTTGATTCTCTTACGGAGACATATATATCCATGGTTTTAAGATTCTTCCTAGTCAGGTATATTCCTAGGCGTTGAATATGTGGTGTTGGGTCCATTTCGTTGAGAAAGGAGTAGGTCTTGTCTATTACATATTTGGCTTATGGAAAGTTATCTGTGCTAATTTCAGTCTCTGGTTTTATGCAGCACCCCAAGGCACCTTTCCCCATAAGCAAGCACTAGTTGGTTTTCTAAATTTGAGACCCTGTTCTGTTTTGTAATTCAGTTCATGTGTAGTCAAGTTTACATTCCGTGTATTAGTGATATCTTATGATGTTTCTTTTTCTGTGTGACGTAGTTCACGTAGAATCACCGTACCTGCATCCACTCACTATGCCGCTACGGGCCTGATGACACAGATTTCATTGCTGAGTGATATTGCATTGCACGTACGTGCCACAACTTCTTTATCCATTTTTTGCTTTCTGGGATATTTACCTGGTACTGTAGACGAGCTTCTTGGGAACACAGCCGTCCCAAACTTTGGGGTGGCTCTCTGTTTTTGATTTTAATTTCCCTAAGGAATAGGACAATAATGCAATTGCCATAGGCTGTGTTGCTGTATATCTTACGTGTTTCAGGAAACACCATACACTTCTCCAGGGTGCCTGTTGGCAATTTACATCCTGGCAATCAGCATAACAAGGCTCCCTGTTCTCCATATCCTGTCCTACCTTTCTGGATTTTACACTTTATTCAGATGGCCCTCTTGCCCGGGGGGCAGTGAGACTCATGGTAGTGCAGATTTCCTTTACAGGCTTGCTTGGTTGGCCAAAAAGGGCGTATGCGTTTTTTCCTGAATATATTCAGGAAAAAACGCATACGCCCTTTTTGGCCAAGTGCATTATTGTCGACGTTCTGCCTCTTTTCCTATGCTTTCAGGGCAATTCCAGTCTACCCCTGCAATCGTTTTCCTGAAATTCTGCCCTGCTTTCAAGTCCCCTTCGCAGGCTTACTTCAATATACTTTTGGAAGATAGCTGTCATTTATAACTCTGCAGGTTTGTGAATTACAGTGCCCCTGAGCTCCTTTCTTCAACTCGCTTTCTTGTGACCTGGGCACAAAACCGCAGGATTGCTTCAGGCCCTAATCTGTTTCCAGCAGGGCACAGTGAGCCTTTGTTTAATTCCTCTTCCTGGTGGGCAATGAGCGTTACATTTGCCCGTGCAGACACCTACAGCTAGTCTCTCATTGGTTCTCCCTATTCCTGTCCATCTTGCACAGAAATTGCAAGATGTTCAAAACAGGAGGTTAAAGGCACTGACTCTCCAAGCGGGGAGAGTGTTAGTAAAGCATCTGGAATGGTGAACCCGAGGACAAGGATACGAAAACTGAGATGCATTTTAAATCGTTTCCCAAGCACACGGTGGATGATACTCTGGGTTTCCCATGCATGCTTTAGCTAGAGGAAGAATCCCTTGAACCTGGAGAGATGGGACACATGGAATGTGTACCATGCAGTATGACTTCAAAGGGTCTGCATTTGCTCACCGAAACTCACCAATGCTATCAGCCTGAAGTGTCCAGCCTTATGTCTCAACCAGCTCTGGGTGTAGATGTGGTCAATCCCGGTTGCATCACATGCCCTGAGTGAATTATTTAGGAATTGCTCTCTATTTCACTTTCTTTGTGTTTTGTTTTCGAAATTTATTTTGATAATGGTATTTATCGGATTTTCACTGCTGCGTTTCGGCTGCTGTACACATGCTTGATTCTCTTACGGAGACATATATATCCATGGGTTTTAAGATTCTTCCTAGTCAGGTATATTCCTAGGCGTTGAATATGTGGAGTTGGGTCCATTTAGTTGAGCAAGGAGTAGGTCTTGTCTATTACATATTTGGCTTATGGAAAGTTATCTGTGCTAATTTCAGTCTCTGGTTTTATGCAGCACCCCAATGCACCTTTCCCCATAAGCAAGCACTAGTTGCTTTTCTAAATTTGAGACCGTGTTCTGTTTTGTAATTCAGTTCATGTGTAGTCAAGTTTACATTCCGTGTATTAGTGATATCTTATGATGTTTCTTTTTCTGTGTGACGTAGTTCACGTAGAATCACCGTACCTGCATCCACTCACTATGCCGCTACGGGCCTGATGACACAGATTTCATTGCTGAGTGATATTGCATTGTACGTACGTGCCACAACTTCTTTATCCATTTTTTGCTTTCTGGGATATTTACCTGATACTGTAGACGAGCTTCCTGTGAACACAGCCGTCCCAAATATTGGGGTGGCTGTCTGTTTTAGATTTTAATTTCCATAAGCTATACGACCATAAGTGGAAGTGCCATAGGCTGTGTTGCTTTGTTTCTTACGTGTTTCAGGAAACACCATACACTTCTCCAGGGTGGCTGCTGGCAATTTACATCCTGCCAATCAGCATAACAAGGCTCCCTGTTCTCCATATCCTGTCCTACCTTTCTGGATTTTACACTTTTTTCAGATGGCCCTTTTGCTCGGGGGGCAGTGAGACTGCATTGTAGTTCAGATTTCCTTTACAGGCTTGCTTGGTTGGCTAAAAAGGGCGTATGCGTTTTTTCCTGAATATATTCAGGAAAAAACGCATACGCCCTTTTGGCCAAGTGCATCATTGTCGACTTTCTGCCTCTTTTCCTATGCTTTCAGGGCGATTCCAGTCTACCCCCTGCAATCGTTTTCCTGAAATTCTGCCCCGCTTTCATGTCCCCTTCGCAGGCTTACTTCAATATATTTTTGGAGGATAGCTGTCATTTATAACTCTGCAGGTTTGTGAATTACAGTGCCCCTGAGCTCCTTTCTTCAACTCGCTTTCTTGTGAGCTGGGCACAAAACCACAGGATTGCTTCAGGCCCTAATCTGTTTCCGGCAGGGCATGCTGAGCCTTTGGTTAATTCCTCTTCCTGGTGGGAAATGAGCGTTACATTTGCCCGTGCAGACACCTACAGCTAGTCTCTCATTGGTTCTCCCTATTCCTGTTCATCTTGCACAGAAATTGCAAGCTGTGCCAAACAGGAGGTTAAAGGCACTGACTCTCCAAGCAGGGAGAGTGTTAGTAAAGAATCTGGAATGGTGAACCCGAGGACCAGGATACGAAAACTGAGATGCATTTTAAATCGTTTCCCAATCACACGGTGGACCATAATGTGGGTTTCCCATGCATGTTTTAGCTGGAGGAAGAATCCCTTGAACCTGAAGAGTTGGGACCCATGGAATAGGTACCATGCAGTATGACTTCAAAGGGTCTGTATTTGCTCACCGAAACTCACCAATGCTATCAACCTGAAGTGTCCAGCCTTATGTCTCAACCAGCTCTGGGTGTAGATGTGGTCAATCCCGGTTGCATCACATGCCCTGAGGGAATTATTTAAGAATTGCTCTCTATTTCACTGTCTTTGTGTTTTGTTTTCGAAATTTATTTTGATAATGGGATTTATAGAATTTTCACTGCTGCGTTTCGGCCGCTGTACACACGCTTGATTCTCTTACGGAGACATATATATCCATGGGTTTTAAGATTCTTCCTAGTCAGGTATATTCCTAGGCGTTCAATATGTGGTGTTGAGTCCATTTCGTTGAGCAAGGAGTATGTCTTGTCTATTACATATTTGGCTTATGGAATGTTATCTGTGCTAATTTCAGTCTCTGGTTTTATGCAGCACCCCAAGGCACCTTTCCCCATAAGCAAGCACTAGTTGGTTTTCTAAATTTGAGACCCTGTTCTGTTTTGTAATTCAGTTCATGTGTAGTCAAGTTTACATTCCGTGTATTAGTGATATCTTATGATGTTTCTTTTTCTGTGTGACGTAGTTCACGTAGAATCACCGTACCTGCATCCACTCACTATGCCGCTACGGGCCTGATGACACAGATTTCATTGCTGAGTGCTACTGCATTGCACGTACGTGCCACAACTTCTTTATGCAATTTTTACTTTCTGGGATATTTACCTGGTACTGTAGACGAGCTTCTTGGGAACACAGCCGTCCCAAACTTTGGGGTGGCTCTCTGTTTTTGATTTTAATTTCCCTAAGGAATAGGACCATAAGTGCAATTGCCATAGGCTGTGTTGCTTTGTTTCTTACGTGTTTCAGGAAACATCATACACTTCTCCAGGGTGGCTGTTGGCAATTTACATCCTGCCAATCAGCATAACAAGGCTCCCTCTTCTCCATATCCTGTCCTACCTTTCTAGATTTTACACTTTTTTCAGATGGCCCTTTTGCCCGGGGGGCAGTGAGACTTCATTGTAGTGCAGATTTCCTTTACAGGCTTGCTTGTTTGGCCAAAAAGGGCGTATGCGTTTTTTCCTGAATATATTCAGGAAAAAACGCATACGCCCTTTTTGGCCAAGTGCATCATTGTCGACGTTCTGCCTCTTTTCCTATGCTTTCAGGGCAATTCCAGTCTACCCCCTGCAATCGTTTTCCTGAAATTCTGCCCCGCTTTCAAGTCCCCTTCGCAGGCTTACTTCAATATATTTTTGGAAGATAGCTGTCATTTATAACTCTGCAGGTTTGTGAATTACAGTGCCCCTGAGCTCCTTTCTTTAACTCGCTTTCTTGTGAGCTGGGCACAAAACCGCAGGATTGCTTCAGGCCCTAATCTGTTTCCGGCAGGGCATGCTGAGCCTTTGGTTAATTCCTCTTCGTGCTGGGAAATGAGCGTTACATTTGCCCGTGCAGACACCTACAGCTAGTCTCTCATTGGTTCTCCCTATTCCTGTTCATCTTGCACAGAAATTGCAAGCTGTGCCAAACAGGAGGTTAAAGGCACTGACTCTCTAAGCGGGAAGAGTTGTAGTAAAGCATCTGGAATGGTGAACCCGTGGACCAGGATATGAAAACTGAGATGCATTTTAAATCTTTTCCCAATCACATGGTGGACGATACTCTGGGTTTCCCATGCATGTTTTAGCTGCAGGAAGAATCCCTTGAACCTGGAGATTTGGGACCCATGGAATGGGTACCATGCAGTATGACTTCAAAGGGTCTGCATTTGCTCACCGAAACTCACCAATGCTATCAGCCTGAAGTGTCCAGCCTTATGTCTCAACCAGCTCTGGGTGTAGATGTGGTCAATCCCGGTTGCATCACATGCCCTGAGTGAATTATTTAAGAATTGCTCTCTATTTCACTGTCTTTGTGTTTTGTTTTCGAAATTTATTTTGATAATGGGATTTATCGGATTCTCACTGCTGCGTTTCGGCCGCTGTACACACGCTTGATTCTCTTACAGAGACATATATATCCATGGGTTTTAAGATTCTTCCTAGTCAGGTATATTCCTAGGCGTTGAATATGTGGTGTTGGGTCCATTTCGTTGTGCAAGGAGTAGGTCTTGTCTATTACATATTTGGCTTATGGAAAGTTATCTGTGCTAATTTCAGTCTCTGGTTTTATGCAGTACCCCAAGGCACCTTTCCCCATAAGCAAGCACTAGTTGGTTTTCTAAATTTGAGACCCTGTTCTGTTTTGTAATTCAGTTCATGTGTAGTCAAGTTTACATTCCGTGTATTAGTGATATCTTATGATGTTTCTTTTTCTGTGTGACGTAGTTCACGTAGAATCACCGTACCTGCATCCACTCACTATGCCGCTACGGGCCTGATGACACAGATTTCATTGCTGAGTGATATTGCATTGTACGTACGTGCCACAATTTCTTTATCCATTTTTTGCTTTCTGGGATATTTACCTGATACTGTAGACGAGCTTCTTGTGAACACAGCCGTTCCAAATATTGGGGTGGCTGTCTGTTTTTGATTTTAATTTCCGTAAGCTATAGGACCATAAGTGGAAGTGCCATAGGCTGTGTTGCTTTGTTTCTTACGTGTTTCAGGAAACACCATACACTTCTCCAGGCTGGCTGCTGGCAATTTACATCCTGCCAATCAGCATAACAAGGCACCCTCTTCTCCATATCCTGTCCTACCTTTCTGGATTTTACACTTTTTTCAGATGGCCCTTTTGCCTGGGGGGCAGTGAGACTTCATTGTAGTGCAGATTTCCTTTACAGGCTTGCTTGGTTGGCCAAAAAGGGCGTATGCGTTTTTTCCTGAATATATTCAGAAAAAACGCATACGCCCTTTTTGGCCAAGTGCATCATTGTCGACGTTCTGCCTCTTTTCCTATGCTTTCTGGGCAATTCCAGTCTACGCCCTGCAATGGTTTTCCTGAAACTCTGCCCCGCTTTCAAGTCCCCTTCGCAGGCTTACTTCAATATATTTTTGGAGGATAGCTGTCATTTATAACTCTTCAGGTTTGTGAATTACAGTGCCCCTGAGCTCCTTTCTTCAACTCGCTTACTTGTGAGCTGGGCACAAAACCGCAGGATTGCTTCAGGCCCTAATCTGTTTCCGGCAGGGCACTCTGAGCCTTTGGTTAATTCCTCGTCCTGGTGGGAAATGAGCGTTACATTTACCCGTGCAGACACGTACAGCTAGTCTCTCATTGGTTCTCCCTATTCCTGTTCATCTTGCACAGAAATTGCAAGCTGTGCCAAAGAGGAGGTTAAAGGCACTGAGTCTCCAAGCGGGGAGAGTGTTAGTAAAGCATCTGGAATGGTGAACCCGAGGACCAGGATACGAAAACTGAGATGCATTTTAAATCGTTTCCCAATCACACGGTGGACCATACTGTGGGTTTCCCATGCATGTTTTAGCTGAAGGAAGAATCCCTTGAACCTGAAGAGTTGGGAACCATGGAATAGGTACCATGCAGTATGAATTCAATGGGTCTGCATTTGCTCACCGAAACTCACCAATGCTATCAGCCTGAAGTGTCCAGCCTTATGTCTCACCCAGCTCTGGGTGTAGATGTGTTAAATCCCGGTTGCATCACATGCCCTGAGTGAATTATTTAAGAATTGCTCTCTATTTTACTGTCTTTGTGTTTTGTTTTTGAAATTTATTTTGATAATGGGATTTATCGGATTTTCACTGCTGCGTTTATGCCGCTGTACACACGCTTGATTCTCTTAAGGAGACATATATATCCATGGGTTTTAAGATTCTTCCTAGTCAGGTATATTCCTAGGCGTTGAATATGTGGTGTTGAGTCCATTTCGTTGAGCAAGTAGTAGGTCTTGTCTATTACATATTTGGCTTTTGGAATGTTATCTGTGCTAATTTCAGTCTCTGGTTTTATGCAGCACCCTAAGGCACCTTTCCCCATAAGCAAGCACTAGTTGGTTTTCTAAATTTGAGACCCTGTTCTGTTTTGTAATTCAGTTCATGTGTAGTCAAGTTTACATTCCGTGTATTAGTGATATCTTATGATGTCTCTTTTTCTGTGTGACGTAGTTCACGTAGAATCACCGTACCTGCATCCACTCACTATGCCGCTACGGGCCTGATGACACAGATTTCATTGCGGAGTGATATTGCATTGCACGTACGTGCCACAACTTCTTTATCCATTTTTTGTTTTCTGGGATATTTACCTAGTACTGTAGACGAGCTTCTTGGGAACACAGCCGTCCCAAACTTTGGGGTGGCTCTCTGTTTTTGATTTTAATTTCCCTAAGCAATAGGACCATAAGTGCAATTGCCATAGGCTGTGTTGCTTTATTTCTTACGTGTTTCAGGAAACACCATACACTTCTCCAGGGTGGCTGTTCACAATTTACATCCTGCCAATCAGCATAACAAGGCTCCCTGTTCTCCATATCCTGTCCTACCTTTCTGGATTTTACACTTTTTTCAGATGGCCCTTTTGCCCGGGGGGTAGTGAGACTTCATTGGAGTGCAGATTTCCTTTACAGGCTTGCTTGGTTGGCCAAAAAGGGCGTATGCGTTTTTTCCTGAATATATTCAGGAAAAAACGCATACGCCCTTTTTGGCCAAGTGCATCATTGTCGACGTTGTGCCTCTTTTCCTATGCTTTCAGGGCAATTCCAGTCTACCCCCTGCAATCGTTTTCCTGAAATTCTGCCCCGCTTTCCAGTCCCCTTCGCAGGCTTACTTCAATATATTTTTGTTGGATAGCTGTCATTTATAACTCTGCAGGTTTGTGAATTACAGTGCCCCTGAGCTCCTTTCTTCAACTTGCTTTCTTGTGAGCTGAGCCCATAATCGCAGGATTGCTTCAGGCCCTAATCTGTTTCCGGCAGGGCACGCTGAGCCTTTGGTTAATTCCTCTTCCTGGTGGGAAATGAGCGTTACATTTGCCCGTGCAGACACCTACATGTAGTCTCTCATTGCTTCTCCTATTCCTGTTCATCTTGCACAGAAATTGCAAGCTGTGCCAAAGAGGAGGTTAAAGGCACTGACTCTCCAAGCGGGGAGAGTGTTAGTAAAGCATCTGGAATGGTGAACCCGAGGACCAGATAACGAAAACTGAGATGCATTTTAAATCGTTTCCCAATCACACGGTGGACGAAACTCTGGGTTTCCCATGCATGTATTAGCTGGAGGAAGAATGCCTTGAACCTGGAGAGTTGGGACCCATGGAATGGGTACCATAAAGTATGACTTCAAAGGGTCTGCATTGGCTCACCGAAACTCACCAATGCTATCAGCCTGAAGTGTCCAGCCTTATGTCTCAACCAGCTCTGGGTGTAGATGTGGTGAATCCCGGTTGCATCACATGGCTTGAGTGAATTATTTAAGAATTGCTCTCTATTTCACTGTCTTTGTGTTTTGTTTTTGAAATTTATTTTGATAATGGGATTTATCGGATTTTCACTGCTGCGTTTATGCCGCTGTACACACGCTTGATTCTGTTACGGAGACATATATATCCATGGGTTTTAAGATTCTTCCTAGTCAGGTATATTCCTAAGCCTTGAATATGTGGTGTTGAGTCCATTTCGTTGAGCAAGGAGTAGGTCTTGTCTATTACATATTTCGCTTATGGCATGTTATCTGTGCTAATTTCAGTCTCTGGTTTTATGCAGCACCCCAAGGCACCTTTCCCCATAAGCAAGCACTAGTTGGTTTTCTAAATTTGAGACCCTGTTCTGTTTTGTAATTCAGTTCATTTGTAGTCAAGTTTACATTCCGTGTATTAGTGATATCTTATTATGTTTCTTTTTCTGTGTGATGTAGTTAACGTAGAATCACCGTACCTGCATCCACTCACTATGCCGCTACGGGCCTGATGACACAGATTTCATTGCTGAGTGATATTGCATTGCACGTACGTGCCACAACTTATTTATCCATTTTTTGCTTTCTGGGATATTAACCTGGTACTGTAGACGAGCTTCTTGGGAACACAGCCGTCCCAAACTTTGGGGTGGCTCTCTGTTTTTGATTTTAATTTCCCTAAGTAATAGGACCATAAGTGCAATTGCCATAGGCTGTGTTGCTTTATTTCTTACGTGTTTCAGGAAACACCATACACCTCTCCAGGGTGGCATTTCACAATTTACATCCTGCCAATCAGCATAACAAGGCTCCCTGTTCTCCATATCCTGTCCTAACTTTCTGGATTTTACACTTTTTTCAGATGGTCCTTTTGCCCGGGGGGGGGGGGGCAGTGAGATTTCATTGTAGTGCAGATTTTCTTTACAGGCTTGCTTGGCTGGCCAAAAAGTGCGTATGCGTTTTTTCCTGAATATATTCAGGAAAAAACGCATACACCATTTTTGGCCAAGTGCATCATTGTCGACGTTCTGCCTCTTTTCCTATGCTTTCAGGGCAATTCCAGTCTACCCCCTGCAATAGTTTTCCTGAAATTCTGCTCCGCTTTCAAGTCCCCTTCGCAGGCTTACTTCAATATATTTTTAGAGGATAGCTGTCATTTATAACTCTGCAGGTTTGTGAATTACAGTGCCCCTGACCTCCTTTCTTCAACTCTCTTTCTTGTGAGCTGGGCAGAAAACCGCAGGATTGCTTCAGGCCCTAATCTGTTTCCAGCAGGGCACACTGAGCCCTTGTTTAATTCCTCTTCCTGGTGGGCAATGAGCGTTACATTTGCCCGTGCAGACACCTACAGCTAGTCTCTCATTGGTTCTCCCTATTCCTGTTCATCTTGCACAGAAATTGCAAGCTGTGCCAAAGAGGAGTTTAAACGCACTGACTCTCCAAGCGGGGAGAGTGTTAGTAAAGCATCTGGAATGGTGAACCCGAGGACCAGCATACGAAATCTGAGATGCATTTTAAATCGTTTCCCAATCACACGGTGGACGATACTCTGGGTTTCCCATGCATGTTTTAGCTGGAGGAAGAATCCCTTGAACCTGGAGAGTTGGGACCCATGGAATGGGTACCATGCAGTATGACTTCAAAGGGTCTGCATTTGCTCACCGAAACTCACCAATGCTATCAGCCTGAAGTGTCCAGCCTTATGTCTCAACCAGCTGTGGGTGTAGATGTGGTCAATCCCGGTTGCATCACATGCCCTGAGTGAATTGTTTAAGAATTGCTCTCTATTTCACTGTCTTTGTGTTCTGTTTTTGAAATTTATTTTGATAATGGGATTTATCAGATACTCACTGCTGCGTTTATGCCGCTGTACACACGCTTGATTCTCTTACAGAGACATATATATCCATGGGTTTTAAGATTCCTCCTAGTCAGGTATATTCCTAGGCGTTGAATATGTGGTGTTGGGTCCATTTCGTTGAGCAAGGAGTAGGTCTTGTCTATTACATATTTGGCTTATGGAAAGTTATTTGTGCTAATTTCAGTCTCTGGTTTTATGCAGCATCCCAATGCACATTTCCCCATAAGCAAGCACTAGTTGGTTTTCTAAATTTGAGACCCTGTTCTGTTTTGTAATTCAGTTCATGTGAGGTCAAGTTTACATTCCGTGTATTAGTGATATCTTATGATGTTTCTTTTTCTGTGTGACGTAGTTCACGTAGAATCACTGTACCTGCATCCACTCACTATGCCGCTATGGACCTGATGACACAGATTTCATTGCTGAGTGATATTGCATTGCACGTACGTGCCACAACTTCTTTATCCATTTTTTGCTTTCTGGGATATTTACCTGGTACTGTAGACGAGCTTCTTGGGAACACAGCCATCCCAAACTTTGGGGTGGCTCTCTGTTTTTGATTTTAATTTCCCTAAGCAATAGGACCATAAGTGCAATTGCCATAGGCTGTGTTGCTTTATTTCTTACGTGTTTCAGGAAACACCATACACTTCTCCAGGGTGGCAGTTCAAAATTTACATCCTGCCAATCAGCATAACAAGGCTCCCTGTTCTCCATATCCTGTCCTACCTTTCTGGATTTTACACTTTTCTCAGATGGCCCTTTTGCCCGGGGTGGGGCAGTGAGATTTCATTGTAGTGCAGATTTCCTTTACAGGCTTGCTTGGTTGGCCAAAAAGGGCGTATGCATTTTTTCCTGAATATATTCAGGAAAAAACGCATACGCCCTTTTTGGCCAAGTGCATCATTGTCGACGTTGTTCCTCTTTTCCTACGCTTTCAGGGCAATTCTAGTCTACCCCCTGCAATGGTTTTCCTGAAACTCTGCCCCGCTTTCAAGTCCCCTTCGCAGGCTTACTTCAATATATTTTTGGAGGATAGCTGTCATTTATAACTCTGCAGGTTTGTGAATTACAGTGCCCCTGAGCTCCTTTCTCCAACTCGCTTTCTTGTGACCTGGGCACAAAACCGCAGGATTGCTTCAGGCCCTAATCTGTTTCCGGCAGGGCACGCTGAGCCTTTGGTTAATTCCTCTTCCTGGTGGGAAATGAGCATTACATTTGCCCGTGCAGACACCTACAGCTAGTCTCTCATTGGTTCTCCCTATTCCTGTTCATCTTGCACAGAAATTGCAAGCTGTGCCAAAGAGGAGGTAAAAGGCACTGACTCTCCAAGCGGGGAGAGTGTTAGTAAAGCATCTGGAATGGTGAACCCGAGGACCAGGATACGAAAACTGAGATGCATTTTAAATCGTTTCCCAATCACACGGTGGACGATACTCTGGGTTTCCCATGCATGTTTTAGCTGGAGGAAGAATCCCTTGAACCTGGAGAGTTGGGACCCATGGAATGGGTACCATGCAGTATGACTTCAAAGGGTCTGCATTTGCTCACCGAAACTCACCAATGCTATCAGCCTGAAGTGTCCAGCCTTATGTCTCAACCAGCTCTGGGTGTAGATGTGGTCAATCCCGGTTGCATCACATGACCTGAGTGAATTATTTAAGAATTGCTCTCTATTTCACTGTCTTTGTGTTTTGTTTTCGAAATTTATTTTGATAATGGGATTTATCGGATTTTCACTGCTGCGTTACGGCCGCTGTACACACGCTTGATTCTCTTATGGAGACATATATATCCATGGGTTTTAAGATTCTTCCTAGTCAGGTATATTCATAGGCGTTGAATATGTTGTGTTGCGTCCATTTCGTTAAGCAAGGAGTAGGATTTGTCTATTACATATTTGGCTTATGGAAAGTTATCTGTGCTAATTTCAGTCTCTGGTTTTATGCAGCACCCCAAGGCACCTTTCCCCATAAGCAAGCACTAGATGGTTTTCCAAATTTGAGACCCTGTTCTGTTTTGTAATTCAGTTCATGTGTAGTCAAGTTTACATTCCGTGTATTAGTGATATCTTATGATGTTTCTTTTTCTGTGTGACGTAGTTCACGTAGAATCACCGTACCTGCATCCACCCACTATGCCGCTACGGGCCTGATGACACAGATTTCATTGCTGAGTGATATTTCATTGTACGTACGTGCCACAACTTCTTTATCCATTTTTTGCTTTCTGGGATATTTACCTGGTACTGTAGACGAGCTTCTTGGGAACACAGCCGTCCCAAACTTTGGGGTGGCTCTCTGTTTTTCATTTTAAATTCCCTATGCAATAGGACCATAAGTGCAATTGCCATGGGCTGTGTTGCTTTATTTCTTACGTGTTTCAGGAAACACCATACACTTCTCCAGGGTGGCTGTTGGCAATTTACATCCTGCCAATCAGCATAACAAGGCTCCCTGTTCTCCATATCCTGTCCTACCTTTCTGGATTTTACACTTTTTTCAGATGGCCCTTTTGCCCGGGGGGGCAGTGAGATTTCATTGTAGTGCAGATTTCCTTTACAGGCTTGCTTGGTTGGCCAAAAAGGGCGTATGCGTTTTTTCCTGAATATATTCAGGAAAAAACGCATACGCCCTTTTTGGCCAAGTGCATCATTGTCGACGTTCTGCCTCTTTTCCTATGCTTTCAGGGCAATTCCAGTCTACCCCCTGCAATCGTTTTCCTGAAATTCTGCCCCGCTTTCAAGTCCTCTTCGCAGGCTTACTTCAATATATTTTTGGAGGATAGCTGTCATTTATAACTCTGCAGGTTTGTGAATTACAGTGCCCCTGAGCTCCTTTCTTCAACTCGCTTTCTTGTGAGCTGGGCACAAACCCGCAGGATTGCTTCAGTCCCTAATCTGTTTCCAGCACGGAACACTGAGCCTTTGTTTAATTCCTCTTCCTGGTGGGCAATGAGCGTTACATTTGCCCGTGCAGACACCTACAGCTAGTCTCTCATTGGTTCTCCCTATTCCTGTTCATCTTGCACAGAAATTGCCAGCTGTGCCAAAGAGGAGGTTAAAGGCACTGACTCTCCAAGCGGGGAGAGCGTTAGTAAAGCATCTGGAATGGTGAACCCGAGGACCAGTATACGAAAACTGAGATGCATTTGAAATCGTTTGCCAATCACATGGTGGACGATACTCTGGGTTTCCCATTCATGTTTTAGCTGGAGGAAGAATCCCTTGAACCTGGAGAGTTGGGACCCATGGAATGGGTACCATGCAGTATGACTTCAAAGGGTCTGCATTTGCTCACCGAAACTCACCAATGCTATCAGCCTGAAGTGTCCAGCCTTATGTCTCAACCAGCTCTGGGTGTAGATGTGGTCAATCCCGGTTGCATCACATGCCCTGAGTGAATTATTTAAGAATTGCTCTCTATTTCACTGTCTTTGTGTTTTGTTTTCGAAATTTATTTTGATAATGGGATTTATCGGATTTTCACTGCTGCGTTTCGGCCGCTGTACACACGCTTGATTCTCTTACGGAGACATATATATCCATGGGTTTTAAGATTCTTCCTAGTCAGGTATATTCCTAGGCGTTGAATATGTGGTGTTGGGTCCATTTCGTTGAGAAAGGAGTAGGTCTTGTCTATTACATATTTGGCTTATGGAAAGTTATCTGTGCTAATTTCAGTCTCTGGTTTTATGCAGCACCCCAAGGCACCTTTCCCCATAAGCAAGCACTAGTTGGTTTTCTAAATTTGAGACCCTGTTCTGTTTTGTAATTCAGTTCATGTGTAGTCAAGTTTACATTCCGTGTATTAGTGATATCTTATGATGTTTCTTTTTCTGTGTGACGTAGTTCACGTAGAATCACCGTACCTGCATCCACTCACTATGCCGCTATGGGCCTGATGACACAGATTTCATTGCTGAGTGATATTGCATTGCACGTACGTGCCACAACTTCTTTATCCATTTTTTGCTTTCTGGGATATTTACCTGATACTGTAGACGAGCTTCTTGTGAACACAGCCGACCCAAATATTGGGGTGGCTGTCTGTTTTTGATTTTAATTTCCATAAGCTATAGGACCATAAGTGGAAGTGCCATAGGCTGTGTTGCTTTGTTTCTTACGTGGTTCAGGAAACACCATACACTTCTCCAGGGTGGCTGCTGGCAATTTACATCCTGCCAATCAGCATAACAAGGCTCCCTGTTCTCCATATCCTGTCGTACCTTTCTGTATTTTACACTTTTTTCAGATGGCCCTTTTGCCCGGGGGGCAGTGAGACTTCATTATAGTGCAGATTTCCTTTACAGGCTTGCTTGGTTGGCCAAAAAGGGCGTATGCGTTTTTTCCTGAATATATTCAGGAAAAATCGCGTACGCCCTTTTTGGCCAAGTGCATCATTGTCGACGTTCTGCCTCTTTTCCTATGCTTTCAGGGCAATTCCAGTCTACCCCTGCAATGGTTTTCCTGAAATTCTGCCCCGCTTTCAAGTCCCCTTCGCAGGCTTACTTCAATATATTTTTGGAGGATAGCTGTCATTTATAACTCTGCAGGTTTGTGAATTACAGTGCCCCTGAGCTCCTTTCTTCAACTCGCTTTCTTGTGAGCTGGGCACAAAACCGCTGGATTGCATCAGGCCCTAATCTGTTTTCAGCAGGGCACGCTGAGCCTTTGTTTAATTTCTCTTCCTGGTCGGCAATGAGCGTTACATTTGCCCGTGCAGACACCTACAGCTAGTCTCTCATTGGTTCTCCCTATTCCTGTTCATCTTGCACAGAAATTGCAAGCTGTGCCAAACAGGAGGTTAAAGGCACTGACTCTCCAAGCAGGGAGAGTGTTAGTAAAGCATCTGGAATGGTGAACCCGAGGACCAGGGTACGAAAACTGAGATGCATTTTAAATCGTTTCCCAATCACACGGTGGACGATACTCTGGGTTTCCCATGCATGTTTTAGCTGGAGGAAGAATGCCTTGAACCTGGAGAGTTGGGACCCATGGAATGGGTACCATGCAGTATGACTTCAAAGGGTCTGCATTTGCTCACCGAAACTCACCAATGCTATCAGCCTGAAGTGTCCAGCCTTATGTCTCAACCAGCTCTGGGAGTAGATGTGGTAAATCCCGGTTGCATCACATGCCCTGAGTGAATTATTTAAGAATTGCTCTCTATTTCACTGTCTTTGTGTTTTGTTTTCGAAATTTATTTTGATAATGGGATTTATCGGATTTTCACTGCTGCGTTTCGGCCGCTGTACACATGCTTGATTCTCTTACGGAGACATATATATCCATGTGTTTTAAGATTTTTCCTAGTCAGGTATATTCCTAGGCATTGAATATGTGGTGTTGGGTCCATTTCATTGAGCAAGGAGTAGGTCTTGTCTATTACATATTTGGCTTATGGAAAGTTATCTGTGCTAATTTAAGTCTCTGGTTTTATGCAGCACCCCAAGGCACCTTTTCCCATAAGCAAGCACTAGTTGGTTTTCTAAATTTGATACACTGTTCTGTTTTGTAATTCAGTTCACGTGTAGTCAAGTTTACATTCCGTGTATTAGCGATATCTTATGATGTTTCTTTTTCTGTGTGACGTAGTTCACGTAGAATCACCGTGCCTGCATCCACTCACTATGCCGCTACGGGCCTGATGACACAGATTTCATTGCTGAGTGATACTGCATTGCACGTACGTGCCACAACTTCTTTATCCATTTTTTGCTTTCTGGGATATTTACCTGATACTGTAGACGAGCTTCTTGTGAACACAGCCGTCCCAAACTTTGGGGTGGCTCTCTGTTTTTGATTTTAATTTCCCTAAGGAATAGGACCATAAGTGCAATTGCCATAGGCTGTGTTGCTTTGTTTCTTACCTGTTTCAGGAAACACCATACACTTCTCCAGGGTGGCTGCTGTCAATTTACATCCTGCCTATCAGCATAACAAGGCTCCCTGTTCTCCATATCCTGTCCTACCTTTCTGGATTTTACACTGTTTTCAGATGGCCCTTCTGCCCGGGGGGGGGCAGTGAGATTTCATTGTAGTGCAGATTTCTTTACAGGCTTGCTTGGTTGGCCAAAAAGGGCGTATGCGTTTTTTCCTGAATATATTCATGAAAAAACGCATACGCCCTTTTTGGCCAAGTGCATCATTGTCGACATTGTGCCTCTTTTCCTATGCTTCCAGGGCAATTCCAGTCTACCCCCTGCAATCGTTTTCCTGAAATTCTGCCCCGCTTTCAGGTCCCCTTCGCAGGCTTACTTCAATATATTTTTGGAGTATAGCTGTCATTTATAACTCTGCAGGTTTGTGAATTACAGTGCCCCTGAGCTCCTTTCTTCAACTCGCTTTCTTGTGAGCTGGGCACAAAACCGCAGGATTGCTTCAGGCCCTAATCTGTTTTCAGCAGGGCACGCTGAGCCTTTTTTTAATTCCTCTTCCTGGTCGGCAATGAGCGTTACATTTGCCCGTGCAGACACCTACAGCTAGTCTCTCATTGGTTCTCCCTATTCCTGTTCATCTTGCACAGAAATTGCAAGCTGTGCCAAAGAGGAGGTTAAAGGCACTGACTCTCCAAGCGGGGAGAGTGTTAGTAAAGCATCTGGAATGGTGAACCCGAGGACCAGGATACGAAAACTGAGATGCATTTTAAATCGTTTCCCAATCACACGGTGTACCATACTGTGGGTTTCCCATGCATGTTTTAGCTGGAGGAAGAATCCCTTGAACCTGAAGAGTTGGGACCCATGGAATAGTTACCATGCAGTATGACTTCAAAGGGTCTGCATTTGCTCACCGAAACTCACCAATGCTATCAGCCTGAAGTGTCCAGCCTTATGTCTCAACCAGCTCTGGGTGTAGATGGGGCCAATCCCGGTTGCATCACATGCCCTGAGTGAATTATTTAAGAATTGCTCTCTATTTCACTGTCTTTGTGTTTTGTTTTTGAAATTTATTTTGATAATGGGATTTATCGGATTTTCACTGCTGCGTTTATGCCGCTGTACACACCCTTGATTCTCTTACGGAGACATATAAATCCATGGGTTTTAAGATTCTTCCTAGTCAGGTATATTCCTAGGCGTTGAATATGTGGTGTTGAGTCCATTTCGTTGAGCAAGGAGTAGGTCTTGTCTATTACATATTTGGCTTATGGAATGTTATCTGTGCTAATTTCAGTCTCTGGTTTTATGCAGCACCCCAAGGCACCTTTCCCCATAAGCAAGCACTAGTTGGTTTTCTAAATTTGAGACCCTGTTCTGTTTTGTAATTCAGTTCACGTGTAGCCAAGTTTACATTCCGTGTATTAGTGATATCTTATGATGTTTCTTTTTCTGTGTGACGTAGTTCACGTAGAATCACCGTACCTGCATCCACTCACTATGCCGCTACGGGCCTGATGACACAGATTTCATTGCTGAGTGATACTGCATTGCACGTACGTGCCACAACTTCTTTATCCATTTTTTGCTTTCTGGGATATTTACCTGATACTGTAGACGACCTTCTTGTGAACACAGCCGTCCCAAACTTTGGGGTGGCTCTCTGTTTTTGATTTTAATTTCCCTAAGGAATAGGACCATAAGTGCAATTGCCATAGGCTGTGTTGCTTTGTTTCTTACGTGTTTCAGTAAACACCATACACTTCTCCAGGGAGGCTGTTGGCAATTTACATCCTGCCAATCAGCATAACAAGGCTCCCTGTTCTCCATATCCTGTCCTACCTTTCTGGATTTTACACTTTTTTCAGATGGCCCTTTTGCCCGGGGGGCAGTGAGACTTCATTGTAGTGCAGAATTACTTTACCGGCTTGCTTGGTTGGCCAAAAAGGGCGTATGCATTTTTTCCTGAATATATTCAGGAAAAAACGCATACGCCCTTTTT